>NC_059484.1:12149153-12467010 GCF_018139145.2 Gymnogyps californianus
TAAAATTAAGCAGTTTTTTTTGGCAATCCCAAACAATGTAACTTCCACCGAAATGAAGATACCGCACATGTGTTAACTGTGAAAAGTTTCAGCCCTGAATAGTTGCCTTGAAGCTTTTTGCGGTGAAAAGAATTATGTATTTTCCTCTCTTTGAAAACAAAAATTTTTTTTTTTTTTTGAAACCATGTTTGAACAGGCTGTTTTTGTAAAAGGCCCCCTTTTTTTTTTTTTGTTATCTTTAGTGTGGTTAGTTGCTTTATTGCTAATCTTGGTGGGTAACTGTATATTATTCACTCTATTGTTCAGCAACACAAGAGAACCTTTGTCATACTCCCAACAGGGCTATTTATATAGCGTGGCACTTCTGAGGGCTTCTTCCTGCCCTGATGTTCTTCCACCTTCTGGGGAAAAGAAAATAGTTCATCTGAGCGGGAGTGCGAGCAGTGGTCGCTGCTGCCAGCCGCCCAAAGCCGGCTGCTGAAATAAGGGCGATGCGCAGGTCCCTGGGATGCCATTTGGAACAAGCTCGGTAGTTTCCAAAGATTTGGTTGTGTGTGGTTGAGGTTTACCAGAAAGTTTACTGAACGGAGAGATGCGCTCAGGTCTTGCCAGGGAGAGCAAACGGGGTGGTCCTCACCGCCTGTCACTTGGTGCCACCACGGGATGGGGTTCCTGCAGCCCTCACCCCACAGGAGCTGCCCAGGCTTCCTCCAGCAGGTCCCTGGGGACCAAGGAGGGCTTGGGAAGACCAGGAGCTTCTTGATATTTTTTTTTCATTCCTTGAAGCCTTGACTTCAGTGGGGGATTTTCTGTTAAGGGATGTCAACAAACAGGAGCTTTCCTTGCTAGATGGGTGTTGCCTCCCTGGGGCGGGCAGGTGGGTGAAAGCCTGAGGCTTTGCTCACCTACGTGGCTGTGACTTGGTCTCGTGGGTCTAGATGGGCTGCTGGGGAGAGCAGGGCAGCCCCCATGTTGCTCAGCCGCAGCTCTAGATGCACCAGAAGGGATTCCCACCCTGAGCAGAAATGTAGATATTGCCCGTGAGCTTACCTGCAATACATTTATGGCTCCTAATGGACAATAACCCCTGACAAGGAATCATCACAAACAACAATTTAACTTCTCTTAGGAAACAATGAGCCACCCTAGTTCAAAAGAATCCCAGCCTTGAGGCCAGCGATGGAGCAGTGCTTTGGGAGACGGAGCTTATATTTCACATGCCTGCTTTGTATCTGACCTGACGCGGGGCACCAGCCGCCGGAGCTGTGCTCTCCATGGCATTAGCGATCATTAACATGCTCAGAAAACTTGGGGAAACAGGCACGCTCGAGCATAAAAAAGCCGCTGCCGATGGCGCTTGCATTTTAGCTCCCCCATTAACAACAGTGTTTCTTAGAGGGTGAATAATTGTGCTTTCGGGTTTCGGGGGGAGGTTTCCCAGTAGCTGAGAATTCGGCTCTGTGTAGAAGCAGGAATATCTTGTGTAACATAAGCGTTAAGCAAATGTAAAAACCAGGCTCAGCGGGGAAAAAGCTGCCTTGTTTTGTGTGCAAGCGTATGTGGGACAACTGTTAAACCCTACGGAAAAGAGACTACAAATAGGCAGGTCTCCCTGTTTCGGGTGATCCTTGAATTATTATTTGTGAAAGGGGCAAACCCCCTCTCTTTTTATATTTTCTGTTGCTAACCAGCTGTGCAAGAAGTTAAACATAGTAATTAACCCATATGTGACCCACTACATTTGACTGATTTCCAGGCAGGGACCAAGCGGTAACTCTAGCCGGCAATTTGAACCTACCATGTTCGTAATGATGATTTTACAGTGTAATGGTCGCACTAAATCCTTTCACTTTTGCTCTGTAGCCGCTGTTGTGACAAGAAAAGCTGTGGCAACAGAAATGAGACTCCATCAGATCCAGTGATAATTGACAGGTAAGGACTGCTATTGTTTCCTTCCATTTTTTTTTCTCCTCTTCCTCATTATAATGAAACACCTGCCCTGTGTTGCTAATGGGGAAGAATTAGGAGTATATACGGATGAAATTTTGTTTTTGATACTGAATTAGTTGTGCTTTGCAATTGCAATTGCCATGGAAGGGCCATACGGAGGATAACGGAGCGACCTGCTCTTTGGAGGGCTCCAGTTCTTGTAACTGATTCATGTGCATAAAGAGGAGATTTTTCTTTCTGACTTTCTGTGGCTCAATTCACATGCTGTGCCAGGGAAGCTTCAGGAATAAAATAATAATAGTTTGTGATTTATGAAATGTGGTTGGGTGCTTATAAATATTTAACTTTTATTTGAAAAATGTTTGAATCATTATCACTTTTAGCTACAGTAGTTCTGTTGGATGCAATCCATCTACATTTTAAGGTTTTTATTTATGCATAAAAACAGTTAAAAAAATAGATCTGCAAAGTAAGATTTTTTTCCTCCTCTTATATTCTTTGGTTGGAATACTATTTTGACTGTATTGTCAGTTGATTATTTCATTTTTGCCTGTCTTAATTATTGTGCTTTTAAACAGATCCATATTGCTAATCTGACATCACCAAGTAAATCATTGTAGTACAATACATCTATTTTAGTTGTTCCAAGCCACGCGTAGTTTCTGTGCTTGCAAATTATGCAAAATGGTAGCCAAATAGTCATTTTTACATTTTAATTGTCCAAACTCATTGTACAAAGCCGTGTGCGATAACCAGGTTATTATGCAGCATTACTCTAGAAGAGTTACATGGCCATGAAGTACTGAAAGTGTCTGTCATCAGCTGGGGAAAGCAATACCCTTGCACTAATCTGTGAACAGAGGGACCCTGAAGGGAAACTATCTACACATATAGGGGCGAGAGCATAGAATAGTGCGCTTCTCCTTGCATTATTGTCTGAGTTAATGTTTGCTATATTAAGTTTAAAGTGTCTTCCGTGCCAGTGCATCTGTTTTATGAAAGAAGGTGAAGAGGGTTTGATGTGTTGGGTGCCAGATGCGGAGAGTGGTCCAGGGGTATGGCAGAGCCTTGTCTGGCATTGTGCTCATCCAGACTCCCAGATTTACAGTTCTTGTTTGAATTTGGTAAGAAAGTGCATATAGTGGAAGCTTATAGCAGATGTTTTGATTAGCTGTATTAAGTAATCCTGAGAATGTTTAAATCTCAGAAGATATCTCTATCTATTTTAACTAGGCATATTTTCATCTTCTGTGAGCATCAGGTAGTACCAGGGAAAGTGGGGGGGGAAACAACCCCACAGTGAAATCTGTAGAGAGATGTGTTTTATAAGCATGCTGCAGAGTTGAACACTATAAACACGGTGTTAGAGTGGCATTTTGAGCAACATGAAAGCTACAAAATTCACATGAATTTTTCATTGTACTGGAAAGTGAGATGTTAAGATGCTAATGGCAGGTTTACAGAAATATTTTGTTTAACTATCTAGTATGCAAAACTGCTAGTTGCAAATCATTTTAAATTTTGAAAGCCAGAACTGCTGTCTGTTACATGCTTCCTGCAAGATGAGGAAAAGTTACATGAAAAAAACAGATTTAGCTTCCTAGCAGTGATCAATTTATCAGTCTTTACGTAAATTGATGCAAAAGGTACCAATTCTGAAGATTATTTTTAAACTGCGAGCTAAACATAATTTAAAGATGATAATACAAACCCTACCTCACCACCCGTACTGAATCACGCTTGGCTTGTGAATGGGTTAAGCTTTTAAGTTCTTCACTTGGTTTTAAATTGTGACTTTGATACAGAAGGTTGATATGACTGTGGTTTGAATAACATTTGATTTTGACCTGTTCCTGTGGGTTGCAATGGTATAAGAAATTTGACTCAGCAGTACTGTAATTAGCCCTCCCCGTGTTTTTGAAACAGGATTGTGTTACCTGGATTGCATTAGTGTGGCTTCTATTGTTGCCGCTTCGCATCTGTCCCAGTAGGGTACTTAAAACCTTTTCTTGGCCGGGGCTAGTTCAAACAATTTAGGCCAAATAAGTATGTGCTTTATACAGTTAGTGGCTTTAGTGATGTTTCTTGTGACATTTATCCTATTCATTTTTTTCCCCCCTTTTGGTTTGGAAAGGATGAAGTGATCTATATGGAGCCTTTTTACCTTAAAACGAGTCCTTTAAAATTGTTCTAACATTAAAATGCCTGCACAAGTCAGAACATGTGTTTAGCTGTACTCCATTGTCACTTCTCCATGCACACAATTTTTAACTATTATGTCAATTGATATGCAAAACCATATTTAGCTATTTTTATTTGCATGTGAGCTTACAGAATTCATTTACCATTTGGGCTAAAGCACTGCCACATGCCTTACGCTCTGATAAAGTCTTGCCTATGGATTTAATCTAACTCTTGCATCAAATCCTGCGAATCCACAGACTCTGACCTAACATAGAATTTAACGTAGAATCTATCCATGGGATTTTTGACATATGTACTTACATGGAAGTGCTATCCTCTTCTTACATGCTGGAGTACTATTTTGGATTGATTAATTCTCTTTGATGAGGCTAGAGAAACTTGGGATAGAGAGAGCTCTGTCTTTGTGGTGGTTTAGTGAACTTGGCGAAGAGGCTGTTTGGCAACTTCAAAGTTACATGTGTTGTGTTCTTTTTCAAACCGTAGATATATATGAAAAGTAAATCATATATTTTCATTTAATAAAAATGTGGGATTTAAAAAAAAGTCTGTAGTTGCGTTTGAAATAGGATATGACTTTATCTTTTATAAAATGGCTTTATACTTTGCTCTATTATAGTATCAGCAGATACAGCAGTGAAAGAGACCTAAAGAAATTTATACTCATATAGTGAACTAAATTTTCTCTGGAGAACAAAATAAATCTATTATGCTTATAGAGCAGTCATTTCAAGGAAGTTTCTTGGAAACCCGTGTGTCTCTGAATCATCTTAGCATAGCCTGCGTATTTTATCGCTAATCCAGTTACACGTGTTGAGATGAAGATCTGATGAACAGGAACTCATTTTAAAAGGGGTATTATTGTCACAATACAAACGCACAATTCCTCCTACAAGTGCAGTGGCAGGGCTGTATTGTAATCACACTTAAAGAAAACACAGAGCACTTCCTGTTATTAAATGAAATTCTAGATTGATTTAACTTTCAAATTGTAACTCATATTTGAATTTAAAAGGTTTGCAATAAAATTCCTGTGAAGAAATTGAATAAATTGTAGTTTTATTACCACTCTGGATATCCTGGTGTCCTAACCTTTTTCCTTACAGTTATCTTAGTTCAATAAATAAAACCTCATTAGACTATTCCCATTTCAACGAGTTTATTAAATTTTACAGGAGCAATTAGCATAAGCTGTGCTAATTTTTCTGGAAGACTAATGAGAGAGCTTCCTAATTAGGTTTGCTTTGTAAGAATCAGAAAAGATGATAATGACAAAAGTCACATAGGGGAGAAACTGGGGCTTTATATTATTCCTTGGTTCAGGAAAGAGGCTCCTCTCTCGGCATTCTGTTCCAAACTTTTAAACCCGATTTACCACTGTCAGGACCAATATTTAATGGTGTTACCCGTGCCTGCTGGGGCTTCTTTACCTTTTATGGCTGCATCCAGTAAACAGGAGTCCTACTGACTGATCAAATAGGAATAACCACTGCAATCCCAAATATAGCGGCAGAAAAATCTCAGCATTTAGGATCTATACCATATACCTCCAGCTTGTGACACTGCATGGAAAAAGGGCTGAAAACAGCCCACTTGGCAATGGCTGGCTCATCCCAAATTTTGCTTCTTCCCAGAGTACTCGAGCAGGCTGGTGACGGTGACCCGAAACTGGCTTTGCTGAGATTTACCAATACAGATGAGACCTACTTAAGACATCTCGCCACTGTCTCTCTTTTGGATAGATAAACTTTAGTTGCGGTGTAAGTCAACAGGCTTCGTGCTGGAGCTCCCCCCGGGTGAGAGACTGTGTGCCCTTAGGTGGCAGGTCAGCATGGGGATGACCAGGGTCTCTTCTGGCCCTTGTCTGGCAACATATTGAAGTTCTTCATGTGCTGCTTCGGATGCAATTTCTGAGGAATGAGGCTCCCTCTGGCTTTGACGAGGCGGCTTATGCATTTCCAGTACAAGCAGAGCTCTTGTCCATGGAGCAGGGGTGGGGACTCATGGATTGAAGGCTGTAATATTTTTTACACTTTATCATCAGATGATACCAAGGTACATTTTAATGCATGACCTGCTACCAGTGTTTGAAAGGCCTGTGTGCTTTCGACACCTGCTGTACGGGATGCTCGGCCAAGCTCTCTGTAATCTGTCCCCAGCACACGCAGGTGCCGCGGCTACAGAGGGAGCCAACTTACCTACATATGTTTTTGAAATCTTTCAGCCTTTAACCTGAAAACTTTTACGTTTTTGGGTAGGATTTCACTGTGCAATGACATGAAAAGAGGTGTGAATGACTTTCAATGTCTCCATTTTACCGCTTTACAAGTCTTCACGTAGTGGATTGTATTTTACGGGCCTGATCATCTTTTCATCCTAAATACCAGACAGATGGAAAAATGACACAGAGGACTGTATCGCACTCACTATATCCTCCCCACAAATACACTTGTTAGGCAGATGTGGCGATTAATGCATTTTGCAGTAGCTTTCCATGCCCGGAGGGAGGGTGATGGAGACGCAGGCAGGCTGGCAGATCAGGCCAGCTTCGGGAGAGCTGCTGGCGAGAGGACGAGGTGGGTTTTGCTTAGGAGGGAGCTGCAAGGATTGCTTTGCTGCAGGGGATGGGATCAGTGCCGCAGCTGATCCCCAGCCAGACTACAGGGACACGGGCTCATAGCACTGGTGTCACAGCAAAGTGGCAGAAGATGCCAGGCACTTTGGCAGTGGTCCTTTTGCAGGAGACCCAGTTCCTGCCCTGTCCTGGTCATATCCTTGGTCCCCCTGGCCATATGTGGTACCTGAACCTGGCTGTGTGGGGTCAGGGGAAGGTGTGTGTGCTGGTGCCCTGATCCCCCCTTGCCCACGCCGGGGACAGGGCTGCAGGAGGCTGCAGGCCCCATCTGTCCTGGGTCCTTGGGTGGATTTTGCACGCAGGAGAGCAGGCATGGCTCTCTCTGATAGATCTCAAGACATAGGTAAGAAATGCTCCTGGGCCTGAATATTTGGCCATTCTCTTGAGTCTTGTACTGGAAAGTGCCCACCTCATTGTTGTGCCCCTTCCAGAGCCAGACGGGAGTTATTGATCCAGCAGGGAGGGAGTCTGGGGAGCCGAAACTGGGTGGCAGAGGACTACCCCCAGCAGTGCAAGGAGATGTCTGCCAGGCTGTCTTTTAAGGCTGTGCTGCCTAAACCCTCTGGGCCTCTAAGCAGGATGTTCAGATGGGCAGAAGTTGGCCTTGAGCATTTCATGCGAGCTCCCGGAGCCTGTGAACCCATACATTTCTGAGAGGGGAGGGAGTGAAACACACATCCTTGAGGATTTGGTTGTGATTGATGCAGCTGAGAAGCATTACCCAAAACATTTCCCACATGACTTAGGCAACCAAAGGCATTTTGAGCTGTTATGAGATAAATGGGAGATTCTGATCAGTAGATGCTTCTCACACAGAGATTCAGACATAAATGCTTGACCCTCTACCAGGGCTCCTCATGCATGCGGTGTCAGTCCTCTTTCTGGTGACAAAATCACTAGAGCTGGGGGTAACTTTGCAAGGATTCTTGCAAAAATCTCTTGGTTTCAGCCTATTGGGGTTGGCACATATCTCTGCCACTTCAAAATTCATTTATTTTGCTCTTGGGGTTGAGTGAACTTGGTCAGGGTCAAGCCAGCTTTTGCTTATTGTTTGACTGATTTCTCTCCCCTCCGCCTCCAAGTATAAGAATTTTTGTATAATCTCAAAACTATTATGCAAAACCTTAATTTGGCCTCAGCTTCACTCAGGAGGTTTGTGATTTTCTCAGCAAACCTGTTCTGAGTTTTCAGTTTGTTATAAAACCCCAAACCAGTCAAGTTTTATGTGGTTTTGGGTTTCACTGCAAACATTTCACACTAATAGTTACTTGCTTCTCTCAGTGATGCCTTTTGAATCTGCAGCTAGTGTTTTGGGCTTTATTTCACTGTGATCTTATGTCTGATTATTACTATTTAATATCATGGTGATATAACAGAGGCTCCTATCGCAAAGAAGGCTCATTGTGCTAGATGCCGTGTAGTCTCTAGGTAGGTAGATGATCCCATTCCTGAAAAGAAGTGGTTCTCCTGATGCAGTTTGAAAATTGAGATTGAGATTTTTCTGTGGAGAATACAAAATTTAGGCTTGTATTGAATGTCCTGGGGATGAGGGAAACTGAAGACCAGTCTACTCTATTGCTTTTGGCATTTGACTATCATCTTTAGTGCTCACCCGCAACCCTTTGAGGCTTAGCCAGTTGTGCTGTCAGTCCAGAAAAGTGACTTGAGTGCACATATGGGATGTGCTGGACCTGCTGCCCCAAGACCCCAAGGTCAGTGTGTCCCTGTCCATATAGTTCTGCTCTGCCTTGGGTGGATGGTGAGCCTGGGGTGAGCGGCTCTGCACCTACTGCTTTCAGAGCCGCAGCTGCCAGCAGGTCGGTAAGTCCCTTGGGCTCTTTCTGAAAACCTCAGTCTTGGTCAGCAAGGGTTAACAATTCTAGGAGACTGCACTGGTTTGTCTAAGTCCTCGAAGTTCATCCTGAAGATCCTATGGGTTTGCTTGTGCAGAAGAGCACCCCGAGGTCTAACTGAGACCTCGTGGATTACTCTGCTGCTCCATTCAGACAGCAGGATTTGGGCATCCGAGGTTAGAGGTGCTTTAAAAAGTTTGGCTGCCTCTGTGCAGTGACCTCTTGCAGTATCAGGAAAGCTCCAAGTGCACCAGGCTGGTCCCAAGAGGAGCCCAGGGCCTGGCAGGGCGATCCGTCCCTTTGTTTCTGGTCACAAAACTTCAAATGTTCTAGTCATACCCATCAATTTCTTAATATGAACTCCTACTTCAAAGCGTGTCCTGCAGCAGGGAGGATGTGCTCGGCGCAGTGGGCTACGCAGCTCAGTGCCCGTTCTTCTCTTTCTCAAGAGTGGGGATTTTTTGGGGGAAAAAATACTGGCTGCTTCTCATATGCATATATATGTACACACAGTTTCTGGTGTGGATAAATTTCCTGTCCCATCTTAACACCTGATTTATTTCCATATTTGCTGTCACAGTGGGAACACACATATGAATAAGAGTGATAGGAAAATGTATTTGCAAAGATCATCCTCAGTTTTAATGCAGATTAGCTGAAATTGTTCCGAACATGAAAAATTTATCTTAGCTCTATCCCAGCATTTATTGGGTAAAAACATAACCCAAGCCTTATTCTGCAGAAGCTGAGGTGTATGAGTAGTTTTCTTCCTGTGAGTAGTCATAAATGTTTGCATGTTCTAGCCACCAAAATGTATTCTTATAAGTAATTGGCCACATCTACAAAAATAACTATGCTAAATTCAAATTCACTTCTGCCTGCTGGAAGTATTTAATTTCAATACAACATCTAACTAATAAAGTTAAAAGAGAGTAAGAAACAATTGTAGGTTTCTGTGTAAATCACGACTGAGATAACTTTCTAGAAATGGATTTAATGCTGTCCTCGGAGAGCAGCAAGTCTCTGTAGTAGTAGTGGTAAATACTGGTACGAATTTTTCTCCTTCCCTGTAGCATCACGGGTTTTTTTCTGTAACAGTTCTGGAAAAGTACAGAAAAGCCATACAAAGTTCCCAGTGTGTCACATTAGCAACTTTGCATAGGTAGTTTGTGATCAGAATATATTACTGTATCAAATGAGTGTTTACTTTTTTTGCTAAGGACAGTATTTTAGAGGTTTTTTTTAAAGCGGAATGAATAATTTTCTACCCACTTTTTAAAAATAGTGTTTGGGAATAGGAAATGTGAAAACAAATTTTCTGGTGCTGTTAATATGTGATTTATATGAAATTAGTTATTAAAAGGCTTTATTTCAAATTATATACTGGGCAGTAGTAAGGTGACCCAGATATAGAGCCTTTCACTGCAATCATTGAAATGCTATGAACAGTACTGTTTTGTCTTTGGTTTCTTGCTGCCTCTAAAGGTGTAGGCAGATGAAGATAACTTTAAAAAGAGCTATTTCTCCAATTACAAGCTTTTGTCCAAGAGCAAAGAAAGATTTTTAGACTAACAGCATTCACTATAACAAAATTAAATTCCCTTCATCTGACAAGAAGCTGAGTTTGGCAATAGTTTGGGATTTTTTTGTTGGAGATATCGCAGAAGCTGTCCTCTGTACCCCCTCTTTTTCCCTGCAGTGGTGAGCCGGCCAGACCTGAAAAGCAGTGACCTGAATTTGGGGGGGAGTGAGGTGGGGAAGGGTGGGTGGGCACCGGATGGTGTCACACACGGCGAAGGCAGAGTGGCCACCAGTATGCTTGGGGACATCGTTTTGCCCTTTGCCAGTGAAGTGCGGGTTGCCCTTCCCAGCGGTGCGGGGGGGCGAGGGAGCAGCATCACCACTGCCGCCTCCCCGCCGGGCCGGGCCGGGACGCCCGGCCAAATCTCTCTGGTTTTGTAACAACGCGGTAATGTCCAAAATGGCATTCCACAACTATGCCATCTCGCTAACCGGCTGAGGCACAATAGTTCAGTAATGTAATATAAAAAGTAATGGTGTTAGCTAACACATCCTTAATAAGATATTGTCCGCTGCTCTGCCATATGCTACCGAGCAGGCTTTCCCTCTGTGGGGCTTTTGAGTTCTCTCAATAAGATTATTTCAAATACTCTAATCCTGAATCATTGACATGAATACAAAAGCCTAGTGACATCTAATAGATGCCTCTTAGCTTTGCTTTTCCTCTTGTTCCTTTCCTTTTTCTTCTCTTTTTACCTGACAAAAAGCTTACAGACACTTGGGCTCTGTCTCTCAGTACCAGCATGTGGGTCCCCTCATGAAATATAAAGGAGGAAAAAGGGCTGACATAGGGCTGATAAGCCACAGAGCAAAGGACCATAGATTAAAAGTAAATGCCAGTAAATCCTACCCTGTACACTCAGTTGTTCTTTTATTGTTTTCTTTAACTCTTCCAGTGCCACGCCAGGCTAGAAAGAGATGAAAAATGGGGTTAAAAAAAAAAAAAGGCGATGCTACAATGACATAATGCCAGGGTCCTAAAGGCTTGCTGTACACTTGGATTTTCTCAGCTCTCCTCTCACCTTGACTTTCTAATCAGAGTTGCAAACTGTTTCAGCTAATCGCATCATTCAATTAGCTGAATGTTTAGGTCATTTTTTCAAAGATTAATTTAAAAAAAAAAAAAAAAAGAGACACTCCCAAGTGACATGACTGTGACCCTGGAAAGGATAAATTTTATATAAAGTAAATGTTAAGAAGAATTGATATCCCACTGTGAGTATCTAGCAATAAAAAAAGGATCTTCCTCTTGTTAGTGTTGTCTCGATGATTGTCAGAGACAGAAAATCATTTTTTATTCATCTTCTCTTGGACTTTTTGCCAAACTGTTCGTCTGTTGATTCCAAAATTTGCCTTTGGAAAAAGTTATTGGTACAGGATACAGCCAGTGCCTACAACAAGTTAAAAGGAAGCTGTTTAAAACATAATCATTTTCCTTAATTTTCTCCATGATTTTGCAGGGAGGCTCTCAGGCTTTCCTGACCAGGATAACCATCCCCTTCCACCCAGTTGAGTCAGGTCTTCTCTGTAATCTCCCCGAATATAATCTTTCAGTTGGATTTTTTGGCATCTGCATCACTACATAACCATTGGCTGACTTCCCAGATGTTAAGTCACTTTGATAAGTGGATGTTAAAAACCACTTTACCTAGTTCAGATTTTGTAGAAGGATGACACAAGAAGAGGAGAAATTTATTCTGTATTCATTATAAAGTTCTTTGCTCTAAAAGAAGAAGAAAATTAGCCACGCTCAGAGCTATTAAGATCTGATGGTAGCATCTCCTCCAGTCTGCTCCATGTGCCTCTGAGCTTGCACAGTCCCGCACGAGCTGGGATTCAGCTGCAGACGGGAGCAAGCCCCATGGCACGTCTGCTGGGCGTTATGCAGGCAGGAGAAGGAAAGGACCTGCACATGTTTTGTGATAGCTGCCCCGCAGCTAGGATCAGGATTTGGCCCTTTTTAAAGAAAAACGAGGGAGTCCCGCTGCGTTACAAAGGAGCGCCCTGTGTAATCCTGGACTCTTCTGGGGTCTAGGGCAGAATTTGCTTCTCAAGCTGGGGTTTACGTGCTAAAAGCAGCTCTGTAAAACTTGGTGTTTTTTCTTATCTCTGGGTCTTGGTTTCCCATTGGCACCATGGTCTGATGTTACTGGGCTCCAGCAGTCTCTGGGCTCCGTTGGGCTGCCGGGCTTTGAGTGCTGCTGAGTGAGGGATGTACAGCGGCATAGCGAGAGAGTCGCTACCCTAAGGAGCTGTTTAGGCAAGACAATCCCTAGGCTACATCTACTTTCTTTTCTTTTTAAAGCACAGTGAGCTCCGTAATAACTCTGGCATTCTGAAAAACAGAATAAACTGTGCTGTGGTGTAAGAAGAAAACTTCTCACTAAACCCCATTATGTGTACACAAATTGTCATCTGTTGTATACCGCGTGGCAGGAGAGAGTAACTTTTTTTTTTTTCTGAAGGATTGCCCTGCTGTGACAATGCTAACTTAATTTGCCAGGAATTACAAGAACATTAATACATCATGCCCTAATGTGTCATTAGTGCATTAATACTTTTGAAGTCAACGGAGTTTTTCTAATAAATGCCTTCAAAGTTGGCTGGGCATTCATAAATTTGAGTTTTCAGTATTATAATTGTAATTGAGATACCTATTTTCCCTGATTAATTCTTGGAGTTTGTATGTAACAGTCAGCCTTGTTGACATTCGCAGCCATCCGCACTTGAAAGAATAACACGCTGTTAGTTAATATTTGTGTTACTGTAAAGCAGCATGATTTGAAAAAAAAAACCCAAACCCCCAAAAAACCAAACCAGGGAGACTGTTCTCGGGGAAACAAAAGAGAATTTTGGGAATGCTTTTTGCCATGGTAACCCAGTTATCGCTCATTAATCTGTCACATATGAAACAAGTTCCAGACTACAACACACTTAAACAAGGCAGCGTTCCCGGGGGGGTTCGCCCCCTCGGCTGCTCTACCTCTTACCTGCAGGCAGCATCACGGCCGGGCTCTGCGCAGTGCTGGAAGGGTTAACCGTTGCAGAAAATCCCATCATGTGCCTGGTTGGCTCTGAAAGAGGGGGACCCCCTCCCCGCTTGGGCCACCTGGGCTGCCTGGCCCTGCCACCCCAAAAGCAGCTCCCCGGGGAGCTGGGGAGCTGGCTCCGATGGGCACTGCTGCTCTGGCTTTAGGGGCCGCCTGTATCTCCAGAAGGAAGGAAGTTTTCTCCTTCGTTTCCAAGATAAGGTGTCATTCATGAGAGCAGCGTGCTGAACTAATCAGGTTAATTGAGAGGCCCTGAATAGCTCTCATTGAGCGGATCCCTCCTTCCTGTTCAAGGCAGATAGTGCAGAGGGAGAGATTACAAGTGCTTTAAACTCTTGCTCTCCATCTCTGAATTTCACACCGATTTCAGGATGACGAGGGTCAGAGGAGACCTGTGACACGGAGGTTGTACAATTTAGCTTTGCTGGGAGCAAGGCGCTTTTTTTTTTTTTTCTTTTAATCATCATCATTATGATTGTTTTTTAGTGTGGCCAGAGCCTCACAGCAATCCTGATGCCAGAGACACCCTGCTGATTTACACCAGCTGGAGTGGTGTAAATTACTCCACTGTTTTGGAAAGATGTGGAGGACTAATCCAGTTGCATGATTGGCTCTAGATTGACCTGCTGTTGAGTGTTGTTAATATTAAAATTATTTCAGACCTAACTCATGGCAGGGCTGCAGGAAACATTAATTTTAAAAAGATGTTTTCAGTGTTTGAAGCAGATAGCAGTTGGTTTTATTGCTTTTATGGTATCATTTCCCTTTAAACCCTTCTAATCGAAGTGGCTGTACATAATTTTATTCAAGTTTACCAGAATGCGAAAGCTTTTCCCTCTGGATGCTCTTGCCAAATTAGGAAAATCCAGGCTCCAAAACTCACTCTGATCTTTCTACTCGCCACAGTCTATTACATTTTCTTTGCAAATATTGTAACTATTAGAGTGCAGGAGAGAGAATTTTCAGGAAGACAAATTCCCCAAAAGTAGTGTCATTGTTCCCCCCCCTTCTCCAAGCCAAACTGGTTGCTTAGTTCAATTTAAACACGAGCATCGTTGTCCCCGTTGGCCCCCCTCCTCCCCCCGACTTCTTTTCCTTGGAAGTTTCAGGAATGACTTTAATTATCTCTACAATCAAATTCTCACTGCTGTCCCTGTGAAAGCGTGTAGTCATGGATTGCTGGGATTATTTTCTTTAGCACTTGGGGATAGAGAAACTGGTTGGTTGGAAATGAGAACCAGCTGGGTTCTCAGAGCTGGCGTTTGGAGGGAGCCACTTTGCACACAAACTCAGCTCTGAGCAGAGTTGTGAACTCAACCCCCAAATTACCAGCGCTTGGTTTGCCACATGGGATTATGCAATATCAGGGCTGATTTTTGTTTATCTCATTAATATGCATCTTCAGGGTGGCTGCTGCCAGAGCTTGCTTTAACTCCTCACAAAACTTCTTCGAGGCAGAGCTGTACCCTGCAGTCCCATTCCCGGGCTTCACCTGCCTAAAGCGTAGAAAATAAAATTAACCCCTCGATACTTGATAACCTTATATCAGACATGTGTTCTGCAGATGACAGGTAAGCAGGTAAAAAGAGATTAATACAACAAAAGAAAGAGCAGAGACAACTTCTGTTATCTTACATCTTTTGTTGCCTTAGAAGACAAGCTGCAGGGGTGATGTTCTTCCTTTCTTTCCAGCTTGGAGAAATTAGTTATTTGTCATACCTTATTAATCTGTTTTAGTGCCAAATTCAATTTCAAATTAGGACCATACGTCTAGTCAGAAATTATATGACCTATGCTTTTAGCTGAGTATTTTGTCATAGGGAAAGGCGCAGAAATCTTCTTCATTTAGTTATGAGGATGTAAATTTGGAGATATTCCACTGGGTTTAAGGCAGCTGCTCCAGATTTCTATCTTTTTAAGAGAGAGAAGCATTCATTTTTTGGAATACAAGGAGTGGTTTTTATGGTTTATTTACATTTAAACATATAAATATAAAACTCATGATATATCTATATAATTTCTACTTCAAGGGTTCTCTCACGCTCGTGCACACTTGCACACAGCCTGCGTTTCACTGCAAACTGTTGTTAGGGTGGTTTACATTTGAAATTGTGACTTTTTAATGTTTGAAATGCAATAGTGACTAAATCGGTAGCTTAGGTAAAAAGTCTAGAAAAGAAGACTTGCAGTTCCTTTATTAAAAAAAGTTTATAGCAAAGAAAATGATTGATTGCTGAGCTTTGAACAGCTACTTTTATATTATTTGATTTCTTTAATGCCTGAAATGTAACAGCTTTGACTCTATTAATATCCCCTTTAGCACAACTAAATTATTTTTTGAAAGATGAAACCATTTAGCTCTGAACACGCTTAGATCATACCATGACCTAAATACTCTCATGTATCACACACACACACATTGTTTTTGAGTTTTAGGCTGAAACAAATATTCCGCAGCCACCGTGACTGTAACGTTTGAGAGGTTTTCCACTTCTGCACGTCTTCTTCTGCTGATACATTTATTCAGTGTTTCAATTTATCATCTTATATGTATGTATATATATATACACATTCTCACACGCATACCATGGTTTTGTATTTTTGGTTTTTTTAATCTGTATTTTCCATTTTTCCCCCCCAACAAATAACCGCTGCATTTCCAGTCACTCAAATTTGGACAGAATTTTACTTCCTGTTTCAAAGGTCAAGGAAAGCTGACCTCAACAGCAGTGTTGAGGCTGCTGAATTATTCATATCATTGACTTTGTGTCAGCTTCCACATTTGTGCAGAGGGATGTTTTATTCATTTATCTCATTTAGGGACCTGCTCTGCACCTGTTTCTACCATTAAGTACCCTGTAATTTGCATTTGATGCTAATTTAGTTTCATATCAGCCTGGTCCCCCCTTGTTAATTTAATTTTCTAAGACCCTTTTCATTACAGTAGAAATGTTTCCCTCTTTAAAGCAAACATCTATACAAGTAATTGTATAAACTGCCTTTTAAATAATATCTTTTAGAAGATTCCATCGTTTAATTCCTTAATTCCTATAATTAGCCATGGTTTGATTAATGTTTCAAAGGGTTAAATTAAAATGCAGAATTACTCAAATGCATACTTGAATAATTTTCTCTCTGCTGATAACAGTTTCTGCATTGCTGCTTTTATTCTATTCGTGATTCTGAATATTACATGTACTAACAACACTAATTTTCCTTATGTAGTGATTTTCCTCTGCTAAGCGATAGCTGTTTTTAATGTATAATTGTTGGAAACTCCATATTGCCAGTGGGATACTTAATTTTTTTCTTCTGATCGATTGTAAACAGTTAAGGAGAAATGCTGTGACTGAGGAGCTGCTCTAGGTTTCTTTCCAGATTGTAAGAAACTTAAAGAGATCCTTTATTTTGCCAGAAAACATCGCTGCTGTGTTCTCACAAACAGTGTGATTAGCGCCGATCGCTACAGAGAATAATTTGGAAATATTTACAACCATCATGGATTTGTTTGTGTAGGTGAAAATTTACATACGCTGTGATCCTACAGGGCAAAATGTTCTGTGATTGTCACCTCCAAGCACATTTATGCATTTTCAGTGCAAGAATATGGCACCGGGGTAAATAAATGACCAGAGGGGCTACAGTGGAAAATTTAAGTCCCTTCACTCCCCCACGGGTTTGTTTAGAACAAGGCTGGATAATTGCAGCTGGGGGTGAGCGTTGTGCTCCCATCTCCCCGTGTGCCGGGGCTGGGGGATGGACATCCCCTCCCCTCCTTCCCCAGCCAGGGGAAAATGTAAACGGCGACTCTGGGCTTTCAGAGGTACGAAACCCCCATTCCTCGGTCGGTGTCGGATAGGGGGACGGGGGAGATCAGTAGAAACACAGGGCTGGGAGCAGCGGGCAGCTGGGTTTCATTACCCCAGCAAAACAGCTCAGGCTAATTCCTCCCTCTGTTTACAATGGGAGGGGGATCAGGGCATCTATCCCAGGGGACCATCCCCCCAAATCCTTCCATGCCCTCCTGGGGACAGGAGAGATTTGGTGTTTGGCTCTGCTTTGGCGCTTCGGTGAGGGTCTCCGGCTCCCGGCCGAGGCTTTGAGCCGGTGCCAACTCACTGCTGCGGTGCCGCGTGCAGCAGGAAGGATGCAAGTCCAGCATATAAGGTCAGCTTTGCATTAGCTTTTGTTTTGCCTCACCAGAAGGCGACACTCCTCTTCCTCCAAGTCCCCCTAAAGTCATGATGAGTTTGGGGAGAGATGCCTGCACAGTTTGGGCTGAAAGGAGGCTGTTTGGCTCTTCTGCTTTCAGCTGGAGCCTGGGGGCTCCCGCTGCAAACACTGCCCAGGGCTGCACCAGGGGCCGGGTTTGGCTGTGATGGTCCCACAAGCGTGTCTTACGTTACACGATGTGCCGCTTAGATAGACGAGCCTGAGACTTGGGCTCTGGAGCTGCTAATAGCATGAGGATTTAATATTCAAAATTTGGGTTGAAACAAAACCTCTGGTTTTGCGTTGCTGTTAGGATGTTTTGCTTTTACTCTTTTTGGTCGCAAAGATGTCTTGCGGGCTCTGTTTGTGCTGGCAGAGCCCCCAAATGCTGGTGGCGGGGGTCCAGAGTGGGTTTGTCAGGGGTGCGCTCCTGAGCGCAGCCAGTTCTGGGAGTACCAGGGATGGCTGTTGGTCGGGCATGAACCCGAGTACCTGCAAACATCACCTCTCCGAGCAGTCCCCAAATTCAGATACTCATAATTACTCCCCCTTTATTTTATCATATACTCACAATAACGGCCTCAGAGCCGGGCATTTCCTCAGTATTAATGACCAGCTGGGGTTAATGGCCCTTGCTTGTGCCTTGAGCCATCAGCTCCTCCCGACTGGTCATTAATTCCCAGGAAAAGCCCTCTGTGGAGGTCATTATTGCTTAATTATCTCCATACACTTTAATGCCAGTTTTGACAATGTACAGTCTCATACTTTGAGTTATAGGTACTTTATAATTCATTAAATAGCTTATCATTAAAACTGCAGATGATCTTGATAATTATTTATTAATGTTTTCCCTTTGATTTTTTTTTTTTAAATCTGATGCTCCTGTGCTGTAGTAAGGAGGGGACAAAGGTAGATGGAGTATGGCTCTGACGCTGAAAACCATCATGCTGTGGCTCTCCCTGTCTGGAGGGGTCTCCCTGGCTCTGAGAGGTCCCGAAGGCATCTGCCAGCGGAGCCCAGACCTCAGCTCTGAGCTCAGCTTGCTTAGCCCTCAAGGGCCAGCAGGAAGACCTGAGGAGGAGTGGGATGGCCACCTCCGCTGGAGCTCCCTGTACCAGTCCCATGCTGTGGAAGCGCTGGCAGGATCCGGCCCACAGTTTTGGCAGTTCTTGCCTCACTTTTCTCCTCACCCTGGACCAGATTCAGGCTTGGGGTTTGCTCTGGGAGCCCTTTCTCACCTTGGCGAGTTGTTCACGTGATGAGCTCTCCTGGAGTTCATGGTTTGGCCCTTTTTCGAGCAGCATCGGGTTGGTGATGGGTTTTAGTGCAGTTAGGTGGTGTGGAAAATAAATGGGACAGGCTTAAGCCAAGTAGAGGGACTTCAATTTGTACTTTTTAATAAGAGCGTGCTTCTCTTCCTCCTGGGAGAAGCTTATCTTTCTGTCACTCAGGTGTCCCTCTGCCTGGCATGACAGAACTGCAGCTGCTTCTGGCTTTGCACCTGCAAGACCAGAGGCTCAGGGCGCTGCCTGTGTGTGCATGCTGGGGAAGGTCCCATGCGCAGCACAGCCCAAATGGCTCTGCATTGGGCTCCTCGCTGAAATCACGACCCGCAGAAATGTCCAGAGGAGCACTGACATGTTCTGGTGCCCTCACTTGGGTAATGCTGGCTCTGGGGGAATTTACTGTCTTATTTGCCCCAAATGGCCCAATCCTGCAACCCTGTCTAGTTCTCCCCTATTTTCCATCTTTTTCCCCAGGCTTTACAAGTGAAATATGTGGATAACAGAATGCTAAACCTTTGTGTCTGCGGTTCCTCTGTGGTTTTGGTGTGCAGGAGCCCCGGTCAGCACTGAGGGGGGCTGTGACCCTGCTTGGGGGACCCCTCCTGCACTGGCTCGGGGGCCACTATGCTGCCCTGTGCTCGGGAGAGATTGCAGTGGCAGGAGGACTCTGTTAGCCAGAAAACCCGTTAGGATGTTTGCTCCCTGTACTCAGTCATCACTTGTATTTCTGTTGGTCTCCCCTGAGAGCATCAAGTTGTTTAGGCAATAATACTACAGATTTGGAGCTGTTTTCTCCATTACCTGTGTCTCTGTTGGTTTTGTGTTTGCTGGAGGAAAAGTTGTGTGTGGATGTGAAAATACTGGCCCCATTGAGCTGTGCCATTGCCTTCGGAGGAGGCCAAGATTTCACCCACTGTATTTACTTTTCTACCTCTGAGCTGTGTTTGTTTACAAAACCTTCTTCTGAACTGCTATAAACCGCCCAACCGATCTGCCTCCCAGTCCCAGTCTGCTCTGGCCTTCTCCAGAAACCAGTCTGTTTTGATTAAAATCATAATGTCATTTGAAAGCAGGGAAACAAACAAACCCAAAGCCTTGTGCAAAGTTTGAAAGTAGCATGTTGCTGCTGAGAGCAAAAAAAAAAAAAACCCCGACCAAAAAACCAAAATCCAGACTCAACGGGTCTCCTGTTACCACTGTCAGGAAAGTCCAACTGCTTGAAGCTGATGAAGAGTGGCACGCTAAAAAAAAAAAAAAAGGAGGGCAAAAGGGAGCAATGTTATTTATTTATTTATTTAAGAGCCTAAAAGATTTATGGTAAAGCTAATTTAGGAGCGCGCTCTATTCTAAATTCCCGCTGTGTGCGAAAGTCAGCGGTGCGCAGAGCGGAGGGACCGGGTGAGGGTTTTAGGAGAAGGGCAGCAGAGCTGGGAACATGCTGCTATTTTTTTTTTTTTTTTTTTTCCCCTCCTCCCTGGTCTCAGTAGTGGCATTGTAGGTAGCCATGAATTAGGTCTCAGATCGGTGTCTCCTCGCCATAAATCCCGGCCGCGGAGCTGTGCTCACCGCGGGCAGCGCAGCCGAGGGCGCGGGGCAGGCGCTGTGGGTGTTGCTGTGAGCGACACGTAGCAGAGTTCCTCCGGAACGGAAAAGCGCTGGCTCCAGATTGTCGCCAGGGAAAGCAGAAACACAAGCCGCCCATGCGGGGAGAGCGGGCCGCGCCGCCGGGCCGGGGATGCGCCCGCTGCCGGCGCGTGGCTCGGGCAGCGCGTGCCCGGGGGGGGCGGGGCAGCGAGCGGCTGCGGAGCCGGCGGGGGCCCGGCCGCGGCTGTGCCGGCTCTGCGCCCGCTCCCCCCCCTTGTCCCTCTCTTTTCTTTCTCTCGTCTTTTTCTTTCTCCTCCTCGTTTCTTTCTCCCCCCCCCCCCCCCCATTTCCTTCTCTTCTCTTCTCTTCTCTTTCTCTTCTCTTTCTCTTCTCTTTCTCTTCTCTTCTCTTCTCTTCTCTTCTCTTTCTCTTCTCTTCTCTTTCTCTTCTCTTTCTCTTCTCTTCTCTTTCTCTTCTCTTTCTCTTCTCTCTTTTCTTTCACTTTTTTCTCTTCTCTTTTCTTTCTCTTCTCTCTTTCACTTTTTTCTCTTCTCTTTTCTTTCTCTTCTCTCTTTTCTTTCACTTTTTTCTCTTTTCTTTCTCTTCTCTCTTTTCTTTCATTTTTTTCTCTTCTCTTTTCTTTCTCTTGTGTCTTTTCTTTCACTTTTTTCTCTTCTCTTCCACTTTTAATTTTTCCCCCCCACTTTTTTCCCTCCCCTCTTTCACTTTTTCCTCTCCTCTCCTCTCTCCTTCTCTAATTGTTCCCTTGCTTAAAGCCAAAGACAGAATTACAAATGCTGCTTTGGCATTGCGGTTTACGGCATTCTTCGGGGGTGTTTTCTTCTGCACAGTATGTTCTGTATCTTTCTTTTGAATCGTCATCTCTGCGAAAGAGAAAATATTCCTTCTCTGTTAAGAGTGGAGAAGCACGGAAAAATTGCAAAGTGTAAGGAACATACAATGCTTCTTCCCTTTCTCAACATCCGTATATTTACTGTTAAGCCAAACCGAAAAGCCTCAGGCTTAGAGATCGCTAGAGTAAAGTTACATTTTGCAAAACAAAAACTGAACTCAGTACTTAAAAAAAAAAAAAAAATTGGTGACCAATTCTGTGTCATAGACTGTAAAACCATGCACAATATTTTGCTAGGGAAAAGCAGAGGCATTCAGCTTCTTTACCATATGGAATACAAAATTAGCTTTATTTACATTTATTTCTTTCCTCCTGCTTTGTGGAGAGCAAACTTAGCTATTAAAACCCTTGATATGTTTGTTTTTCAAAAAGAATAAATAGCACGAATAAAGAAAACATCAGGAGGGGAATAGATGTGATGTACAGTGATGATGTTGCTTTTTTTTAAGTTTTAATTTCAGGGTGGGAGCACTGGAGCTGTGTTGGATGGGAAATGTATTCATGCAATGAAAGGCTGCATTTGAATGCAGCTTTTTTGTTTACTTTTTCAGCAAAACCAAGATGATACAGCTGGGCATGTTCAAAGTGAAATAAAAATAGGAATGAATAAATAAATAGTAGTAAAGAATAGTAGTAAATAAAAATGAAATCAAGTGAGCGGCATGCTGAGCCTCGCGGAAGGCGCCCTCCGCCTGCCCAAGCGGCGTCGGTCTGGGAAGGTGGTGCGAGCTGATGGCCGGGGAAGGAGCGAGGGTGGTTGGGTGGCACAGGGAAGCCAAGGGAAGAGGCTGGCGGGGCAGGAGCAGAGCTTGGCTCCTCCACTGCAAGCTCTTCCTCCCGCGCTGCAGACCTGTGGCTTTGACCTGCCCAGGTAGCTTTGTGCCGCTGAGAGCTGAGTATTTTCTTGCTTGTTTTGGGGTGTAATGTTTAGTTGAGAAGGGGAAATTTTGGCTGCCCGTGCCAACTGCCGTGTAGAAACCTCCTGCCTGCAGGCAGAGGAAGAGGAGGGGGTGGGAAAACCAGGGAGGCTGCTGGGGGGCTGGGAGCTGTAAGAGAAGAAGAGGCTGGGAGACCTGGAAGTGGCAGGCAGACAGAGATAGATAGCAATTAGGATCTAGAAGCAGACTGGGAGATAAGGAGTCACTGAAGATTTACTGTATGTATATGGACAGAAAGAAAGAGCGAGTACATTGGGAGCAGAGAGGGAGGTGTGTACGCACAGTAAATCTCCGGTGATGCCATATCTCTGGCTGCTTCTGCATCCTAATTGCTATCTTCTTGGCTGCTGCTTTCTGGCCTCCAGCCACCTTCTCTCCATTTCCCTTCCTACCTCCAACGCCACCTTCGTGAGCCAGGATTAGGCCCCCCGTACGCTTACGGCTGGGCAGGGTGCTGCTCTGCCGGCATGGGCTGGAGCGGTTTTCCTAAGCCTGCTGTGATTTATGCTCTGCTTTCTGGGGCCTCCAGTGAACCCTGGGAAGCAGAGAGGAGCTGTAAATGCCGTGTGCTTGCTCCTTGTGCTAGGACTTTGGGGCACAGCTAGGTGACCTGCACAGCTCGGCTGCCCTGGGGTGTTTTCCCTACCAACTGTAAGGCCCCTTTGCACCAGCTAACCAAGAATCGGGGAATTACGCTTGTAATGGGGGAATTCAAGAGGTGTTTCTGATCATCACCCTGGGGATGAAAGGCAGCCCCGAGCTCCAGCTCGTGCTCTCCACGACAGCAATGATCTTTGCTGTCTCAAGAGAGTTTGGTCACTGCCACCACTCTTAAATTTACTTTTAGGATCCTGTTCTTCACCCAGGAACAACCTGGAAATGTCTGAGTCTTTGGGAAGGTCTTTCCTCTCCTTGTCAACATTCATATCCACGTAGTTTCACGTGTGATTTTTCTTGGGTCAAATTCTATTTGCTTTAGCAATGTGAGTAGCCCCAAGGACCCTCTCACAACGAGGATTTAGGTCAAAAGGATGGTGGTGTCTGCAGTATTGCACTGAACCTTGCGTGGCTTTAACTTTTAAGCATTTTTTTTCCTGCCAGACAGGAATAAATGCCTCTTGAAGTGGAGTATCTTATTCTTTCATGCATCTTAGAGATCATCTCCTGATTTGTTCAAACTCATATTAGTATACCAGTAATGCTTAATTAGAATAATTTTATATCAAGTAAATATTTTCTTAAATGCATAATTGATTGTGTAGGGAAGGAAGAACTGCAGGAATGGAAATCATACATCATTTCATTATTAATGGCAATGTCTAAATAAAATGCAGACCTTGTCATATTTAATGGATGGCTGAGTCCATTCTGCTTTAAAACACAAACTGGTTTTTTTTTTTAAAGGTGCCTGCATAATTTCAGCCAGTTTAGGTGGAATTTAATATTTCCATAACTGTGTTTGAGGGGTTTTAAGTTTGTAGGACCTAAACTAGGTTGTCTCAGAGCAAACCAGTAAGGAAATAGTCTTGGCATAGGGTTGAAAGTTAATATTCTCTTAAAGAGTTTTTTTCCCAGAATAAATTAATTTAGGGATTTTCTTACAAACTGCATAACACCTAATGAAGGTTTTATTTTTTTATTGTACATAAAATTGAAGCTGGTGGAGCTCTGCAGATTTACACTCACTGTGGCAGTGGTCCATAGTGTTACCAAAGGGCAAATTCTGTTTCTTGTCCTTTTATTAGCTGTGAGGGTTGACGAGTGATGCTGAGGTCTGAACGTGATACGTGCAGCACAAGTCAGCCTGCCCTGGCCATGAAGGGCCTGGGATCAGACAAAAGACAGAGGGAAGATGTGCTATATGAGCAGTCCCTTAACATCAATGGATTTAAGCATTAAAGGGAGACAAGCAGGGAATGGATTATAAAATGAAGACCAGATCTGCTACTTGCTCAGTCTCTCAGCTTCTGGCTTCAGTGGGAGTGGGGGCACTTGGGGCTGTGTTATGTTCGCCTCCACACGTAGAAACCTTGAGGGGTTTCCTCTGCATGGCAGTCTGTATTGCAGAGCAAAGCTTGTTCACTGGAGAAATGGTCTCCAATGGACTGAGGTGGGATAGGTGCACGGCTCCGTCTCCTGGGTGCAGTCCCACTGAGCTCCCATGGAGAAAGGTTTTCTAAGGTGGTTGCATGCTGGAGGCATGACATATTTTCTTGCCCCTCTTGTGCCTTGTCTTATGGACCGGATCTGTCAGGGTGGCATTGGAAGCTCCTTTCAGCAGAGCTTCCAGACTTTGTCTCAACGCCTTGCAAAGCTAGAGAAATTTGTCATATTATCCGCTGTGTGAATGCCAGTAACAACCACATCTTCCCATGACACATACAGGTGCCAGACCTGGCACGGGCTAATTTTCTTCTGGCAGGATCACTCGGTCTGTATCATGGCAGTGCCAGGACAGGAATGGATCAGTGTCTGAGTAATGATGTGAGTGATGCAAACTGTCCTTGCTTGGGACTGCTGCCTGTGGTTCAGGTGACTCCCAGCACCCACGCACGGTTCCCTACAGTGATGGTGGGAAGGCTGGAAGAGGAGAGCAGGGTGACTGCAGGTGAAACGCGATGGTGGGAAGGAGAATGACTGAACTTGAAGCATCTTGGCAGCCCTGGGCACACACTACAGCTGGTGCTTGCAAAAGGATGTCAGGGATTTTGTTCCCCAGCGTTTGGCAGAGCTGTTGTGTCTTCCTTGCCCAGTACAGACCACAGAGGCCTTTAGATCTGAGCTGTGGAGAACTCCTGCTCTTCTCATCTCTAAATCTTTAAAATATTGCAAATAGTTCATTTGTTTTAAAGCTTTAAACTCAAGCCTTTGATGTTGCTTTTAGGAAGTTAAATAATAAAGCACAGTGTTCTCCAAACGAGGGCTTTTGTCAGAAAACCTTGCTTTACAATGAAAAGAAGGAAAACATAAATAAATGATACTCAAATATTTATAAAGGCGTTCAGGAGATCAAAATGTTTCATTCTGCCTTTATATTGTTACTTCGTGTCTCCCCGTCTGAGGCTATTTTTTGTTTAAACCATGCAATGCAGAATGTATTTTGCTTCTTATATCATTAATTTGCAGTGTTTTACCGAGTCCTTTCTCACAGGGACATCAATAGGGCATTCAAGGGATACGTATGTAAATATATGAACGTTATTGCTTTCGCTGTCAGTTTTGTGCCTTGCTGCTACGGATGGTGGGGTTGAGCTCAAAGTGGGAGATATGAAGCTGCTCCAATGATAATATTAATTGTCCGCAGGCTGATTGAACCCTGTCTTTGTGTATTTCTGTTCGGGCACTGCACGTGTGAGAGATGCTTCTGCCCCTGACATGTATTATGTCCCACTGCCACTGCCTCCTCCTGCCCAGGGAATATGGGATTTCCTGCTCCTGTCAGTGGCAAATCCCCATCTCCAGCTCCTGTCAACCCAATGGCAGGAACTCATCCTGATCCCATTGCTGTGGGCAGGGAGATTGGTGGCCTCCTGTCTGCTTTTTCCCCCAAAATCCTTCTGGACCGATGGGCACTGTGGTAGGGGAAACTGCTCAGGACCCAAGAAAGGGGGAGCTTCCAGAGACAGAAATTCCAGGAGCTCTTTAGGAGTCATGTGGGTTTTTTTTCCAAATAAATAGTTGGCATCACTTCTGCCAGCATCTGAGCTCCTTCAGGTCCTTGTCTCTCCACGTTGCCCATGTACTGTATTGCCATCAGCAAGGTCTGGTCATGGTGTCATTGCCCAGAGGAAAATCCTTTCATTATGTCAAGAGGATCTTGGCCAGGTCCTTGAAACTCTTACAGTATTAAAATGTGCTGCTAAACAGGAGAGGGAAATATTTTGGCACCCTGAGCCTGCACCGGGGGTTTCTGCAAGGTGTGCTTTGGAAAAACACAACAAAGTAATAAACCCAATGGATTTTAACAGAAAAACAAGAGTCATTGTTCACATTTATAATTTGCCTGGCTGGGGGCAGGGACTCAGAAAAGCGTCCTGTGGTTATCTCTGGGGACTTTGAAGAGGTTTTCAGATGTGGTTCTGAATCCATAGCATTCATTGCTTCCTGTGACACATGTAACCTATCTCAATTTTTTTTTTCTTCTTTAAATATAAATAAGGTTTATTTATTTATTTAAGTATTAGCCAAGTTCTGTATTGTAGGTTAGTAAAAAACCCCACAATCAGTACTTGCTATTGAGCAACGTTAATTCTGCTAAGAGCTAAGCCTGAGTGAGTTGTAGCTTTTGTTCCTGGAAACTCCAGGATTCCTGGGATTCTCACTGGACAATGAGATTATCTATTTTTTTGTGGCTTTGAATTTAACATATTAATTTTCCGCTGCTTGTTGTTTAATCACCCACAGTTCAAATGCAAAAATAGAAGAAATCGTGTTGTTAAGAGGGAATTTGAAATGGATTAGAGAACTCTTGACAAACTATGAAACCCGTTAAAGCATAAAGTTGTGTTACATTTGTACTTTGGTATTTTGATTTTCTTTGTGGATGATGTGAAAAGAGAAAATGTAAATTGACCCAACATACTGGCAGTTGGAGAAAGCCGTTCTGAACCCTCTTATTGATCATTGGCAGAAAATGTTGTCCTGAATTTCCAGAGCAACTCATCATCAGGGTGCTTGAATTTCTGGGGTACTGAGCTTTGAGTTTTGGGGGGGGGGTGTCCTGATTTCCAGAGCAGAGGTTTCATTCCCACGGTCAATATTTCACAGTTTGGCTTCCAAAGCCACCGAGCCCCCCAAAAGAGCAGGTCTGAGAGCTGAAGCAGCCACGGGCATCTCTGGGAAGCCCCAATGGTATGGTGCAAAACTCCTCGTGCTGGAGGAACCCCACCTGGACTGCGCCAGGGTGGTATCTGCTCCCCATCATCGTTGCAGTCAATTAATTGAGGTGTTTGTTTCTCTCCCCGCCGGCTGCGCTGTCGCTCACCAGGGAGCGGTGCCACCGGTGCTTCATCTCCTGCGGTGCTGTGATCTGAGGGTTGTGCAGAGTGTCCTCGGCAGCGCGTGTGATTAGGGATGCGGTCGCAGAGACCTCGACAGGAAGGTGTTCCCAGCAGCAATCATGTTGTAATGATGCAAGTAAACCTGTTTCCTGACTTCTTCATTCCAATGGGGCTGTAAGACTGCAGGGCCGCTACGCAGCGCTTTCCATGTGCTTCCCGGCATGAGCTCGTGATGAGATTTCACTCTGTGCTGCTTTCCGCCCTGGAGTTTTCATGGAAAGGATTGTCCGAGAACTTCCCTTTTGCAAAAATACATGTAAAAATGATGCCTTGTGCCATTACGTGGCTGTCGTGGGTGCTGTCGTGGAACTTGCAGTGGCCCTGGGCAGAGAGGTTGGGCAGGGAGGGGAAAGCTTGGCTGGGCACAGTTATCTGTCCCCTGCCAGCAGCCTCCAGGGTAGAGGCCACCCAAGGGACGATGGAGAGGGAAGGAAGGAGAAAAGGGGTCACACCATGGAGTGACGGCAAAGCAGCTCATCCTGCTCGCTCCAAATGGGGTGACGCTGTGCTGTCCCCATGGGACGTGCCCAATCTAGTGCTCCCAGAAGGACCATGCGACTGGGTGGCCTCTGACCGGTGGCATTGCCTGTGAAGGTGAGGAGTGGAGGTTGCTGATTTCTATGGCAAGGAATGTACTTGTTTTATGGTTACTTCGTCCTTGGTCTCAAGCTGCTGCTTTTAGTTGTGGCTCATCAGGCAGCTGGTCCTGTAAGGGCATCTGCTTGCCTGGCACCCCGGGGGCTGCTCTGTGCATCTGCAACGCGAGGGGCATCTCTGTGTGTCCGTCTGTCCGTCCAGGCAGTGCTGTGGGGCTGTGCAGTGGGGTGGTTTAACCTCTCGGGCTTTGCAATCACAAGCCATGTAAAGCCCCGGAGCCCCCGGCTTGCAGCAAGCTCCGTGTGAGCACGGTGGGGACTTGCCTGGCTCCTTCACATGGAGGCGGTGGGTGGGCGAGCGTCCGTCTGTCCTGGGAGCGTCAGTCCATCCTGGGAGCGTCCCTCTGCCTCCCGAGTACCCCGGGGCAGCATTGCGTCTGTGTGTCCTCTCACATTACAGGGCCCTCTCTGTGGCTTCCTTGGCCTATTATAATACAAATAAATAATCATAACAAAAGCCCATGTGCCTCCTTGGGAAAATAACAGTTTTCACATGCAGATACTCAGGAAGTTAAAATTGGCAGCTCTGACGAGTCCTGCTGATTTGTCCACACATTTATTCTGATATGATGCTTAAATGGAATCAGCTTTCTGCTCTGGCACTCGCAAAACGCAGCTTTCCTAACCCCAGTCTCAGCATAAGAGGAACGGAGATGGGAAAAAAGGTCTGTTTCTAAATGAGTGGGAGAAAAATCAGGTATGTGACTCCTCTAATTCAGACAAGGCTGTCTCTTATTGTTTGGCAGTTCGACTATAGCTTCAGTACATGGGAAAAATTTCTCTTCCAATTACACAGCAGTTTTGCGGTGGCTGAGTGCTATAAATGGGAATGCTTTGCAGCCAAAGATATCTCATTCATAAATCCCACTGTTCCACTCTATAATTTTTCTCTTTTGGATAGATCAGTATTCTGTGGTCATATCAACCACAATCATGCAAGCAAAAATGAGTAGTTAAATATTGTGACAGTCCTATAAGTCTTCTTAAGGCGCTGTGCATAACACAGTTATTCAAAAGTGTCACTTGGTGCATGGAAAGGAATTGACCCTTTACTAATATTTCCAGTAAAAGCTCTTGATTAAAAAAAATAAAATGCTGAAGATATCTGCTCTGGTTGGTCAATTCATAAATTTTACTCTAAGTGCCAATATTTTGACACATGTATATAGATACACACAGATCCATTTGTGCTATAAAAATGCAGGTATGGTATATAAGCACTCATATGTTATCCTTTGTATTGGGTTTGCATCACAAGGTTTTGGTAGCGGGGGGCTACAGGGGTGGCTTCTGTGAGGCTATGTCCGATGGAGCCAATGCCAGCTGGCTCCAAGACGGACTCGCCGCTGGCCAAGGCCAAGCCCATCAGCGACGGTGGTAGCGCCTCTGGGATAACAGATTTAAGAAGGGGGAAAAAAACCTGCACAATCACAGCCAGAGAGAGGAGTGAGAATCTGTGAGAGGAACAGCTCTGCAGACACCAAGGTCAGGGAAGAAGGAGGGGGAGGAGGTGCTCCAGGCGCCGGAGCAGAGATTCCCCTGCAGCCCGTGGGGAAGACCATGGTGAGGCAGGCTGTCCCCCTGCAGCCCATGGAGGTCCACGGTGGAGCAGATATCCACCTGCAGCCCGTGGAGGACCCCACGCCGGAGCAGGGGGATGCCCGGAGGAGGCTGTGACCCCGTAGGACGCCCATGCTGGAGCAGGCTCCTGGCAGGACCTGTGGGCCCGTGGAGAGAGGAGCCCAGGCTGGAGCAGGTTTGCTGGCAGGGCTTGTGACCCCGCGGGGGACCCACGCTGGAGCAGTCTGTTCCTGAAGGACTGCACCCCGTGGAAGGGACCCACGCTGGAGCAGTTCGTGAAGAACTGTAGCCCGTGGGAATGACTTATGTTGGAGAATTTCGTGGAGGACTGTCTCCTGTGGGAGGGACCCCATGCTGGAGCAGGGGAAGAGTGTGAGGAGTCCTCCCCCTGAGGAGGAAGGAGCGGCAGAGACAACGTGTGATGAACTGACCGCAACTCCCATTCCCTGTCCCCCTGTGCCACTTGGGGGGAGGAGGTAGAGAAAACCGGGAGGGAAGTTGAGCCCGGGAAGAAGAGAGGGGTGGGGGGAAGGTGTTTTTAAGATTTGGTTTTTATTTCTTATTATCCTACTCTGATTTGACTGGTAATAACTAAACTATTTTCCCCAAGTCGAGTCTGTTTTGCCCATGACAGTAATTGCTGAGTGATCTCCCTGCCCTTATCTCAACCCACAAGCCTTTCGTTATATTTTCTCTCCCCTGTCCAGCTGAGGAGGGGAGTGACAGAGCAGCCTTGGTGGGCACCTGGCGTCCAGCCAGGGTCAACCCACCATATCCTTATATGCTCACTTACTTTCTAAAGTGTATGTTTATGAATTTAACATGACTCTCCCTCTCTATTTGCTGTCCCTGGGAACACCTCCAGCCAGCAAGCTAAAAAATGAAATACACATCTAAAGAAATGTTCCCATAAAAGAAATAACTTCCCGATACCAGTGCTCTGCGCTCCTGTACCCATTAGCATTCAGTGCAGCAGCTACTTTACACACACCCCGTAGGAGAGACCCAGGGCTTTCAGCACTCCCGTAGACCCCGTGTCACCCGCTCAGCTGGTGTAAATTGGGCAGTTCAGTGGAAATGGCGGAGCTGAGCTGATTTACGCTAGCTCAGAGGCTGGAACCGGCACTGAACCTTGGGGGGACTGAGCAAAGACTCTTCCTCGCAAGTACACGTGTGCTCGTGCACGTCTTCGAATGCATCCCCGCATGTTGGAAGGACGATGTACGTGCATGCAATTGCATACCTATGCATGTTTCTGTAGATGTCTATTTTTTCAAAGCTGCCTGCTGATCAAAAATGCACAGAATGCTACTTCTGTTTGCAAAACACCTGTAATGGATTTTTTCCCCCCACTGGTGTCTTCTTCTTCCCCCCTTTTTTTTTTTTAAACTTAAGCAGAGCTGTCTGTCTAGAAGTATGTATTCACACTGAGAGGTCTAGTTATCCCGTAATAAGCACGTGTAACTCCCATTAGTGTCAATGAGAACTTCACATGCATATCAAAGGGGAGAATAGATTCATATGCTGTGAGCAGGATCTGAAATTCAGATTTATAATTCATGTTGCGTTTAATGGATAAATTCTTTGGCAAAGAGCTAAAAACTCCGAGGTGTTTATAACATTCCAGGTTCCCTTCCTTTTTAGTTAAAAGCAATAGCAGAACAAAAAATGTAACTACCATTCCGTTGTATTAAAAATGTACATATTTACAGCGAGTACTTTTTTCCCTTGCTCTTCTGATTTTTCTGTAATGGCTTTCCTGTTTTTAAAAACTCACAGATAGTGACCTCCAGGGTCTCTGAGGGCTGGACACACTTGTGTGGCCAGAGACCAAACTAAAATGAAAGATTAAAGCAATTCTGAAAGATTTCCTGATAGGCCTCTGCCAGCACTATTTCAGAAAAAGAGTCCCCTGTCATCTGGCCCTCAGCCATTTCCCCAGCCACCTCTGTGGGTGTAGAGCAGAGAGTCATTTCAGAGCTGCACTCAGAGTTTTTGTGGAACTGTTTATTAAATATTTAAGCTTTTATTTTTTTTTTTCCCTGCCTCTAATTCAGCTACACTGCAACGAGAGCAGGATTTCCTAAAGGTATTCAGCTGCTCTAGTGCCTGATAATGTGCTTTTTGGGAGGATAAGCCTTTATAGCACAGCCACGTTTTATTGATGGTTTAGGGCAGGCTTGCTGCTCTGCCTGCCCTCCTTTGTGTGTGTGTGGGTGACACAGGGACTGGCAGGGTCACGCAGAGATTTTGGCTGGAGCGGGGACACAAGCTTGGAGCAGGATCGCAGCCTGTAAGATGTGTCATAATGCAGCGATGTGGGATCCTCGGCTGTCTCAAAACCATCCCACAGCTCCCACTGGTCCATTAACACCATGTCTCATCCCTCTGTTGGCCACCTTTGGGCTGGATTTCCCTATTCTGGCATTTCCCTATGCAACCAGCTGCATTTCTCCCTTTTGCCCACTCTGAAGAAGTCATGGCACTGGGGACGTGGAATTTTCAACTGTTTTTGTGTTTATGGGCAGTGGCACCCAAACTTTGGGTGCCGTGGCCGAGGCAGCTTGTCCCAGCAGCGCGGTGGGCAGTGATCCCTCAGGGGGGCAAGGGGTCCCCAAGCTCCTGCTATGTCCCCTCCCCTGGAAAGTCTGTGCTGGGACAGCCACGCCGTCGTGCTTAGCTTAGGTAGCACCCCATGGAGCCAGAGGATTTTAGGGTTTTTTGGCAAACAGCAGGATAAACAGTCATTTTCATGATGTTTAACTGAATTAGTTGCAAAGAGGTTGCCACTGAGAAGTGGCAGGGCAGGATGGTTACTGTTGTCTGTCAGCTGGGCAGGCAAAGGATTGATCTTTAAATGAATTCTGTTTCAGACCCTTTTCCACTCAGAAATAGTGTTCTGCACTCCAGCATTACTCAGGGTTAGATATCAAGAAACTCAAACGGAACTAAACCTTTGCAAAAGGGTTCCTAGGGTGAATTTTGGGGCAGGGATAAGAGGTGAGCAGAGACCCAGGGCTGCCCCGCCGCAGACTGTACCCCAGTTTGCACCTAGGGCCAAGAAGAGGCTCACCCACGTACCAGGGGTGAAGGGTAGTCCCAGCCTGCAGCCTGCAATATGCTAATAAAGCCCATTCAGTGACTCCGTGCAGGAAACATACGTTTTCTCCACTATTTTAATTAGGTTTTAAGTGGAATCAGTGGCATAAAGTTGTTTAAAAAAATTGCATAACAGAAACCACAGCTGATCTTTAAAAACTCTTTTTCGGAGGGAAATGGTGATTATAAATAAGGCAGTTTTATAGCTCAATTACTTTAGTAACTTGATTTAACAGCTTGTTTTTTAAATCTACACCAAACCTAAGATAAAGGATTGATAATGTAATATGTAGAATACATTCAGCATAAAAACTGAAAATCCTACATCATACCATTGGAAGAGAAACATAAATGCATGCCGAAGTCTACAGTGGTTTTATTTTAACTAGTATAATATAACAACACGACATGCTGTGAAAAATAAATAACTTTTGAAAATGCATTTTCCAGGAATGAAAGTAATATTGAAAAATGACTGAAGTAATCACTTTTGTATGGATTCTGAGAGCAAAAGAGACGAAAAGAATAATTCAGAACTCAATGCAGTGTTATACGGAAGCATATAAGGGTTTTATAAAATACACTGCTCGAGCCTGTGTGGTGTATCTGCTTACGGTCAGATGTGGTGAACTTTGAGTAGTCCCTTTTTCTGTGAATAGTCTTATTAAAAGTGATGTATCCTGATATGTATGCAGCCTTTATTCAGCCTTGAAGTGACAGAATATGACCTGTAGACAGAGCACACGAGCTTCTGGACTCTTACTAAATGGCATTTTTGCTTTGATTATCATTGTTTGGTGTGGAACAGACCAGCTACAGTGGAAATCTAATCTGGTTCCCGTTAGCCTCAATGGGAACAGCATCATGTCTTCACTTTTTTGGGGGGGATTGATTTCTCCCTGAGAAATCTCTCCTTCTGTTATTTGCATACAACTTGGTATTATATTTTTTACCTCACAGTTCTTAATACAAATGGGATGCAATACTTGCAAGTCTTGGCGTATTTACCTGTTGTTTAAATCTTCTTAGCATCAGAACAGTAATGGAACCTGATTTAGGAATTTTGGTGTCTGAATCTTCTCTCAACTATGCCAGTGTAAATTGGGAAAAAATTCCCTAGAACCAGGGGAATTGGTTATATGTGACATAGAGAGTATTCGAATAGCTGCAACTTCTGCTTATTCCTATGGATAGTGTTGAAAAAATAAACAGACTCGTACTTTGGGTAGGATGCCTCACGTAGGGCCCTCCATGGGGCTGCAGTGCTCATCTCTCCAGTTAAAGGCACAGAAAGTCATGTTTTCATTCCTGTGCTTGAGGTTGGGTAAGATGGCAGTTGTTGCAGCACCTTTTCTTTGTACTTCTGCTAGTTTTTTGGAAAAGGAGATGGTACATCATTTTCAAAGCCTGTCGATGATGTATATAAAGGGGCCATGATGCAGCTGGGGTATTAAGCAAATGCTTGTTGGGCAAGGAAGATGCTTTTCTTTGCAGGGCTTACATTTCCACTTGGAAGTCTGGGCAGGAGGTAACAGAGAGCTGACACCTTGGTGGCCATAGGTGGGTCATAAACCAGTCAACCCTGGGTAAGGGCTCCTGGTCCATGGCACTGCCAAAAGTGTCCGTGCTGAACCCTTTGCATGGTGCAAAGGAAAAGCCTGCAGGTCTTAGACCTAACATTGTCTTCTCCTGCATTTGCTTGAATATTCGTAAGCTCCCACTGGGATCAGACAGGGCTTCGGTAGGCAAAGGATACAGGAGTAGTGCCTATAGAGTTAAATGTCCAGAAAAGGCGCTTTATGTGGCTTTATGTTAGTTTTAATTTCCTGGTGGAAAATGCTGTTAATCTCTAGTGTTCTCCCTTACACTGTGTAAAACAGGATATTATACCTATAGCAATATTAACTCACTTTTATTGAGGAGCCTTTATTTTTGGCGCAAAACAGTGACTTTAGCATCGTATAAAGTTGGTAGCCGTGCGCAAAGGCAGGCATGAATAGGAGCAATTCAATGTCTGGGATACACTTAGGACATTCTTTGCATCCTGTTAATTATGTTAGTTTTGGGATGGACTTGAAAACCCTATGCTGTGGCAAAAATCGGTGTTTTGAAGCTACAACAAAGGAGTCTGTTAGGTTTGCCTTACTCAGACCTACAGGGCAGCATTTAAACGAAAGAAGCCTGTCGTTTTTTCTCCTACTGCATTACTGTATGTTTAAAACAGTGTGCAGGCAAGAGGGGGTTAATTCAATAAAATAAATATAAAATACTCTCCAGGCTGTTGGACAGAGCTGGAAGGGGTCAGAGGTTGCTGAGCTGCTTCACTAGCACACTAATCGATTTGCTGTCAAGGTAGTGGTGCTGGGGTTTCAAGTAAGAGAAGAATTGAGTGCCGCTCGGGCCCAATTTCCATAATTGCTCACTGCCTTTAGTGTACAACCTTTTATGAAACACAAAAAATATATCACTGAATTGTATTGATTAGCCATTGGTCTGAATAATTCACTTAGTATTTATTACCTGACCCTCAGAGGTTAAATAAATCCACTATCTAACTCTGGCTTGTGAGAAATATTACTTATTCATTGAAATGTGGACTGATTATTACACAATAGGAGTGTATCTTTGTTGTTCTTTTTATCTCCTCCTGGAAAACTTAGTCCCCGCTGCATCTTAATGGCAACAAGTTAAAAGAAATATTTATGGATACTGAAGAGCATTTTCCAAAATAAACACTAATGCATCCGTACTAGCATAGCTTGGCTTTCTTTTGTGAAGCTTTTTTTTTTACTCACCCCATAGTTCGGGTCACATTTCAGGGTCAAAATTCAAAATCCTCCAAAGTGAACTTTTATGCACAATGGTAAAATATATTCATACGCAAAGTTTTCACTGCAAGCATCAAGTCTGCATAACAGCTTTATTGCTTGTGATGGGATCTAAGTCCATTTTTATAGCACTATTTTTGGATAGCTCCTGAAGGCCATAAATCTTCCTATCATATTAAACACCCTCTGATAATTAAATTCTCAAAGAAAACAGAAACCTTTCCTAACATGAAAAGATAAAATTTAAACCAGTCAACCATGGACAGCTCACTGTCATTACAATAAAAATGATTTCACATCACCTTAAAATGTTTTGGACATAATCTGCAGGGCATTTTATGGCTTTGTCAAACATTAAGGCAATAATCAATTATTTATCAGAGGATGGTATTTACATATCGCTTTTAGCATAGCTAAACAGTCCTTCTTTTGTTGATGAGCTGATATACCTCAAACACAATAGCATAGCTCTTAAATTTAATTATATACTCATTTACCATAAGATCTAGTCATCTAGATAAAATTGTTCAGTAGCTTGAAGTATTCCCTCCAAAAAAGATTTCCTAACTTTGTGTAAAGTCTTTCCTCAGTTTCCGGCCTGCATCCTCCAGCATCCCAAAGTATTGTTTTTGAAGTTTGATGGAATTTGTGTTAGGTCAAGAGGAGGAAACTATGTGAAGCTTTTTTTTTTTTTGGCCTTTTTTTTTTTTTTTAATGAAATGTAAAGGGAAAACCTAATGTGGTCTCAGTGCTACCTTGTGTTTGTTGATAGCTGTGTGTGTCTGTATCCAGGATCTGGGCTTATAGTTAGCAGGAGCTTGAAACCCGTGTTCTTGGTGTTATAATACTAAACCTCTTTTCCTGTATCGCATAATGGAAGGAAAAGTCTGTCAGAAAATAATGGGGATATAATATGTACAAGATCCTCTAACATTTACCCAGGTGGCCAACTTCCTGAGTCCTGACCATGGAGTGATAGCAACAGTATTTAACAGCGTTTCAGACCCTTCAACTCGGAGACCTCGCAGTGCGTCCCAGACCGTGCCCGGGGTCACCAGCGCTGGGAAGGGGCAGCGCCATGGGCTGCGGGGGGTACGCGGGCACAGACCCCGACCCGGAGCAAGGCACGGCTGCAGGGGAGAGAGGATTTTGCATCCATGCGGACCTTCAATTTATAATGTGCGTGTTAAAGTGCCTGTGTGCAATGAACTGCCGGGAAGTCAATTTATCTGCCTCGCAGGCAGGAGCAGCTGTGAGCAGCACCTTGGTCTTGGGGAGCGGAGAACGGGGTGCCTCGTGTTCAGAGGGGTGGGCGTCCACAAGGGCTCATCAGCAACAACTGAGTCCTGTTGGGCTGTTTAATTCAGCGACAGTTATTCCCTGTGCTAAGCCCAGTCAGTAACTCTTGGCAGGAGCTGACCCCACGGGCGAAGCTTGGAGAGGGATTTAGCAGCTGATAGCGCCGAAGGGGCTTTCAAAGTGGCTGCTAGAGGTGGGAGTGCCCTGGCAGGCATTCATCCCTGTCTTTAGGTGCCTAAATACCCGCACAAATTTAGCCATTGGCTAAAACTTCAGGCACACAAATTCTGCCTGATGTGTTTATGCCACTGCTTTACACCCAGTTTGTATTAAAGGGGTTTATTCCTCTAAGGGATGTCCTAATATGTTTTTCTGCTGTTAACTGGTGTCATTTTGATGTTGCCTTCCCATTTCAGTGAGAGAAGGATTAAGAAATGCATCTTTCTGTCTCTGATAGGAAAAGACAAATTCACTTCTTCCTGCGCTACCATCCCTTTGTTCAGGTAAAAACTTCCTGGCTGGGATGCACAAATCAGTAGGAAAACAATTCGAAAAAGTTTATGATGGCATCTCAGGATAATTCTGCTGTGGGTGTTGAAAGAAATATGTTAGCTGGATGGTCTCATTTGGAAAGCTAATTATACAAATAACATTTTAAAGCAAGCTAATGTCATAATAAAGTCCATAATAATAGGCAAACAATCTGTTAGTAAAAGGATCCTAAACCAGCAGCTCTGTCCTCTGAAGAAAGGAAGGTTACATCTCAAGTGAAGCCCCCAGTTTTGTTCACTCTAGGAACTCTCCTACCCTCCTGCTCATCGCTAGCTCCAATGTCCTGGACCTGGCTCAGGGGTCTGTGGTCTGCAAAGTCACCCATGCTCGTCTAAGGTGGGTGTAAAACTCTACCAAGAAGTATAATATTTTGCCAGTTTATATTAAAATTGGGGCTTCTTTTTGGTTTTGTCTGCCTTCTCTGGTGGAAGAAAAACAAAAAGAAAAGCAAAAATAGAAAAGAAAAGCCTCCTGGCAGTCGAGGGTGAGAGAGGCTGGTCCCTGCTCCCAGTTACATTTTAGGAACGGGCGCAGGGAATCTGACTTTCTTCCAGTGCTGCTCCACTCCTAGCAAAAACAAACAAAAAAAGCAAAAAAAATCTCAAACTGGCTCCCCGCCTCACTGTGACCCGCTCCTGGGGAGGGAGCATCTCTTTACAGCTGAGTAGAGTGGAGCAGGGGGTGGAAGGGCTGAGAGGAGCACTCCTACCTTCCCGCAGAGTGCTCCTACCCTGCCAACGCCGCCCTGAGATACAAGATCCTTTCCATTTCCCTTCTCCCAGGAGGCCCTTGATGGGATGAGGCGAGATAGGGAACGTACCACGCATGCAGGGTATGCAGCCAGCGACTCCCTATAGCTGCTTTTCCCCTGCGCAGGTCGCCATGCATCTGTCTTGTTTCACGGGTGATTTCTTTGGCCTGTGTCAATCATGATGCTGCACGCTGGTGTGAGATGCCAAAGGTAGCAGAGCTTTTGTCCAAGGCAAAGGGAGGGGAACCCGTCTCCTTCCCTGTCTCTCCTCCCCCTCGTACACTTTAATGCATCCTGAAACATACATTTTCTTTTCCTTTTAGGTTGCATTGTACATAACATTTGAAAAGCTCTGTCAAAACAACTCATATGGGGGGAAAAAGTAATTGTCTTGATATGTGATGATTATCTAGAGCTTAAGCAGCAGCAGAGAGAGGGTTATTTTGTTTGCAATTTAACTAGAAGTGCCCAAGATTTCCCAACTGTTCTATTTTTGCAAATGTAAAAGTTTCATAAAAGGGTCAGATTTAGGCCCTTGTGTGGGAAACAACAGATACTGCCAGCAACAGGGCAAGATCACTGCTGTGTTGTGGTTTAAATGTCTTATTGCATTCCATGCATTGCTGAACTGTATATAGAATGGATGACTCTAAATCTCTAGGACTGTATGTGAATTGGTAACCTTTTGATTTTGTTTTAACATTTATATATTATTTTTAACTCTAGATGTTTGTGACTTCTACCCTCCCCCCAGTAAACAGTCAGCTTATAACCTAGGAAATCATTGGGGCAGTTACAAACGACCCTTAGAAATGGAGACTACTTTTCTTTCTCTTTTTGGACTCTTATCTTTTTAATATTCTCATCTGGATGGTTTTGGCCCAAAACTAGAAGCAAATGGAGAACAGGGAATTGCCATCAGTACAGAAAATATATGGATTTCATGTGCAGTAATGATGTATCTCAGTAGATTTAGTAAAACTAGAGATGTCACATTCACAGCTGGTTAACATTTTACACTTGAAGTCCTCATACATTTGTATATGTTTCAACACTTCTATTTTTTCTAACTTGGGACCATCTGTATTTCTCATATGTGACACTGACTGGGAAGCACAAACTTTCACAGAACCAGCAAATGACTAGTTAGCTCTACCAGCTGTCTCTCTCTTCCCACTTTATCGCTCTAGATGCTATTAAATTGAAATTGGGTGGGGGAAACGGTGGACTTCTGAACTAAGAACTGTTCCCCAAAGAAGTTTCAAGAGAAGAATTTAGTTCCCAGGGTCTTTGCTGCACTTCTTAGAATAGCAATAATAAGAATGATGGATTTTCACAGAAGGAAGACTTTTGTAATTTTAAAATAGATAATCATAGACTAATCTAAGCAGGTATTACATCTGCAAGAAAGGCTGTTAAAACCTATTCTTCTAAATTTCAATTTGTCCTCTATGTATTTCTTTTCTCAGCTATATAGATCTCATTGTGCTTTTCTTTTCTTTTCCATTTAGCAAAAGTTAATTTCTCATACTTGCAAAGGATAAATGCATGAAAAAAGCTCCTTCTTTCCTGCTGCTCAGGTACCATTAGGAAAAACCTGGAGAAGTAACTGGTGTTCCCATTGCATCTCTTCTGAGTAGTCCCACCCCAGCGATTCATTTTTCCTCTCTTGGCTGCTGTCGAGTCGTATAGTACTTCAGTTGTTTGGCACCGGTATATTGACTACATCCTTTTGCATTTGAAGAATCTTGTCATGGATTTTAGTGCAGAGTCAAATACGCAAGCTGGGGGAAAGCTCCAGCAGATCCAGTCATGAGGATAAACAACAGCTTGGTATTGTACAGTGCAGTGTGATGGGTGTCCCCTGAAGTCAGAGACCTAAATTAATTACATTTAATCAACCCATGCTGAACAACTGAGCTAGACACCTCAACCTTATCATGCTATCGCTTTAATGTCCTACTTACACTCAGAGCTGAGGTTCAGGGGATGGATGTGACCATGCCATTCTGGCACTTTGCTGGGAAAATCAAAGATCCCTTCAAATGGAAGATCTGTGGGTATGCCATTAAAAAGTGATACATAATGCTTGAAAAGAATATCACAAAGTTGTTTCAAATCACATTACTGGGAGCTTTCATTAAAGGGAAAACTTACTCCTATTCTAAGGTGTACATTGTCAGTAACTAAAGTTAGCAGGAATCTGATTCCATTTTTTACATTCAGACAGACCTGTAGAGACATATTAAGTAGAAAATCCACAGAAAAGGAGAACCACCTATAGGAAATCTTGCAGGGTTCAGACAAGGGCAGTTTCATGTGACCTCGTAGATTGGATATAAAAAGGCTGCTATTAGTTCCATGTCAGTTCTTATAGCGAATGTTGCAGAGTAATGGAGGGTGTTAAGCTGTCAAATACTAGCAAGGGTTAATAAGGTTAAAGAAGAAGTAAAAGCACGCCAACAATAAAAAAAAAAACCCCACGGATAAATATGCTGTAATAAATAAAGGATGGCATATCAAGGGGGAAACTAAAGTCATAACTTGGGAGCAAAGCAGTTCGAGAAATTCAAAGCAGGATAATACCACATTGTTTCTTTTGTGCTGGTGATATGGCTAACTCCACGCAGTGCGTGATGCTGCATAGCAAAGGTGAAGCCCCCTATTTCCCACAGATATTTGGAAAAAAAAAAAAATTATGTAGTTGAATCCCCTAAATGTTCTAAATATAAATGGAGGGATGCAAATGAGTGAATAAATGCATACATGGACTAAGTAATTAAATAAGAGAATCCCAGGAACAGGAGCAAAGCACCTGGAGTTAGATATGAGCCATGTTTTGACATTGTCCTCTGAGATGATTTGGGCTTTGGTGCTTTTTTGTATTTGAATTCTGAAGTAATTCATATCTGTGATTTTTTAAAAAAAGAAAAAGGTAGAACTTGAAGCTCTTATGACATGTTACTATTTCTAGGAGTTTCTAGCATTTGTCTTAATTTTGGCCTGCTAGAACATTATTAAGGAAGGAGTTTTAAAGCTTTTTTTTCTTCCTTAGGAATATTCTACCTGTTTTATAAGTCAGGCCTGAGTTTTCCAAGTCCTTACATGGACGCTGTCCTTCATCTTTAGGCATGGTTTCTGTGAGCTCAATTATTCCAAGGAGAGCAGTATTGCCTTGTATAAAGTTAAGGATGAAGCAGCATTTGCAGGTGAGAGCTACTGGACTGCAAAAAATGCTTAGCTGTGATCTCAGTGGGCATTTTTGATTTTAGTAAAATTGCTGGCAGGTCTCACAAGCTGCTCTTGGGATGATCTAGCTTTCTATTGCAAATGCAGTCAGCAAGTCACCCCTTCTATTGGGAAGGTTCATGGATTTGTAGTTTTGTTTATAACCAATGTAAAGAGCTTGAGAGCAGATTATTTTGCCTTTTTCAGTACTGGTCCTCAACCTTTTTAGTTATAGCTCCACCTGTTTTATCTGGAAAAAATATTAGTCCAAAGGACCACTCTATGACTTGTTGCCAAAATGTTTTTATTTGTAGCCAAGTACCAACCCGGCTAAACTTTGAATGTTTGTCTTTGCTTTTGCTTTTCCCCAATCTGTTTGCTCGTCAGCATGCCCGCAATAGCATCCAAATAATTTTTATTTTTCTGAAAACCCTCTGTCAGTCCTCTCGCAGTCACTTGCAGACCACCAGCAGACAAACGTCAGGTTGACAAACACTAAGAAAAGACGTAATGAGTCTTGAAGTGGCTTTTAGGCTGCCGGGTTTGGCAGCAGGCAGGCGATGGCTGGATCTCATCTGCCGTTTGCTGGGACCACGAGGCTGCAGACAGCCACAGGTTGTCCCCACTGATGGCCATCTCCCTGCCAGGGGTAGGGGCCTTGCAGAACAATGGGTATTTTTGCAGCCGTAGGAAAATACTGTCCCCATCCCAAAACACTTTGTGCAAGCCATCTCCTTCCTTTTGCCCAGGGAGATTGGTTTGGTGGGATGGAGTTTCAGTAAGGAAAGAATGAGGAAAAGATCGTATTTATTTCTTCCACGAAGGAGCCTGAGGATCTGTCTCATTCCAAGACATCTGATTAATAGCTCAACTGGAAGAGCATTGGAAAACGTTCACATCATTTATCAGTTTGGAGGAGGGAACTGAAAACAAAAAATATGTTTGTTTTCATTTGCTTCCCTTCTCTCCCTCCTCCATCTGTCCTCTCGTCCTCCGGTCCTCCCCTCCTCACCACGGGAAAGGAAGGACGGCGGAGCAGGGAGAGGCGGTGGAGGGCAGCCCTCAGCGCACCGCCTTCCCAAACCCAATTACAGGATTCATTGTTAGTTTTCAGCAGAAAATTGGAACATTTCAGCAAATGGAAAATTTTCTGTTAAGATGTTCTTTTCTATCCAAAACATTCTTTTCCACAAAACTATTTTGATGATTAAAATTCTAGTTATTTCTGTCCTGGAAAACCTAGCTGGAGGTTCAGATCTGAGCTCCAAGCTGGCCAGTGTCTCCTGGACCTCTTACAAAAGTTACACATCTCTCTGTGAGCTGTGCTATAGGATGCTTGGAGGGGAGCAATATGTTTGTTTTTAATGATGCTGCTAGTTTTTGCTATAAATTTAAACAAAGTGGGCGGTATTGGAACCAGCTGCTAGAATTTTTTTGTTTGTTTGTTTTCATGAGAAAAATGGTAACGTACTGCAATAAATTAAACAATGTACATATTTTTACATAGCACTGCCTCTGAGCGCCTAGCTGCTAGGAAATTACAGAAGCTGAGGGCAGCATTGGGCCCTGTATTCATTTCACACGCACTGAAGTAAAGCGACAAATGTTTCAGAGTAACTGGATTTCCTTTTAAAGTGACACTTTATTTGTGCTTGAAAAATGTAATGAGCCTTCACTAAGAGATTTTTCTGGCTGTGTTCCTTCTTTAATGACCTGCCCTTACAAAATAAGCTAAGGAAAAAATAATAATAAAAAAAAAAAAACAGGAGGAAAAAACCCAAATCCATTTGGTCAACTTCTCTTTTCATTAAACGGAGAGCAGCAACGCTTTTAGATGGGGAAATAAAATGCAGAGCCTCATAGGTTCCCATTAATTCCTCAGCCCATCCTTAATTAGTGTTTTACGGCTAATCCTCATCATATATCTTAAAGAGTTTCACTTGAGTTGGTTCCCCACAAGTTTTATTGCATGCAAAATACTCGGAGTGGCGGCTGGGCGGTGGGAATGGCTGCGGTCTCGGTGCAGAGGGAGAGCTGCTGCTCCTAATTGATTGCTCACTGGAGCTCGCCCCAGCTCGTTACCCCCGGGCCTGACTTTCCTCCATATGCCTGGTGTCAAATTTGGGAAAGCAGCTGGTCACTCAGAGCTCATCCTGCGGGAAGTGGTGGGAGCCGGGGAGCGGCGGCGCCGCCAGCCGCTGAAGCGTGTTTTGCTGCTGGTTCTGCAGCCTTTAATTGAGCTGCGTGACAACAGCGTTCAGGAACTATCAAAATAAAGCCTTTGAGGAGATTTGTGTTAACAAGTTTTTGAAGAAACGGGGGCTTTGTTGCAAGCGTAATATGCAGATCAGCCGCCTTTCAGCGTTGCAATATTTTGCCTCGTGCTGTAACCAACTGAAACAGAGCTGTAGAAAAAGGCGCTTTTTAAAATGCAGTGGTACTCTGGCGAGCACCCCCCGGATGGGCCGGTTTGGAAATTAACTAAAGACACTAATTTTAATGCCCTCAGTGTATAAAATACAAATATTTTACAACTAGCAGCAGTAACGGGAGCGGACTAGGCCTCCCCCAGTATCCATAATTGAAAAACACTATAGGGTCCTTTAAGGCCATTTAAAATTGCAATGCAGCCTAATGGTATTAAACTATTATAGGGATCACACACGTGGCATTAGAAATTAATGCCCACAACTGCGAGCAGCCACTGTGCATACTTTTTTGTCAACACTGCAGGACTTCAAGAAAATCTCAATTGTTTGTGATAATTTAGACCTAATGTTGTAAACTTTTTCATAAAATTTTACTAATACTCAGCAGAGGGGCTGGGAATTAGCATTTGATTAAAGCCAGCTTGGAAATAAATGCTATTTGGTGGCCTCTTTCTATGCCATTCAGCATAAGTTTACTTTGCGTTCAAATAACCCGCGTAGAAGTGATGGGCTTCTAGGTTTCAAATGATTTTCAGTAATTAAACCAAAGAAGAATGACTTGCTCCCGTCCACCCTCTCCCAGCTTTATGAGGACATTTGTCACCTTGCTACCTCTTGCAGGCTGTGGCAGCCGGCAGGTATCAGCTGAGTAAGGCTGTCGGCGGTACAGTAGATCTTGCTACCATTTAAGCATTGCGGTTTGCTCCCTTGCAGAAATCAATCTGCCGGGGAGCTGTATACACTGAGGATGGAAATGAGAGTCTCAATTTCAATTTACTAAGCAAGAAAGTTGCGTGGTGGGGGGGTTAGGAAGGGAAAATCAGAATTCCTTAGCATGGCCTTTGAGCTGGGTGATGCTGTGCGCTGAGCTAGGAATAGCACTGGCACCGGCCCAGGGGGGAAAGCTGTCAGAAACTTTGCTGTCTGTCTGTCTACAACATGTAGCAGGTCAGATTTAAAAGGGTGAATTTGAAGAAGGGAGAAAGAGAACAAGTTCAGGCATTGTTTTTCATCATTTTCTGTTCTTTGGCAGTTTGGTTGGGTTATTTTTCCTGTGCCATTGAATCCCGTTCTAATTATTATTATCATTTTTTGTACTGCACACCAGATATTTTTTTAAGCCTGTGACAGAAATGTCAGCATAAAGAAGTAGTACCAGAGCTCTGCCATACCTATTAAATGATACTCAGTGATCAGAACTTAACAGCAAAGCAGAATCTGTGTCTGAGGGAATACCCACAAAATAAGTGAGAAACACAAACATTAATGAGCCTGATATAAAACATTTTTAAAGCATTTTTATAGTTGCTATAGAAACACCTTGGCCTTCACTCTTGCTAATTAGTTGGATTTTGCACATTTTATATTTGAAAATGCAAATCAGATTTCATAAATTATTACTTATTTTTCATTTATATTTACAGTACTGTTATCCAGATACATGCAGGAAGTCTGAGATATTAATTAGTTATATAACACAAATAAACGTGACATTTATGGTCACAGGACATCTCTTGTTTTAAATATTCGTCTGGTAAATGCTTGGAGGAATTGTGCAAAGATTAATGCTTTTGTAGGAGAATTAGGTAAATATAAATGAATGGGGCCTAATGAGTTTCTAATAAAGTGCATTTTTTGAGCAGTAGAAGAACTGTAATTATTTTGGTCTAAGGAATGCAAGTCCGTCTTTAAGTGGTTATGCAGGGCTAAGAATATTGCTCAGATTTTTCTCTTCTTCACCCCAGTGGAAACCATCACCACTTACATGGGTGTAAGTCCGGTGAGGTCCCACGGACGAGGCTAGCGTACAAAATGATGCTGCTAAGAGCCGCGTGTTTAGTCCTGTCTCCTTTACTTTCTAAAGTCTTGTTTGAAGTATTGTGCCAATCAATGTACCTTTCCAATGTTGTATGCAGTAGTCCAGGAAATACTCGGAATTCTTCCAAAATACACACAGTACCCTTCTCTCAATTTTTCATTCAATAAATACCCCATTTGAGTTAGCGAGGGCTGAGCTGAAGAAAAGGCTGCAAAGATCAGGCTGTGCCTGTGTGTAAGCGTGTACAGATTTACCCGTTTGCTATGGATATGTGTTTGGAGACTCTCTGAAAATTCAGTTCTTCTTGTCCTTATTTGATCTGTGGATTTAGTAAACGAGCAAAAGCCTTTTTGCCTTGCTGGTCCGGTGGATTTTCTATTGTACTTCACTAATTTTACTGCACTGTTTTAGTAATAAGCAAGAATAGCCTGTTTTCCTGCAACTGTAGTTCCATGTAAATCCATATTTTTCCACATGCTGGATGCTAAACAGTTTTAGGAAGGCATTTGAATAAATATCTGAAAAATGTGGTTTGTTCATATGTTATCTTGTTAATCAGTGACTTCCGTAGATGCATGTGTTCTGGAGTGCACTCACTACAGTTTAAATCAGTTTATTAGCTGAGAATACAAACAGCTTGTTCAAATCTAGTCTATTTAAACCATATAAGTAAAATACTAAACAGATTTACTTTATATGTTGCAATGAAAAAGAACAAAAGTTTGGAAAAGGCTTCTTTTCTCTTTTGGAAATTGAAACCGATATTAGCAGCGAACACATGCACATACGCTTGATGTAGTCAGTAACAGGAACGCCGCAGCGAGCAACTATCGAAGCGCTGCAGACAATGCTAATGGAACAGCTCCCAGATCTAAAAACATTTTTGTTGGCTATTTGATACTTGAAATGCCAGCAGACAGCCAATCTGAAAAGGGAAAAAATTACATTTCTGATATGTTACATTGTGTTAAATTGGATTCTGTTGTCATGCCATGTACTGCTGTGTCATTTCATGTATTGACTTTTAACCGGCTGGAACCATGTCGTTTTTAGAGATTGCAACGTGACAAAATCCATCCTGCGTTATTGAAAGAGCAGTCGCTATTTCTCTTTTGGGGTTCTGGAAACCAGAGGAGGAATTCACTCCTAAGTATTTATGGAGCGAGACGTATGAATATGGAGTACATTTTTATGCTGATTACTATCTTTCCTGCCAAGCAAAAGAATAGTGCCTGTGGAAGTGAGGTGGGAAGACAGCTACACACACAGAGGTCCAGATCTTGCAAAGTTAAACGGTATGGAGGAACGGGGAGGGATTTTCTGCCGTACACTCCACAGGGCTGAACAAAACTAGATGTGAGCTGTGAAACTTTTTGCCCCGAGTTCTTCTTGCTGCAGCTCTTCCTGCCACCCATCCACACCCAGCATTCATCTGGTAGATAGGATAGTGCCTGGATAGACCACGTGCACCCCAAAATGCAGTGCTCGCTGCTGTGATGGTGGGTGTTCCGGTGCGATGGGTGGCTGAGCATCTGCAGAGGCAGCTGGCTCGGCTTTGCAGGGCTTGAGGAGTGGGCTAAAACAGGGAGAAGAATTTGATCCCTTTTAATAAGCTCCCAAATTAAGTGTCACTGCATAGAAATAACAATAAGGCCATCAGAAATGCTTAGGTAGACAATGACATGTTTTAACTCCTCAAAAAAAAAAAAGCCATATAAATAAAAGTTCAGTAACTTCTGTGTAACTGAGTTAGGAGAAAATATTTGCAGAACTGGGACTCAGCCTTCTGTGAGCAATGTGCGTGAAATATGGTAATGTTGAACGTAAACACAAAAAGAGTTAAAACATGAAATTTAAGGCACAGTTCAGTGAGAAGTTAAGAGGACGGTGTGCACCCGTCTTCAGTCCGACACATGGACTGATTTGCCAGGACGTTGCTGCACTGGTAATTATCTCTGGAGCAGACAAGCTGTTCCCTGTAGCAGTGGCCTGTGTTTCAGCTCCAAACTGGGAGAAGGGGCAAGGGGACAGTTTTTATTTTGTTGTTTTCTTTTTATGAACATCACCTCTTCTGCTCTCCAAGTCCTAAAAATATATTTGGTTTTTTGGGATGGAATAAGCAAACGTTGTTGCATCTTTTTCTCTGTTTCTCCCCCGATACTTTTTTGTAGAAAAAGGGCAGGAGACAAAATGAAGTAAAATGCAGAAGTTTTTCTTTCCAATTTCTTTGCCAAAATGGAGGTAATGAAATCGTAGTCTTGGGATTTCTCTCTCTCCCTCACTCAAATTTTGGTATTTGTGACATTTGCTCCTCGTATGAGGAAATGCTCCTAAAAAGTCCCGCACCGAAAATGTCAATAAACAAAGCAATAAAAGAAGGCGGGATCGGTAACAAAAAGGCATTGTTTTTTCCTATGTGGTGAACAACAGGCTGCAGCGCGAACCTCTCAAAATAGACTCCATCCTTCAGGACGAGGCCCCCATACCTCTCTCCCTTGCAGAGGATAAATTAAATGGCGAGGCATTTGCTGGTCCCCAACCCCACCAAAGCAAACAATCTCTTGAATTCAGGGCTGTCATCAGCACCGGGAAGGCCCTTGCAGGATCACAAAACAAATCAAGCAGCGGAGGGTTTCCGGGCAGCCAGCTAACAAAAATATACTATCAGAGGATGCAGTCCGCTGAGCTCTGCGTCCGACGCAGCAGTGGGCTGCAAACCTGGGCTTCCGCTGCACTGCTTCACCCCACATCTGGAGGGGCTGCGACCATCAGCGTCAGACCATTTTAGAAATTAGATACTCGGGGTATCAGGAAGTTGATTCGACTTCCACTTCCTTAGCAAAACACGCATTAATATTTAAGGTTTTCTTTTATAAAGCCGTGTTCTGTCTCGAGCACAGGGTGAAATTATGCGCTGGGAAAATTCGCTGGGATGGAGCTGGAGAGTTCAGTGATTTCGGGCCATTTTTAAAAAGCACAGGCTAATTGAATCCTGCTGGTTTGTTAGTGCTCTTTGACAGCTTTATATAAGTACTAAATAATATTTATAAAAAATAGATATATATGTCCGCATAGGCATACACACACCTACAGAAAGGAGGAAAAAAAATCTATAAAACATTTCCACACTCAGTTAGAAAAGAAATTGTGTTTATTATACTCGGTTCTGCACTGTGTTTAGCATCTTTCTTCAATTAGATGGCCAGATGACACGGATCTTCCTGTTACTTTCAGTAAGCACAAGCTTTACTATCAAGGTTGGACCTTTTGCTTTTCCCTTCTTGAAAGACAATTTCCCTTTAAAAAAACCCCCATATTTTATTGTAACAGATTAATAGGGTGACACAAAACTGATAATGCAATCTTGAATGCTGTGTGGAATTCCACTTCTAATCCAAAAGTCTCATTTTTCATACATTAAAAAATGTTTCTTGCTTATGAAAGTTTCTTTTTTTCCCTTTTAAATGTTGCTGGGATAAAAAACCAAACAGGAAATCAGTTCTTTAAGGGCTTTACTGATTCTGTGTGAATAATCTATTTTTTTGAATAAACAGCCTGTATATGTTAATGTTGGTTATCTGAAGTTTCATGGTCAACAGATGTTCAGTGGAATAATACGCAAAGGTTTAAATTCAGGCGATGAATGTTCTTTCATGGGAAGTTTACCTTGTGGATCCAGGCATGTTGTCTTTTTAGAAACGCTAAATCCTTTTTTACCCTTTTTAATCAGAAATTAATGTAAATGTGCCCAATATACTCCTATACACCAATATTTAAAACAACAAGCATAACTTTTGACAGCTCTCTACCCGTGTGCTCCCATCCGTGGATAAAATACAACAGTCAAACCTCCATCTCTCCCAAAAATCGGACTTAGGCAAATAGCTGAGACTTAAACTCAACAAACTCGGTCTCCGAAGGGCGGATGGTAAAAGAGCATTCCAGAGCCGGGAGTCATGTATCAGCGATGGCCTGTTTCCCATCCCCGGTTGCTCAGAGCTGGGAACAATTAACAAGAGGGCCACAGCTGATCCCGAATGATGGGCTGACAGATTGGGAGTGAAAGTGATCTCCTAGGTGCTTAGCCTCAAACCGCAGCCTTAGGGATCTCTGGCAGAGATTTGCCGAGCGGGCGGGGGGCGGGGGGCTGTGCCGCCAGCTGCTGGGGCTCCGCTGCGGATGCTGCCGGAGCGCTGCTGGAAATGGTCTGCGGGTGCAAGCCCTGGTATTGCATCTCGAGGTGAAGAGGAGGTGAGAGGGAAAGGGAGAGGAAGAGAGGATTTCGTTTGTGGGAGCAACCACCCCACACTTCCAGGTGGTCGCAAATTAATATGAGAAAAAGGGATTTTGTTGGTATTTAGGGCATTTAATTAATAAGCTGCCAGAGAGGCAAAACAGATTTGAAAGTTGGCATGGCTTTTTTGCAATACAAGCTGGATTACTGTCCCCCTTTAGCTCATGTTTAGCAACTCTAATTGTTGCCTGCTCCTCTTGGCGTGAGGAATCTAGATCACAAAAGCTTTGTTTTCAACATCCGTCTGTCTGTCCATCCTCAGAGACACACACCTTCTCAGCGTTTTGTTTTATCAGCCTGGGCTTATATCAATCTGGCATGTGCTGCAGCAAGGAGGAGTTGGGGCAGGCTTGACTGAGGGGTGTGGATGGTACACCACCAGCTGAGGTTCTCAGCCCCAGCCCACGCACAGCTCCCCATCCCGCTCGGCAGCAGCCCCTGCAGATCCCTCCTTGAGCATCTCTGTGCAAGGATTGCAAATAGCCGCCATATCAGCTCCCAGTCCCTCAGCTGAGACCCATCAGCCACAAACAAGGGGCAGTTGGCAGTGCTTAAAATTTATAATTTTTTCCCATGGGAAGAAGCTGACATGCAAACCTACCCACAGAGCCTGGGTTTGCTGCCGCTGCTGCTGCTTTACCTGGATGCTGAACTGGGCTTTTAATTGGTTTCCCCAGCCTATTTTCCAAGTGTAATAACTGGTTTTGGGTCCTGAGCAAGTGTGTGTTGTTATTGTTAGAGACGTTGCTGTGATTTCCAAGGAGGCTGAAGGGGTGAGGTTCCCAGGTCCTTTGCAAGTGTCAGCCTAAGCCCATTGTGCTACCAAGCTGTAAATCAGTGACTGATAAAATAGTGTATGGTTGTGTGTGACCCCTTAGATGTGTCCCTGTGAGCAGGCTTGATCTGTAATGCAAGGGAGAGGAAGGGGCTTTCTGCAGGTGAATATAAAAGAAATGTTGAGATTCTTTAGAGGTGGCATCCTGGAGATAGTTATATGGGAAAAGTCAGACACAGCCTAGGGGTGCATCTTTATTTTATTTATTTGTTCGTTTGGCCTGGAGCTGGACTCATCGTATGATTGCAGCTGCTGTAAAACTTATGTAGGGGCCAGTACTGCAAAGTACGACTGAGTGCCTTTTTGTGAATTCTCTGAGCATTCAGAGAACAATTTAATAAATAGACTGAGAAAGCCATCACTTCTTAGGTTTTTAAAATAACACCTTTCCGTATCGTTTTTCTCTTAAGTGTTTTCTATTAAAATTTTTTGAGAGTGAAGTTAGGGGCACTGGATAATTTCACATTAAAAAGACGGCAGTCATTTTAATAGAAGAAGCAGTGGTTCTGGAGTGGTTTGTACATTATGGGATTTACTTTTTCCTTAAATCTGATGCCTATGCCCTCACTGCAGAATGTTTTAATGAGTGAATCTTTGCTGGAAGGGGACAACAGATGGATACGAGATGGACTCTGACTCATGACTCTGGAGATGTCAGCTAATTCCTGCTCTAGTTTTTCTGCTAGGCTTCAGGTGGTTGCCCCCAGGTTTTCCCGAGAAAACCTCAGCATTTTAGATGCCAAGTTCTTCTGAAAAGGTGGGGAACTGAAAGTATTGAGAATTGCTGAAGGCTTGAGGTAGCTGTCGTGCCTGAGCACTTGGAAACCTGTCCTTGCATTCGTCCCTCCAGCCAGGGTGATGTCCTGGAGTGAGACAACTCCAGCTGCTTTCCAGAGAAGATGGCTCTCATGGCCAGATCTGCATCTCCGTGCTTCAGCCCTTTGCACAGTTGCACAGCAAGTGACTTGTGTCTCAGCCAGTTTTCTCCTTACAAACCAGGACTGTTGTGGTTAAAGGTTTAAACAAACCTGAAATACTTGATTCCCAGATGTGTTCAGCTTGCATAGGACTGTTACCTTCTGAGTTAGCTTGTCCCCAGCATCCTTGCTTAATGAAGTAAACTTCTTTTCTGTTGTTAAAACTGAGATTTTTTTTTTTTTCATTGAAGTGTTTTTTCCTCTTTAAGGTATGAATGTTTCCTCTCATGCTCCTTCTGCTTTTTTTGGTTTAGGTACTCCCTTGGGTGACAATGCAATGGCCATTTGGTCATTCAGGGGGAAAAATACATTTAACAAATGGTTTTCTGACCCATATCTTGCTTTGAGATGTGCTGAAGATGGATAGTCCGAATACATTCTGCTCTCTTCCTCAGACGAAGCTACCCAAATTTCATAGACAGAATGTATGTTTTCCATGATGCAAAGCTGCAAATTGTATTGTCATCCAGATTATTGATGTTATTTTTGAGGTGTTGCAACTACGGGCATGGAACAGTGCAATCTGTGTATAAGACAATGCAAAATACCCCTTTAAGTTATAAATACTCAGCATGAAAAGTTCTGTCGCATTTCTTAAAAGCCTGCTGACGAATAGCTTTATGCTGGGAAATGGCTTCCTAAGCATGTTTGGTTGTGTGTGTCTATATCTGAAAATGGGGATATTTTATTTTAGCAAAGATTTCCAAGAGATCTGTATGTCTCTTGCTCTTTACCCCTGTTCTTTCTTGATTTGTGTGATGATGAGTGCAACGTCACTTTATTGCATTGATGGGATCATATTTAGCAGCCTCATTGCTTGGTTCTTACGATTGCCCGGAAACTGTATTGACACTGATCATTTCAGAGCCTATTATACTCCAAAACCTAAAATACAGTTGAGAGAAAATGATATCAGTCCTATGGCATTTGCAGAGGCTTTTCCATGGCACTGGAGTCTGAAGAGCTGTAACTTTGCAGAGGTACACAAAGATTGTAAGAAATCTGCATTCACTGCTCCTTTTTCCCGGTTATTAGAAAGTAAGGAAGAGCCCAACTTGGATGGGTTTTTTTGTCATTAATTTTCAATGAGAATGTGATTATGCTTTAATTGATGAGCTCTCCTGTGAAATCTCATGGCATAGATAATAAAGCTAACAGGTATCTTCCTGACCTGGGGAAAGAACAGACTTTCCCTCCGTATAACCACAGTGCTAATGACACTTAATAGAGAACATCATTTCACCTTTTCTTTTTTTTTCACTTCTGCTCCATCACTCACTAAGGACCACACTGTCAGCAAATGTGTACAGCTTCATATATTTTTCAGGATATGCTTGCTACCTGTGTGATAAGCCTCATTTTATGCCCCATATTAGGCCCTCTTCCAGCCTGGGTGTTACTTGTTCCCTGGCCCTGGATTATCTTGGAGCAGGCACTTCTGCAATGCTGTGATTTGGTGATTATTGTTCTTGACATTTTTCTCCATGGAAAAAGAAGAAACTTCCTTGTGACTGCATTTTGCTGTTTCAGGTGTATGCACTGCACAGCATCTTTACTATCTACTCATACCCTTTCTGAGGTTAATCTATTGTAAAATTAGATTGTAAAAATGGACGCAGTTTCCACATTTACATGCCAGCACTGAAGGACTCATGGAATAATTCAAATACTGTACAATTCCTTTTGCAGAAATCACTGCAAAATTCATTTGTAAGTGACATGTAAACCATGCAAATTAGCATGGATTCTTCCTCAGTTCAATTCATCTTTCAGAGGTTGTTACCCTTCCCAATCTGATTGCCTTAAGAACACAGATTGTCTTCTCTTGATGGTGAAACTGCTTTAATCCCCTTTTCCAAAGGTCAACTAATCTCCAGTCTTAAGTGCAATAGATGCAAATACAGTTCTCTTGCAATGTTCCTTCTAATTTAATTCTCTCCTAAGCTTTCATGTATAAACCTAGTAATGGATCAAGTTTGGAAGGGGTCAAAAGGTTTCTGTTCCAGTAAAATTTAAATTGACATCGCATACTGATAATGGTTTGCTCTACTTTACTATAAACACTAGCTACCACTCTATTGGCATATCATTTTGTGCAACAACACAGTGATTCCAAACAGCAGCAGAACATAGTCTTTGTTTTGTTGCAAAAGTTAGTGCCTGCAACCTGTGATACCAGAGAAGTAAAAATGCGTCGTTTTTAAGTTGCGGTTGTTACGCAGCATCTTTGGCCTACTTGTTTTATTCCATCATCCCTAATTGCACTTATAAAGCAAAAAAAATGATGCAGATTGCACACAAATATGAAATTAACAATTAATTACCTGCCCATTGCTGAGACCTAAATAAAGGTCAAAATGTGATTATTTTTTTTATTACTCGAAAAAAAGGCTCAGTATTAACCAGCTGTACGTAGCTGCTTTTTTTTTTGGTCTTTGGTGTAGAAACCCCCCATCTTTAAAAGCAAGTGCATAAGCACAGTCCAGCATCCGATTGACTGCAGACAGGAGAATGGCAAGCACATTGTGAGATATTGACAACGGCGTTTTCGTAGGTGGAACATGCCTGTGACGTCCTACCAAGCTGGATCACGCTTTCTTGTTAAATTCAGAAAAGGGCTGGTGTTATCAGCGAGGGACACTTACAGGATTTGATTGATAAATTTACTGCTCTTGTGGATTACCTCGTCCTTTTGTGCAGGACTGGCAGAGTGTCAGGATTGGGTCTTGACAGACACCAGAACGTATGTCCATACTAATTTACGGTGAGGACCGGGGAGCCAGGGCGTCGTTAGACACCAGGCCACCGTGACATGGAGTAGAAGGCCTGGATTTTGTTGGATGGCACTTTTTCCTCCTCGAAGGCAGCCTTTCCTATAACTGCTCTGTATGATTTCACGATGTACTAAAAGTGCTGTGTGATCATTAATGGAGTATGTGGAGGGGCACAGCAATAAAAGATGGGGTTATTGATTAGCTTGTCTTTTAAAACAAAGGCTTGTACAGAGCTTATAGCTTTATGCAAGGAACTTAAAATATTTTTTGTTCTAACCTTGTTAGAGTTTCTGGACTGCCCTTTTTCTGCAGTGAAACATGGAAGGTGTGTTGCTGTTGCAGCCGTACTGGTCCCCGGTCGTGCCAGTGGGTTGCCCACGCGCTCTAGGAAACCCTAATGAGTATTTTTGAAACAAAACACTGCACAGGGTATCAGATTCTAACACATGAATTATACTTTTTGTGTGTGTTTTTCACCAAAGCAGATAAGAGTGGAAGATAAACAAGGTATTACATACTTGGGGGGTATTTTAATTTTCAGACTACCCTAGAACGGGGGCAGTGGCGGGGAGGGAAGGCTGCCACGAGGCTCTGCTTGTCCTGCTCTGCCCTCCCAGGCATGCTCCCACTGGGTTGGAGTGGGGGGCTTGCTGGAGCAAGGACTGCGCGGTTCTGCTCTTTGTTCCCTGGCTGCCTGAGGTAAATGGCTGGAAAACTTCAGTGAGCATCTTTCGTTTAGGTTTGCAAAAAGGGAAAAAAAAAAAAAAAAAAAAAAAAGAGAGGGGGCAAAGAGAAAGACAGGAACAATCCAAATGTGCCCTGCCAGCCTGAAATAGCTCGCCACAGGTTTGAAATCCATTTCCCACAATGGTAAGAATTAAAAAGCCACAAAAGCCGACCTGTACATTTGTGCTGTATGAGGATTGCTGATACACAGCAGAGCTGTCATTTTAGGAGGAAATCATCCATCATCTGCCTGCTAGTCCCCAATAATCACCTTCTATTACAGTCAGATTGAATCTTCAATCGGTGGCGTAATGCCAGTTTTTCCACAGTTCTCAGTTTCCTGTTCTTTACAGAGGTATTCAAAATAATTTGCCATTCAACTTTACAAATGTAGCACTTGCGGAGAATATTATTATTGTTAGCATGTTGCTTCAAAAGCAAATCTGTGCAGAAGCATAATTTGCTGAATTAATCATTGGTCACCCATTTACATTCCTCTCCCCTTTTTTTCCCCTCACACCCAGTTATGATTTTGTAATAGTTGTTGTTGTCGTTGTTGTGTTTCGTACACACTGATGCAATGTACAATTTGAAAAAGATGTTGAGCAATGACCCTATTGCTAACGATAAAAGCAATGACCTGATTAGAAAGACTCCATCAAGCAGAAAGCTAAGGGTGCCAGCGCAAGGAAAACTCACAGAGATAGAATGTATAGTGAAAATGGCAAATGTTAAGACGGAGTTTAGGATGGGTTTTACAGCGTCTCCCTCTCTTCTAATTGTTGGTGTATGGGAATACAGAGAAGACAATGAGGATGTCCAGCTTGACAAAATCTCAAAGATTCCTGAGCAGACAAGATATCATGGGGAGTATTTTGCGGGTACTGAGGGCCCAACAAAACTTACCCGTCTTTTAAATACTTTAAATGCATGTGAATTTTCACATCTCTTTTTTCCCCTTCTCCCCAGCGTGAATTAAGATGCAGCCTTGTACTAAATTGAATCTCTGCCTATCTTTTGCAGTGCTTGTGATTGTCTCTGCTTTTCACATGTCATTTTAGTCTTCACCAAATAGATTTCTTTTAGCTTTTTGCACAAAATTGAAGTACTGTATTAAAGCAGAAGCCTTTAGGGCATACCATTGGTTTTTTCCTTTTGGAAAATAAATAATAGTAAAATTTAATTACTGTACCTACCACTTAAGTAAAGTTTTGGTTCCTCTATCCAAAGTCCAATTTCCTACTTTGTGGTTAAAGCTCCAGTATATTTTGAGGGCAGTGTACTGTTACATGCCTGAATTCAGCAAAGGAAAATAGGAAATAATTCACTCTGGCTTGAAAAGGGTGGAGATTTCTTTGTTTCTTTTTATATTTATTCAGGAAAAGCTGACAATCGTCCCACATTAATGAACAACACCATCAATCAAAGTGCTGACAATGAGCGGAAAAGCGAGGTAGATGTCAGACTGACGGCATATTGCTTTTTTCAGCTAGGCCAGGGCTGTTTATAGCACTTTTCACTGGCAAAACTCTGGCTGCAGCTTGACAGGAATAGAAAGCAGAATCAGAAATTGAGTGTGGAAAGCTGCTCCTGTGCTTTGTAATTTGAAATTAGCATTGAAATCCAGTCGCTACTGCGTCATTTTCATGGGTTTGCTTTGCAAGGTGGCAGGGTTTTTCCTATCTCCTGGTGAAGAGATGATGAACCTTGCTTCAGTAGTCAAGAGACAGCTCAACCAAGGGCTGCAGCACCTTGTGAATGCAGCAGAGGTGAAAACATAAGTTGGATTATAATCCAGTCTCTCCCTGGAGTGCCTCGCTCTGTGAAGGCAGAAAATCCTCCCTGTGGGCACCTTTTTCTTGCCCTTGTTTTCTTTCTGGGCCATTTGCTTGCAGCAAGGAGAAGGTGCCAGGTTCCCTCTCCTGCTGACCGGCTGTGTGCCTGGGACAGGGTTGCTGGTACTGAGAGGTTTTCTGCCCTGTTTTGCTGCGTGAGAAGGGTGATGGGCCACCTGATTTATGGAGGATGGAGGGATGTGAATGCCTAAAGCTGAGTGGCTAGATGTCATGGGACCTGGACCGCAATGGAAACAAAAGCTGTGACACAACAGAAAAAGGGTATTTTGTCTACTGCCCGACCTGTCAACTCATCTTCATCCTCACTTGCTCTTTCTGGAAGACGTGGGTTACCTCCGTCACCTCTTAAAATAGCCACCTAAATGCCTACGTCAGGAGTTGCCCTCTCTTATTCAGGATCTGTAGTTTAAAACACACGTATCCATTCCCCCTCTCCTCCCCTCCCAGCTGAACCAATGCCAACTTTTGCTTAAACGCTTGGCCTGACGCAGCACCGCGTAACTCCTCTGTAGCTGCTGGGACCGTGTTATTCTCTGCAGCAGCAGCGCGGGGCAGTGAATCAAGCACCATTTCTTTAAAGCCTTTACAGAAACGACTGTGTTATTGGAAATCGCTTGAGTCATTGCCCCGCTGCATAACCTTGGGCAAGTCATTTCCCCTCTCTGTGCCGCCATTTCAGCTCTCACCCCGCATCTGTCTGGTTACTGTAAGATCATCAGGGCAGGGCTCTATCTCTCATAGACATGCACACAAGCATGAACGCAAAGTAAAACAGAGACTTCTAGCTCAAAAAATGGGGGAGGGAGTGATGAATACAAACCCCAGGAATGTTTTGGTCATTTCTGCTTTGAGAATTTCATAAGAAAACAGTTTTTCCTACTTCTCTGCTGATGTGTGGGAAAACTTTTATTAAACTTTTTCATATTTGAAACATCTGAGAGTTTTGAGTTTCCCTTAATTGTCTCTTTCCCACCCTCACTCAACACAGAGAAAGAGGAGGAAAATGGGGAAAAATGATTAAACTGAAAAATAATGTTGGAGGGCGTCAGAACTTAATGTTTCCTTTTAATGCTTTGGAATTTTCCAAAGACAAGGAAGTCATGAAAGGTTGGAGCAGCAATTAAAAACAAATAAAAAAAAAAAAGAAAGAATCCCATACAAGGGATTTCATAGAAGGCTCTGAAGCTTCAGGAGCTTTAAATAAGAGATTTTTACAGCTGTTTCCCTTCCTCTGCGTTTTCAGTGGAAGCGCATAATACAACCTTGGGGTAGGAGGTGCCTCCCATGACCAGAGAGCATCCCAGCAGGGACTGGCTTGGTCCGGATGGGAGGGTTTTAGCCCAACATCTCTGCATCACTAAATACCTTATGGTCTCACACGGCAGACTCTGATATCCTCTGCCACAGGCGGGGATCATCTCGGCCGGCTGACTTCGGGTCGCTGTTTAGGACTATGGCACACAGCAGATTTGTGTAAAAACAGAAAGGGCTGGTTCTGTGTTAGGAACAGCCTTGGAGGGCTCCTGTGGGTCAACCCTGAAAATCAGCCTGGCACAACCCCGTCTGGCTCTTGGGGGGGCTGGGTTGAATCCCCCTCCTCTGCCACAGCCATCCTGCTGGGTCCTGGGCACGTCCCTTTATGCTCCCTGCTGCTCCCCTAGTAACGTGAAGGTCTTGCAGCTCCCCAGGGTGGGATTAAAGGCTGGGGACATTAGGGACGGCTGGGTGCTCCGGCACTGCAGGAATGGAGACCTGGAAAGGTGTTAGCCAGAAAAGCACACGATCCATTGCAGACAGATTAGGAACAAAGTGAAGAAGCGAAAGACGTCCAGTAAACTTGTAGTTTAAACTTGTCCCTTTAGTCCTGTTTTTATTCCTATAAATAATCAGTACTTATGCAGCCTTCTCCCCCTCTCATGCTTACGCTGCAGTTGTGCTTATATTCAGGACAAACCCAGTGCCAGTTATAAAGGCTCTCTTTTCAATTTAGCAGCCTCCAATGGCCCACAGGAGAAGATCTGAATCAGTGAATGGTGTTTGTGAAAGAGCAGAGGGAACTCTCAGCAGGTTACGGTGTGCAGGGTGCTCTGTGGGAGACACGGTACACCAGCATTCAGGCTCTGGCCTTTTTTTGGTGTCCCTGGAATGCATTTCCCACCGCACAGCCTCTTCTGGTTGCTTGTAACCTTCCAGCAGCAGCATGCATGATTCAGTGGAGGACCCAGTGCAAAGCTGCGTGGTATTCGGCTTTCCTGAGACATGTAACTTTGTTTTTAATGTTGTCCAGAGGGATCTACCTTAGAACAGCATTGCAGATCACCTTCTGGACCCTTGCTCCTTCTTTCTTCTGAGACACGCTGTGCTTCTTTACCAGGGCTGGCTGCAGGTACCCGTTTACAGGGGTGTAGAAAGGGTAATACTGCAGGAGGATGAATGTACAAATAAGGCGTCTTGTACAATGAAAAGCTCATAGTGGGGTGGAAGTGGGTGGAAATACTGACTCTGTTGAGCTTAGGGAAACAGCCGCCCTCACATCTCCTTCATCATCTGAAACAAATGAAAACTGGGCTGATAAAATTCATGATGCTATTCCCAGCTGTTTTGTTTAAAGGAAAGTTTCCTTACGTGCAAAGTAACTGAAAACTGGAGATGTAATTGCTACAAAATGTAACAGTATCTAGCGAAAATTACAGCTACTCGATGAAATATATATTTTCTCAGCATCAGCATAAAAGAAAGAACATTCTCATCCAGAAATGGTATGTAAATAAATAAACTCTAATTGGTTTGACAATGCCCCTTTTCCTGGCAGTGCCAAGAATCCTAGCATTGTAATTACACAGTTCTGGGCAGACATGTGGTTTCCATTAAGAAAGACTTGTGATTGACTGAGTTCATGAGGCATGTCAGAAAAAACACATCAATGTCTTTATAAAATGAAAAAATAGATCCAAATTTACTTCCAACTTCATGAGAAATGTGCATTTGTAAATACTCTGAACACGGTACAATAAATAGAAATAAGGCAAGTCGCTATGAGGAAAATTTGCCAAATTCATGTTAGAATATAAACTTAGACAACTAAATGCGCCTACTTGTATTTTTGTAAGGAGAGTTTCTTGCACTTTTGGTGAGCATTTAAAGTTTTCCTAACCTTTTTTTCCCAGTTGTTCCTATTCAGCAGCATAGTAATTGAAAATGTTTCCAATGAAAATGAAAACAATATTCAAAGTCTACCACATTATCTTTTACCTACATCACGCAAGAGCACTTAGAGCTAAGACACAAGCTTTAAGAGCAAAAAACTGCACACAGTTTTTTTCTGTGAGGAAGGAAAACTGGCTAGTTAGGTAAGGGAAAATTTTATCTAAGAGTATTTTAAACTAAAATTCTAATGACTTGTTTTAATCACTTAAAGTGACTAAAATGTTGGATAGTTTATTTTCTGCCTTAGCATAAATACTTTTAAAATGACAAACATTTTAGGATGCTGCCAAATACTGTCATCTCTTGGCAACCTTAACATTTTATGCTAGATATATTTTTCTTGACAACAAAACAATTCTGTCTGTTTCTCCTCTTCCCCCTTTTGAAAGACAGCAGTGGCAAATACAGGGTGTTTTTAAAATGGATTATATCTGTGCTGACTTCTTCTATATATAAATACAGATTTAAAATCTACTGACTTAAACCCCCCCAACTTTTGGGGTCACTGACTGTGCCCTTTTACAATTGTGCTAAATAATAAGATTTCTTTCTTGACCCCTCCCAATATAAATTGGGAAAAAAAAAAAAATCTTAATTCTGTGACAAGAAACATTGCTTTTATGGATAGGTCCCAGCGCAGTGAATCTAACTGTCCTGCCTGTGACTCACTGCTCTGCCACAGGCTCCTGGCATGGACGTGGGCAAGTCATTTAATCCGTTTTGTGCCTCCACCTCATTGTTGTGAGGTTAAAATCCACTAATCACCGTGAAGTGCTTGCATGGCACAGCAGGGAGTATCAGAGAAGTACCTAGAAAGATATGCCAAACCTAGCAAAGGATTAAATTGTGCAGTATGTCTGCAAAGTGTTTTAATACTTTTTAAACTTTTAAAAAATACTTTTAAACTTTTTATGCATTTTAAACTCCTAAGAAACATTGAATTGGCAGCAAAGACTATTCTGTTCAGGTAACTCTAGACAATGGTAACAAATCAAAAATATAGATATGATCTAAGCTGTTAAAATGGTACAGGAATAGGAGCTGAGCCATATACACACAAGTTTCTCAAATGCTTAGAAACTTAGAAGATCAGGCTGTAGGACGTTTATAAAGTTCATGGGGCAAAATTACTTGCAGGGAACCAAGCGCAAATCTTTTGGCTCAGGAAGAAGAGCACCCTGACACTTGCAAACACCTTTGGACCTTGGTCAGTACGTCCATGGGCTCCTTTAGTGTATTTCTTGCTCCCTAGAGTTAATTTGGAAGTGTGATTTATTTAGATCATTCTCAGTTTTCACTCCAAAAAGCCTACAGACTGGACAAAAGGGCTTGTCTGATGCCTTTTGACCAACCAGTCCATGCTATTAGATTTGCTCACAGCAGAGAACCCTGTCTTGCAGAATTGTTTTTTTCTATGTATTTTAAGGAATAGTGGGAACCACAATCTCAGTTTTTAAGTGGGTCCTCAACAACAAACTTCTCAGGAAGGAGAAACTATGAACTTTCCTCAAATGATTGCACACCATAAAAAGCTGTGTTCACTTGTTGGCTGTAACCTTTGTGTGCATGCTATATCGATAACTGCTTTTGTAAATAAGCTTCTAAGCAGTGTGCTTACAGAAATGACAGTTTGCAGGGGATGTACGCAAATTTTGGAGATCCACAGTTGAATTTCTGATCCTGGTACTGAATTTATAAATCATGGCAATCTGCATAGAATACCTAAATGCGTCTGTAGTATATCACATCGACCTAAGAGTCACTGAAGGAGTATGTCTACTCACTTTGTTCCTTGGAACAGGCTCTGAGTGTTTTAAAGTGTGTGGTCAACATGAAAGTAGCTTGGAAAAATCCCCATCTTCACTTTGCCAGATGCGCTCTCTCAAAGGGGAATAATAGCACTCTAAGGGCCCAGAGGAGATGGGGAGGTTTTGAGCACCCACCGATTGCAGAACCAGTCTCTTCATCTGAATATGATGAGCAGTTTCTGGAGGCATCGCATTTTTTATTAAAAATGCTTTTTATAGAAAGAATATTTCGTTCATAGTTTCTCATAGTACAGTTTCATTATGCTGTGCTTTTCTGCTCTGTATATAGTAATAGTATTACTGATCAGCCCTATTAGCAAGGTTTCAAAAGAACAATTGTGTCTCTGTAAAACCTTGGTACAGCAGTTAAAAATAAAACTTCCAGACTGATTACAAAATCAGCACCATACTGATGGCAAGAGAAATGCTCCCTTTGCTGGCGTGCCCGCCTGTTTACATTTTGCTGCGAGTCTGGTGTCTTGGTTTTAGAGTCAGAAGGACGTAAGGACATTGGACTCTGCTGAGGTAGCCTGCAGTTTTGATGGGTAGTCCAGAAAGCTTAAAGCTATTTTTTAAAAAAAAAGCTCAATTTAACATAAATAGTTCTGGGATGGAGGGACTGGTTTAATCCTCCGTTTTTCTAGGTTCAACGCCAACCCTTGCCACTGAGATTTGGTGTCTGGGGCTGACGACAAGCACAACTGAACACGGTGGTCTAGCAAGCACCCAGTGCACAAATGATCCCATTGACGTCAATGGGGGTGTGAGAAGAAGGAAGGAGACTTTTTGCTGAAACTCGCGTGCAGGTTGCCTGCTTAGTGCTCTTATCGTTCATTATTAGTTGCTCACGAGACTTTGCAACTTCCCTTTATCATGCAACAGAGAGGTTTTTGGTGAATATAAAGTTTGTGTTTTGGTTAGCTTGTGGAGTGTCAGCAAAGATAGAGACGAAATCTGTCGTATTAGTGTCTGTCTGTTGGGGATGCTGGAGGTGATACAACAAAGTCCTACTTGTTAACGAAGGGGTCGATGGTGCTGTAGCACTACACTGACATCAGTCATGTAAGAATATTTGGGAATCTTCCACTTGTAATTAAGCAGAGCTGCAGGAGTCTCTGTGCCTGGGAAAAGTGGGCTGTTGGTTTGGATGTCTAGCTTCGAGCATTTGCTCTGCATTCAGGAAGTTTGTGACAAAGTGGACATGTTGGTGGCAATGGCAGAGACAGAGCCTCTTCATTCTGCTTGCCTTGTCTGTGATAATGGCCCCACAGCCCTGCCATGTGGATAGAGGCAGAGGAAATGGGGACTGCCAGCGTGAAATCTGTGCACAAAATGGGGGATAACTCATAATTACCAGCAAGAATCTGGCAATCCTCACTCTTATTATAAGCTTCACAAGGCTTTGAGGAGACCTAGCCACCCCGGAGTAGCTGGTGTGAGCAGCAGTGCATCCCCTGGAAGCTCCTCCACATAAAACTGGAGCAGTGTTGAGCTGTGATCCAGGATTTGCACCCTGAAGAGCTGGGGGGGGGGTGGTGGTTTCTGATGCCAGACAGCTGTGTGGCTGCCGATCCAGCTGCACTGCATTTGGGGAGAGGAAATTCAGGAGTCAGTACCACAGGGGCAGGCTTTTAGTAGCATCAGATGTTTGGGGCTGAGCTTCTCTATGCATCTTCCAGCACTGCTTTACCAGGCAGCTACACCTCCTCTGCTGAGTTGATGTTGCTAGTCCATCTGTTCACAGCTCCAGAGATGATGGCTAGGATGCTGAATGCTGTGTTAGTGAGTAACCTGATGCCAGATTCACAAAAATACGAGGATCTTAGATGCTCTGTAGGAGCCTGCTTTTCCATTGCTTTGAAAGGAAAGTTAAGCATCTAAACTGAAGTTTAGGTATCTAAATACCTTCGTGGATCTTGGATTGAAGCAAGTCACTTAGGCGGTTTTGAATATGATATCCATAATATATCACTTTGCTGCTTCTTTAAATATTTACGGGCAAGACTTGGGGTGAGGCAAGGGGGTGATAAGGCTGACTGTAAAGTGAGAGAGGACATTGGGCTCTCTCTGATGTCACTGTAGATGAGTCACTTCTCCACATTAAGACTAATCTTACAGTGGCTTATGAGCCTTACCAGTTTAAAAAGAACACTCTGAAAATATTTTTAAAGCCTTTAAAGTGCCTGGGCAAGTTCAGGAGACAGCTTTTTTGCTTGTCTTTTGTTGATTACTGTTTGATAGGGAACTGGACACTAGAGGTTTTTCACTTGTTGGTTGTACCACCAGAAACCCAAATTCCCCCAATGAGAATATCTGACGTCCTCTAGAACAGGAGGATTCAGGGAGTTTAAGCTGCAGGAAATTCCTCTTTTGAGGCGGATAAGAAACCCCTAAGTTCAACGGAAAAACCCCCATATTTGCATGACTTGAGATTTCTCTCCGTAGATTAAATACTTCTCTGTATATGCTTCCTTTGGATCATCCAAAGAGGTTAACCTTGGTAGGGAGTCTCCGTCCTCCCACCCATGCACTGTGATCCATTTTTCTGAATGGCATGTACTGCTCCATGTTGTTGCATCCACACGATAATTAAATGTGCCTTCAAAGAGCACTGAAGATGGGTAGTCTTCAAGCTTGCTGCTTAATTACTTTAGCTTCATCCTGTTGCTCCCCATCACTGTGCAATCGGTATCACTCACTGATATTGGAAACAGATACCTGAAGGTATGGCCTCTGAGTGGCTTAGGTTATAGTGTAAGATAGTTTTAATAGGAATATACAGTCAATTACACTTTCAGGAAGGTCAATAAATGAATGTACCTTTTCAGAAAGCACATTTATATACACAAAAACTCCTCATGTTTCCTTTTGGTTCCTTTTTTTTTTCTTTTTAATCTTTCAATTTCCAGGAAACATAACCAAGTAGGAGACAAAGCTTTTTCAGTGAAAATGCCAAATAGAGTGCTTGTTTCATTTAAATACCTGCCTTGAAAAGCAATAATCTTACATTTAGAAAAAATTACAATGGAGGATAGAGAGCAATGAAAATGCGGAGTCTAGGTCTATTTGTCCCTTCCGAGGGAAAGCAGGGTTACGGAAAACCTTCTAATGGGGTGAATATGTTCTAATGCACGTTTGATTTTTTTAATACTCAAGCTATTTCTGCAGACTACTTTAAAATGTTAAATTAAGATGTGATTGTTTTCTGCCTGTTGGACTTCCCCCTGCAGCTCCAGCCACACCTTACTGCTTAAACTGTCCCGTTTATTGTACTCTGAGCAACATTTTAAAGTAATAATGGCATGCAATATCCCATCCTAAAATACATATATATTTTTTACATGTTCAGATGTGATATATGGACCTAAAAGCAAATTAACGTGTGTGCCACTGTGGGTCTCTGTATGCTGTGTACAGTCTATGATGTTACGGAATAGAAATAATACAGTATTTAAAATGCAAATGGTGATACATTTGCAGGTAGTACTTGACTTTGTTATTTTCTAGGAGAATCTGGGGGCATTATGATGCCTCTAACGTATGTATATTCTAATAGTAATGCATGCTGCAGTGATAATCTCCTGTACCAAAAGAAATAACACATATTAGAATACAGAATTCAAAATTTTTATAATTGTTAGGTAAAGTGATTTTCAAATTAGTTTTTAATGAGTTCTAATATTTTAATACAACACAAATTTTCAAGTTAGAGGTGCTTTTTTAGATTTTCTTTTTGTTGTTGTTTTAGACAATGGGATACAATATTACTTCATGGGATAACATTTAATTAAAATATACTAATTTATGTATTTGTTTATTAGTTTTATCCCTAAAGCAGCAAAAACCTTTGCGTAATTTTTATGAAAAATGTAAATGAGGGTTTTGGCATCACTAATAAAGTGGAATTAGCATACATTTAAAAAATGGCTTGTTTCACTTTAATAACATTTATAGTAATAACTTTAAAAGTGCTGCTTTGATTGGGAGTGCAATGAGTTTGCACTGAGGCAGCAGAGGGTTCTTTTCTATCCGTTGACCAGATTTTGACGCTGTGTTTTATCGTCCCATTCAGTTCAGCGGGACCCGTGTGAAGTGCCCCTTGGTTTGTCACATCCTCAGCTCGTGCCCGTGGCGCGATGCTGATTCACACGGTCGGTGGCTGGGTGGACGTGCCGGTGGGAGTCTGGCTCGTTCAGACTGAAGGCGTCTCTAGCGTTGGCTTTAGCCGAGGCAGGATCAGACTGCTCTGGGAATAACCTTCCATTTTTCTAATTTCCTTTTTAGCTTTATTAGGTTTTACCTGATGAGGTCTTGTCAAAAAGAATAGTTTCCTCTTATTACTTTCAGTGTATGAAGAGTTGCAAGGCGAAAGCCCAGTCGGTCCTGAGACGACAAAATTTCCATTGAAGTTTATAGGAATTTTGTCTGAGAAAGGATTGTTAAGATCAGGCCTCAAATTTTTATCCTGTGATATAATGCATCACTGCAAGACAAGCAGGGTTGCTGGCAATCTGCTAATGAGACTGTTTGTGTTCGAGTTTCCTTGTTGTTTTAATCATAAGTACTTTTATAAGACCCCGTAACTCGCTGTGGGCTCGATCCGTAGTGTCGGGGGGCTGTGCTCCGTGGGGTTGGCTCCGGTAAGCTGAAATCTGCAGCAGTCGGCGTGGCTGGGCACAGAAAGAGGGGCCGGCCAGGTTTCCAGTGATCAGGTCTTGATGTTTTGTCCTTGTTCAGGAGTATTTGTATGCATATATTAGAAAGAAAAAGCAGCATCCCCTTCCCTCTCCTCTCCTAGTTTCTCATATCTTTTTAGTCCGCTTATAAGAACAGTAAAATTGAAATACAGGAAGGTAAATAGTTTCAGAAACATTTTGAGAGCGCAATGCCAAGCAGTTGTTTCAGCGGCTAAAATACAAAAAAGCTGCAAACGGGTGCTCCGGCGGGACGGTCTGGCGGTGGGTGGCACAGGGATGTGGGCAGTGGGAGCACCTGCCCTCTCCGTGCTCCCCCACCGCTGGCCGTGGGCCCCCACTGAGACCCCTCCTCAGTGCCCAGCGCGGGCTGCTCCTTGGCCGCCTGCCCATTTGCGTGAAACACGAAGGATTGTCTTCAATGCTCTTTTGTTTAGACCTCCTAAGGGGTTTAGATGCCGCCGGGTGTCCCCATCTCCCCGACCCCACACCTCCTTCCCTGCGGAAAATACTCCCCAAACACACCCCGGCCCCTTCCCCTCCACCCTGTCCCCCCTCCGCCATTACTTATTTGCGTTCATACTTCTTCACTTCAGTGCATGCCTGCACAGGGGCCGTTTGTTAACAAACTGTCAATAAACATATGGTTTTAGGAAAAAATAGTGAATTTTGCACACAGGCTGCTTGGGCCAGCGCGGCAGCAGGAGATGGTGGACAGCTCTGCTCCGGGGGGCCGGCGGGACGTTTAGGGCGCGAGGAGGGCTGTCGGCAGCAGAAGAGCCAGGAGCCATGAGGAAAGAGCTGCGAAGGGTTTCCGAGCCTGGCCGGCAGTGCTGCCACCGAGGGATGGCAGAGTCCTCCGGACTGAGCGGGGGGACGCAGGGACGTGCTTTTGTGCAAACCTTTCCCTTACCCTCTCGGGCAAAGTGAAAGTGATGCTGGTTTGCTGCCCATCCAGAGCAACTTTGCAGAAAGTAATGGTGCTTTTTATTGTTGTTGTTGTTTTCTTTTTCTCCCTCTCAATTTTTTTGTCAATTATCCACGTCACTGAAATGTTTTAATGAGGAAATTCCGACTGCGGAAAGGTCAGAAGATGAAAAGCAGAGCTGATTTTAAAAATAACGCCCAGTTTTACTGCGCGGCCAACTCCCAATGCATTTTGAGATGAAAGGGAAAGAAAAGCTTCACAGCATTTAAGCAATAAAAGTACTACAAGGAAAAGCTCTTTCATAGTCTTTGGCTGGCATGACAGGGTGGTACGTATACAGGGGAAAAACAAACAACTTCTGCAAAGCAGTGTAGGATGTAAAAAGTAACACATGCAGAATCAATACTCACCGGATAGATGTATATACATGTGACTTGATATTACATATAGTCATAAGCAGATGTAGGGCCTGATTCTTCAGGCATGTTATGCAAATGAGGAACTATTTTATCATGAACAGTTGAGATGATCATAAATTGGACTGATTAAGCACATGGTTAAATCTGAGCAGGATTTAGTTCACGTACTTATTCCTATATTCACCTATATTCCATCAGTGTAAAAACAAATTACCCTAATGTGACATTAATATCTATTTGCTACCATCTGAGATCTTTTAAAATGCTATTTAATTTCTTAATATTCTGAGACTTTTTTCCTTAAAAATTTCATGTATCATTAAAAAAAAGTCTAGTCTAAGTCACAAATGCATCCTTTTTCTCATGTATATTTGATACCAGGCTCCAGTCTAATCTGATAAAGTGCACTTTGCCTGTGGTGTCTTACAATAAGCTGGCTGCATTAGTGCCGGGAAAAATCAATACCGATTTATAATTTACCATCGCAAAAACCTATCACTTTTTATGACCCTCCATCCTGGCTCATTAATATTACATTAAAACACACACACACACACCACTGCAACAGGGTGAAATTGTAAGCTTGTCAGGTTTGCAGTCATAAAGAAAGCTTTAATTGGTCTTAGTTTGGGAATTCAGCATTAGATTTTGTTTATTTGTGCGATGATTATTTTTTAAAAATCTTCCTTACTTTTGGTGGATTTCTAAAATGCATCCTGGTAATGCATCAATTTCTCAGCCAACATCTACTTTCAGTTTTCTGTTTTTTTCTGCATGAAGACATGGTTTTCAAATAATGGCTATCGCTCTAAAATTTCAGCAAGGTTACGTAAATCACTCGGAGGCATTACTTGTTTGGGATTTGCACTCTTGATTGGAGGTGATAAAGTATAACAGGTTCTATCCACTGGTAACATATTTATTTTTCTTATCGTGGTCGGATTTTTTCTGTTTGTTTGCTTTTCATCAGAGTTCTAGAAGACTGTTTTGGGGCAAAATATAGAAATCGAATCACTGTATGTTATATTGCTTATCTCTTTTATAAAATGCCTTTGTTTCCTGAGCCAGCAAGAGCAAAGTGATCAGTTGGATGTTGTTGGCCCAATCCTGTGGGGTACAAATGGCCCAGTGAGGTTTACAGAGCACCAGCATCTCCAGCTGATTTCAGTGGGCCTAATAATTTCCTCTCTTCGGTGCGCACAGAGAATGACAAGAACTGTGAAGTGTAGAACCAATGGTGAATTCTATTTTTTTCTTACATATTTTAGAAACAAAGTTTAAAAAAAATCAAACCAAAACAATACTTCACCCCCTGCAAAGAAAATTAAAACAGTTTCATACTCATATGTTTTTAGACTCCAGAACTCCTTATATCTAAATTCTTTCCAGATAATGTCAAAAATAATGATGTCAGTGTTTATATTGGCAATGGAAAGGTGCTCTTTATTTATTTCATACTATTCCCAGAGAGTTTCCAGGGATTTTTTTTTTCTTGTTAATATCATAGAGATTCCATCCTAACAAGACGATTCATTCGTTTTCTTCCCACATAAAAGGTTAGGGAATAAATAGGTAAACGGTGTGTTAACACAGAAGTTTAAAAAAAAAAAAAAATTAAATAAATAAAAACCCCGGGAAATTCAGTGTGTTCTCAAGTGTGCAGTAGATCCGCACCATGCAGCAAGTACATGTCGTGATTGGGTTTTTAAAAGACGTTCGCCTCCCCACTGACTGACAGGGCCTATTGATTTTTTAGGTTTCTGCCGTCATCAGTTTTCAGCCTCACAGCGGCCATATGTCGAGGTCAGGGCGTGCGGGGGCTCGGGCAGGCAGCCTTCGCCACATCCAAAAGTGAAGGGCCGCTGAAAGAAAATCAATCATGTCATAAGTGGGAAGCATCAAAAATTTTCCCCCTGTATGGCCAGGGCCCATCAGTCTGTCTCCACTCCCCAGCGAAGGTTAGGCATCTGTCAAGCCGGGCTAGGTGAAAAGTATTAGAAATGCCAGTTAACCCATGGTACGGCTGAGCAGAGCCGTACTGCCTCTGCCTTTGTTTGCCTGGGGAATATGACAAGGTTAGCATTTTCACTTAATTTTTGAGACAAGGGAGCTCCCTCCACCCCCCTAGTTACTCTGCAGAATGTACTGTACTGGCTCGCTTTTTGGCAACTGATGGCGAAATGCGCCAGAGTTGGGCTGTGAGCGGGCACACGCTTGTGTGCGTGCACAGACGCGGGCACGCGCAGGTATAAAATTCATCCATTCACATGGATGTTTTACTTTCTTCTGGGAAGTCAGCACAATCTGTTCATAAGGTCTCCCAATGTAGTTCTGAAATGAAGCATCACCACAGGAGCACAGATTTTTGAGCAGAATGTGTAAGTTTTCAATGTGGTTTTTTTTTTTGGTTTTTTTTTTTCCCCTCACTAATGATAAAATGATTTGCTCCTGGCCTGTGCTGATCTGGATGTTGCTTGACTCTTGTTTCAGAATATCTTCACTGAATTGACAGTAAATATTTCCATTGTTCTGCTAATTGGGGAAAATATATTTCATGCACTCTGTGAAAGTATACTGCTGTGCTGTATGATTTTAATCTTTCTCCTCCTTGTTCCATTTAAAATCCATACAATTAGATTGTGCAATTATGCTAAATAATCGATCTTCTGTATCTTGTTTGCCACTTACATGATGCCTCTCGCAGAGAGGAAAACATATCTGAGTATGTCCACTAAATTTGAAATACTGATTTGGTAATACACTGGGATATTTAAGATTATGTTGGCCATCTTTCAAGCTTTCTGATTGCTGATCATGTGCCCTGAGGAATATTGCAGTAGGCTATGGATAATAGAGTGTGTGTGGATTTATTGTTAAGCAATTAGGCAAAAAGAGAAAACAAATTTATCAGTACAAGAATGGGAGCATAGCCTCATTTTTTTTGATTCTAGATGAAGAGCAGTGCTACTATCAGTAAAGGTAGATTTGCTCATTTACTTTAAAAAAAAACAACCACACATTTTCCTCATTTGAGGCCCATTATGTATCCCATCTCCATGTGCAGGTCTTGTTGACTTAGCTGAATAGAAGTCTCTCTTCCATGAGTAATGCTGCCAATTTAAGCTCCTGAGGGGGATCTTCCTGCGAGCATTTTTCAGAGGAGCAGAGCAGCAGCACAGCTTGCTCCAGAGCTTGTCCCCTGCACAGCAGATGATCCCAAGGAGATGACGGGATGGGATCCATGAATGAGAGTGAAAGCTGTGCTGCAGCTCACCACTTCAACATTGACTTTCGCCGCCTGACCCGAGATGTATACTTCCTAATAAATGTTTTAGCTCTCTACGCTCCAGTGATTACAGTCTCCATTGAATACAGATAAAAAGACAAAATGTTTCTTTAATCAGTACTCTGATGTGAGACCGTTAAGGTAATAGTGCTTGAAACTATTAGAATCTTGAAGATATTGACTGGCTTGCTTTTGGCGTTGCAATTATAATTGTATTTTTAGGCTGCGTTATATGGTTTTATAGTAGTTATTCTAACACAGAAGGCTTCCCTGTCCAGTCTTAACTGTAGGGAGATACATAGGGGAAGAAATTTTGCAGTCCTGGGCTGCAGGTGCAGCTAGCAGATGACCTAATTGGGACTGATATAATTTGGTTTGAGAGTGTGCAAGGAAATCCAGGTCATCCCTCTGGAATCCACAGTGAATAAGCGTAGACAGATTTGAGGGGAAAAAGTGTTTGAAACCTTCCTCAAAGTGTATTTTAAGCTCTTGAAGTTTTATGGGGAAGACGGGTGACAAAAATTATCTTTTGTGAATTTAAGCCAGATAGGCTGCATCTGGGCAAAGAAGTCTCCCCTCTGCAGGTGTGTATCCCCCCATTCCCTGAGAACCGAGGGTCTCCAGGTGCAGAGCACTCCCAACTTCATCCACTAACACCAGTTATCCTGACTCATAGATGTAGAGAATTGAAGTCCAGAAGAGACCATGGATGATACAGGCTGACCTTCTGCTTAGCACCCCCCAGGGAAACTCACCCCTTCACTACTGCATGCAGCCTGTAATGTATAACCAAACCCTCTCTTGAGAGGGAAAGCTGGACACCTTGTGTGAACACACGTTTGCAGTGACTCTGGCAGGGTCATTTCCACCAGTGTACACCAGTGGTGACTTCCTCCTCACCAGTGCCAATGTACTAATGTGAGAAGAGGATCAGGCACAGAAATTCTTACTACGCTGAGTTATGGCTATTTAACTCAGAAGATATCATAGCTTGCATAAAAAAGTTCAAGAGCTGTCCTGTCTTTCTACATCTTATTTAGACATAGATTAAAATGGTTTAAATGTGTTGTGTTAGGCATTTGCACTAGTTTAGTGAAACTAATGCCCTTTGCAGTATCAGCAGGCTTATTGTGAAGTTGGATTTGATGACATATTTACATGATATGATACAAACCATGTTTGCTAGCTTTTAGCTGGCACTTAATTCCAGCTATTAAGGAAAAAGAAGTAAGGATGGCAGCTAGCATTTTAGAATTGCTCTAGATTTTGTTCAGTGGCTGAGCCTCCTCAGCGCTCTGGTCGCAGACGCTGTGCCTAGTGCGGTGTTACAATTGTGGGCACTCACTATCCGTGAAGCAAGAATTACCCCAGTGTGGCTGAGCAGGCGCCTGGACATTTTGATTTCTGACCTCTCTAAGTAGAGCAAAGCTGGTTTTGTCATTGAAAGGCTGCATTGAGTGAGGACCACTTCTTGGTGTTTCGACTAGAGTCTGATTCACTTGCAAGGAAATAGTCGGCTTCTAGCCCCAGAGTTTCATTCCAGGCACAATATTTTCTTCCCAAGTGAGAATTAAAGTATTGAGATAACAAAAATCAAAAGTAGTGCCTCAAAGTCATCTGGTAGCACCAGCTATGGCTCCTGGAAATTGTAGTGTGTGTGTTTGTATGTGTGTGCGTTTGTGCACACGTGTGTAGAACTTGCTATTTGCTGCAGGTGTTTTTGTGCAGCCACAACTGGTTGTTTTTTGAGGGTCTTTATCCCCTTCAGAATTTCATCTTGAGGGTTTGCTGGAGGCTGCCTTTGAAGATGGATTGGTTAATGTCTCTGGCACTGTGCGTTGAAGATACGAAGCACCATGGAAGTGCTGTTGTTATGATTGTTCTTTATCAACCAGAGAATGCTTCTGAAGAGAGTGAACCAGTCCCGTCCCACTGACACGGACAGGCCACTTTTGCTGTCCGATCCACCTGACGTGGGTCAGAGGTGGCTTCTGATAGTTACACCCAGGCACGAGCGTGATGCTGGCTGTGTTACTTCATTCTGGCTGTTCACGTTTCTCCTCTTACATCGTTAGCCCACAGTATGGACCAGCGTGTGGGCTGGGTTTGCCTAATGGGCACACAAGAGAAGACTCAAACAGCTTTTGCTATTTAATCGCAAGACGCTGTTGTGCAAGCATGTACAGCATTTACCTGGGGTAGCTGTCAGCTCTGCAGCTCCTGCTCACCCAAATCGACCTTTTTATTTCTTTTATTTCCTTCAGAGCTGGCATGTTGTAACACTGCAGTCTGCGGGAGCAGTGCTTTCCCTTGAGCTGGGAAATACCTACCCCCCCCTCCCCCAAAATATTGGACCTCCCCCTCACTGCATCTGCTACCAGGACTGTGGCTCTTCTGTGCCTGAGCATCTTAGTTGTGTGGGTAGTCTCCTGTCTTCTCATCTCCCATCTTCTCATCTCCCTTTTCCATTTCCTTTCCTTCTTCCACTTCTTCCTTCTTTCCTTTTTCCTCTTTCTCATTTTTGTCTGAAAAACATTGCTGCTGTATGTGCAATAACATGTTCCAAACTTCATTTCAGCCCTATTAAAACAATAAATTCTGATAGTTCCATAGAAGTTGTTTAAGATCTCTTGGGCCAAAAAAATTCCTTTTTAACAAAAAAAGTCCCTGAATACAGATTTACAAAATACATTTCAGAACCATTATGGCCTTCTGGGTAAATAATGTTCATTTTAAAAAATGTCGTTATAACACATATTTTAAAAGTGTTTTAAATATGTTTTTTTTTACAGTAGACCATGATGGGTTCTAAAGAGCCATTATGGTTTATCAGGGAAATCATATACTTTTTAAAAAAATTGTCTTTTAAATACTCATTCTGGAATTGTTGCAACCCTGATGCATTTCTAGCATAGGGGATTTTTTTTCTGCACTATTTCCCCCCCAACTAACATAAAAGAAATGAACATTTCCACATGCCTGTCTCTTTCTAAAACGGAATGTGACGGTCTGTCTTAAATGATCCAACGATTGGACACTCCACCTTAGGGTGCAATATGCTTTTCTAAAATCATCCATTTTAAAGGGCAGCTGATGTATAACTCTTTTCTGAGACAGCCTTGTCACATCACATGACATTACCTATCTTGCAAGAGCTTGGTACAGCAGGTGAGGTAACAGGCAAAATGCCATTATTTTTGGATTATTTTTGGCATTCATTGAATGGAAGAGGCTGAGTAGGGACTTCTATGCATTGACAAGTCATTCCTTCATAAGGTAGGGTGTGAAGAAGTCCTAAAGAGCCACCACAACTTCTCCAGAGTTTGGATGTTCACCTGGGGGGCTCTTCCAGCCAGTTTCTTGGCATATGCAGACCATGTTATTCTTGTACTCTGAAAGTCAGGAAGATTCAGGGAATGAATGGAGAGTGCTTCTTTTCCAGCAGCCTATGGTGAAGATGAAAGCAAGGATGGATATGTCATCTGACGGAATCCTGAGTCACTAGAAAACGTGATTTGAATGCAGATTCTAGGTGTTGCTTTCATTAGAGTCAGTGCGTCAGAGGAAGGACCAGGATGAGCTGAGGGGAAATGCCCACAGGCAGTGGGAAGAGAAGAAAGCTCCTGGCAAAGACTGTGTGAGATGTTCTCAACTATACAGACACCTTCAGGACAGTCACTACCCTCCAGTACTCCCCACTCCTCCACGTGAGCACAATGCAATAGGTTTATACAGGGTTTTCTGGAGGGTCAGACCTGAAGCCTTGTATAACATCTTTCTTTCCTCTGTCGGTTGACTGAGGCTAGGAGGTAACCCAGTCTCTCACCAGCCCTCCTGAATCTGTGTCACATCTTTGTTACCTACTTCACTAAGGAAACGAAGAGAAAGGATCAAAGGAAGTGTCAGTTTGGAAAAAGTCCTCACAGAGCTGGAGGGAAGGGGTTGTAATGCTTCCAAGTTTTGCTGGAATGAAGTGGCATTGCCCAGAATTTGGGGACAGTGAAATATTTGTACTATGGTCACACCTGGGACACCAGATGAGCATTGAGGTCCCGGTGTGCCAGATACTGCACAAGCAGAGAGCGGATGCTGCAGGTGTCCTGGCACTGGTGATTGCTGTGTCTTCCAGTGGTGCCATAAAGGGGACTGCAAAGTGTAAGATCAAGAGACACAAAAACCCCCAGAAAACCCACAATCCATAAAAGAATAAGTCACGGGAAAAACACATTATCTTAGTTTACAAGCAACTATCTGTAAAATGAGATAATTGCTCATTATGTAATAGATCTGTGCAAGAAAGCTAAGGTATGTGCATTTCAACGGTTAATAAATGGACTTACTGCAGACTGAGATGTTGGCGGTATAATAGATAACTGGGTTAAAGGAAAGTTTTTCTGAGAAGTAGGCTAGTTTTTTTTCAAGAATGTTGGATATTTGTAAAACTACAGAAGATTATTCTTCCCAAATGCAACTGTTAGCAGGGCTGAAAAGAACTGATGGGTGATTAACTGAGGATGCATGCACCAAAACAGTAGGACAGAATACAAAGATTAATTTTTGCAATCAGTGTAGAAGTGATCACAAACCAACAGAAAAATATCTGATGATGTAACAGCAGCATGTATGCATGTTACCTTGAACTAACTGCAGTAAACTTCAAAAGGACCTGTTCACGGCCATTTAGGAAACAAAGTGTGATGATGAGGACGATGCAGAATCTGAGCTTTCTATGCAATCAGTAAGGAGTTTCCAAAATAAAGTTCTGTAAAGTCATAAATATGTCAAACAGTGCAAGGCTGGGAACAGTCATCTCATCGTTAGAAAGCTAAACTGAACTGTTGTGCGGCACAGCGAGTAACTTTGAAATAATATGTTGCTGAGACTGGATTTCCAGGTGAATTGACAGCAGATAATCTACAGTTCATGAATGGCTTATTTCAGTAGTTCCCTTTGACATGTCAGGTCAAGAATGCAGAGCTCAGGCATTGACTTTCATATTGGTCAACTGAAAAATCAGTATATGTTGCAAGGTGTTTAATCTAGAGAGAAGATGAAGCTTCAGAGGATCCAAAACATGATGCTTTCCTGATGCAGTATGTCTTGAAAGGTTTCATCACGGTTGCTAGTTTGGGGGCTTGTCAATAGACAACTGCTTTGATGGTAACATCTAATGATTCTTCGGGGATCCTGGTAGAGCTGTGGAGCTACAGAGTAGTTGCACTAACTTGTGTGTATGAGTATGAGCATGCGCGTGTGTAGGCACATAGGAAAACTTGAAGAGAAGATACAGTGTGGTAAAGAACGCTCAGAGGGGACTCTCCTGGTAGGTGGGCATGTAAAGAGAAAGCAGCTGGCAAACTTCCTATAGTAATAGCTGCAGCGTTTGCTCTGTCCAGCACCCTGACCTCATCTTGGCACCAACCCAGTGCCAACCAGACTGAGCAGGATGCTGTTGGGTCTGGCTCTTGGCCCACAGAGCACAAATGAAGCCTGATAGCCCATTTTTGGCAGTGGAGGGGCAGAAGCTGGGTACACCAGCAGATTTCCTCTGCAGAAGGGTTGATTTAATGGTGATCCCTGCTGCACCTCAGAAAACCCAGTTATGTTGAGTGGGGCTTGTTTCAGCCCATGCCAGCTCTGTTCCCTGGAGCTGTGGGAGTAATTTTAACTGGTATCAGGGGATGTAAAAGGAGGGGGCATGGCATCTCTGTGGGGTCTTAAGATCTGTAGCAGCAGCACTTCTCATGGTATATTCTTGGACCCCAAAATGCCTTCCAGCAGGGATGAGCAACCTAGATTTCACTGGCTGAATTCTCACTTCCCATGGGACCTCTCTAAGGGAGGTTGCAGTCAGACCTCAGAGCTTTTTATGTACCTTACAGAGTTTCCATCGTGCCAACCCATCTGGGAAATGCTCATGAAAGTAACAACTTCCTAAAACACTGCGCACGTCATAGGCAGCGACCATGGCAGCTGAAATGCAATACAACCACACTCTGAAGGATTTTTTTTATGAGCCACTCCCACCTTTGCAGACTAAACTATCACAATAAAATGTAAGACAGGTAATTAATAATTGTGCTAGTGACCTTGAAAATTAATATTGTTTGTTATTCCTGTAAACAAACTGAGTTTCCTTTCCTTATTATATTTTGTATGGTAATTTGGAATAAACACTCCTTTTCACATAATTTCCCCAGTTGACTTTTGTCTCCTTGGTAATTTCCGGCTTTAATAAAGAAAACCTAATTAAGAAGGAGCTGTTGATTGGTTTGCTAGTGTAATTAACACAGGTGATGCTAATGAGTTTCAATGAAACCAATGGTTTATAGGGAAAAATAAACAGAGTTGTGCTGCATATGGTGTGAGCGATATCTGCACTTTGGGAAGATATTATTGTGATTTTCAAGCCTCATGTGAGTGGTTTGTGAACATGGGCGGGGGAGATAAAATGTTTTATAAGATTCATTAGCGGTGTTAGACCAAGTTGAATAAGCTGCGTGGCTTGGGTATATTAAAAATCACTTTTTTTCTGACCCCATTAACAGCATGTAAAGTTTTATCTTCCTGACAGAAGGAAGAAATGTTAACTTTTCCCTGTTTTATCTGTGTTTAAATCTGCAGTACGACTGATGCACTGTGCAGTTGGGTCCTGGCTCTGTGAGGCTGAGTAGGTCACCAGCCCCCTGAGAGTGGTGGGGGCTGTGAAGGGGAACCTCACTGCCCCTGTTATCTCCCAACACAAAATAGAAGAGGCTGGGGATAAGGCTGTGCAAGGAGCTTTTGCTTTTTGTGATTTCCTTGTTGTCACCTCAGGCAGTTCTCTCAATCTGTTTGTTTGTTTGTTTTTTCCTGACTATGAGAGCAGGATTTTGCCCCATGTATTCAACTCAACGCAAAATGTGAAATCTTTGTTAGTGTGGGTAAGTGGAGTGGGATATTCTGAATTTCTGCTAGAGACACAAACGCTGTAACATCATGCTGCCACTGTTTTTGTGTGGCAGTTTCTTTAGGAGGAGCTGCTTACTTTTGTAATAACATTAACAACATTTTATAGTTGGTCTACATTTATAAGAGGCATTTGTTGATTCCTAATTTACGCAGCTTTCGTTCTACAAGGCGAAATAGAGTTATGTTTTATATTTCAAGGGTATGCTCTTTTGTTCATTCCTGTCCTGCCTTTACATCTCCCTTTTATTTGTTTTTTCTTCTTTTTTCTTTTCATTTTCATCTCATTTTTCATCATGATGTAGTTAATTCTTTTTTTCAGCTCATGCTACACTTTGTCTTGTCTATTGCTATGTGACAGAAAAGCCAGAGACATTCCATGTCTGGCAGTACACCTCCAGGGACATCTTTTGAACTCTCATAATTTGTATTTATTGCCACCCACTTTGTAAGTTCACAGTTTAATTTGCCAGCAGTGGCAGTGTTAGGCCGACACAGTAAAACAAGATAACGTTAAAATGTCAGAACGAGAGGGGGCATGAATGATGCATTACCCACTGCTAGAACTTGCACTTGTCATGCCTTTCCACCAAAGTGATGTTAACTACCTTTTGAGAGCCTTATCTGACTGGTATTACTCAGAAATAGGATCATTAGTTCACTGCTCTGATTAGAAGGTTGCTATGGTTGATTAACTCTTCTGGAACTGGGATCACGGTGGGAACATAACATGAATCACACTGGATTATGCATCTAGAACTAATTTTATAATTATTTTTTGCATTTATTTATAGTTGTTTACATATGTATTTCCTTAATTCACTCCTGGGCTGACAGAACTCAGCGTAGAGGGAAAAAATTGAGCATATTTTAATGGAAACATTCAAGGTAGATTTCAGTTGAGCCGTTTCTCCTTCAGCAGAGTGTGTTAACGGTGACCTATTATGCAAATTACTATAAAATCAGGAAAAACAGCAATTTGATGTGGTTTCTAGAGTTGCACAGATAGTGTTAGTTAAAGCCTCAGCACAGAGTGACAGCCAAAATGAGACTCTTGTGTCAGGTGCAGAAGAATGCATTGCTTACCAGTATTGGGGGCTGCAGAAAAGCCAGCCAGGGTGAGCGTAAGTGGGTCCCTCTAAGAGGAACATCACAGGGACCATCTGATGGTTGATGCTGATTTTCTTAAGTGCTTCTAAAGTGCTGCCTTGTGAATGATTTCCTGAATTTGCAAAATGAGCAGAAATTAATGCACTGCAAAAGTGTTTTTAAAAAAATAATAATAATTTTAAAAAAAATTTTGCTACAGCAATATTCCCATAACCAATGTAGGAATTTATTTCTGAATGTTGTTCCTTTGGCTTCTTCACTGTAGGGATCCCTTGCGCATTATGACTCCACATACCATAATGGACAACTAACATTAGTGTTATACTAAAAACCAAAAGATCCTTATGATGTGGACATTAGCAAAGGTGCATTAGTAAGAATAATGTCTCCTAGCCCAGCAAGTGCATGTGCACAAGACGGCTCTTTATAATTTCAGTGCTTCCTTCTGTATGCAAACAGTTTTCTGTATCGGCCGATCTGATGCAGGCAATTTCAGATTGAGTTCAGGCAGTACACCTGAAGACCTGACTGAAATACCTAATCCTCTACCGACGTTATGCAAAATGGCTCTGATCCAATCGTCTTTGTAGTCAAGGAGAGCTGGATCAGATCCTAAAAGATGAAGGGCCAAGATGGATACAATTTAATTGAGCGAGTAGCACGACTGATTCCTACAGTTACATATCTGAGTAAAATGAGGAGGCTTTGGACAACAATTAGCTGAAAAATGTAGCTTGAAAAATACAATCACACTGTTGACAGTGACTTTGGAGAGTAGATTTTGGCTGCTGAAGAAGAGATTTTGCTTTAATGGTAAGAAATAAAGATTCCTTTGTACGAGAAACATGTTTTAATGAAGTTGAGACATCTTGAGGCAGAATTTACAGTTGCCTATTGCCATAGATTGTGTGGGGGTACATTAGAGATAAGTCCAAATTTTATATCCCTTACTCAGTGCTTCCTCAGACAGTGATGAAAGAATTACTCAGACTTTGGTCATGACTTCATGGGGACTGTTCACAAGAGGACGGTCCTCAGAACTGGATCATGGTCTATAGTTAGCTTTTTCATAGACAAGTATCCACCACTGTCCTTTTCTTGCTGGGTTTAAAAGGCAACCTGTAGATGAACTGACAGTTGCTGGTTCTTTTCTGGCTACATCAAAATCAACCACAGTGTAAATCAATGTTGCGTGTCTGTGAAGGAGCTGGTGTTCTGCAGGACTTGTCTTACTAAGACAAGCTCAAGAGATGGAAAAGCAGATGTAACTTCTACCTGTTGCTAAAACAAGCCTCATGAGTAAAAAGCCACAATTAAGGAGTGGTGCAGCACATTAGATTTTTAACTGTCACACTGAGAGTAGGGATGGAGTATGGTCCTGGCTTTATAATACTGGTACTTCTAGTTTTGAGGGTGGTGTCACTGTAGGAGCCTTTTCATTGATTGCATTTGAACGGGAGTATCTATATCAGCTTTTTTGCATGGAATTGAGCCTATATAATGTAGTTTAGAAGTCTTTTTTTTTTTTTCTTTTTTTTCTCCCCCCCCCCCCCCCCCCCGCCCTTCTTTTTTTTTTTTAATAAATACAATAGGTTCTTTTTGGCTTTAAAAATATCCAGGCTGCCTTTTGGAAATGGTGAAGTTAAGCACGATCTGAAAAGACCTCTATTTTTGTTAAAATTAAATGAATTTCTGAATGACAGTCTTACATTTTGGATGTGTTTTAAATAAGTGTTGAGAAAAGGCTGTAAGGGCAGAGCTGACGTGTTAGGCTGACAAGACAGATCTGAAATTTTTCCTCATCATGGCAGAAGGTTTTTCAGGGAGCAGAGGATCTCTCTGTCCTTGCAAAACAATTATTGCACCTGAATTATTGAGCTGCTCAGCAGCCCCTCTCTCCGAGCTGCCTTCTTGTTGCACTTTCTGCATTGCCCAAGTATTCTCATGTCTTGTGTCATATGGAAAAAGAAAGAGAACAAAAAAGAAAGTATCACCAATTTTTGCCTACCTTTTTTTGCTGTGAGCCAAGGCTTTTGCAGCACCATTAGGATGTAGATTATCATATTTAAAACCTGTGATGACACCATTGTACCCATCTGAATGATTAATCTGCTCATTAAAAGAGTGCCGATGGGCTAGTCTAATTGGAACATGGATCTTCTTAAAGGACGTTGCAGGGTCGGGAATAGGAAATATTACTCATAACATAAAGTAGGGATTAATTATGCTACTAAATACTACTGTGTGAAATTTACATATGGGTCTGGTCATTGGTGAGGGGTTAGGAAAAGTGTAAGCATCCCATTTTTATAACCTTAAAAATGTAGGTGGTACATTCACGGCAAATCTTAACCCCTTGTTATTTCAAAGGTAAGATCTGCTCAGATGCCATGGGAGGGGCAGGAACGCAGCTTCTTATCAATTAATCACTACTGCTTAAACTGAAATGCTTTTCCATGTGCAGATCGCAGCAATACCTCTGGTACCAGCAATGGTTTCTAACCGTGGATTCCTGTGAAATGCAGCCCTTCATCTGCGCTATCAGAGGGCATGGTGGCGGGGTGCTGGGGGGCAGCGAAGCACAGTGGTTGCTGCACGGAGCCCCTTAAATTGCTCTCTGGAATTGCACTGGCCATGTGAGTGCTTTGGCTGCAGTCTTAAGCTTGGAAGTGGGACTAATCATTTAATTGCAGGAAATAGGCATTGTTGCTCCAGTCTGTGATGGTAAATTTTGCCTCTTCTCGAGTAGTTCTTGGCAACTGTGTTAGGCAGTATTATTCAGTTGCATAGACAGCGTTTACTGTGTGTTTCTGTCTCCCTGTGGTTGCTGTTGGGAGGTTGCTTTAGCTATGGATTGCCAAACACAACTGTGGAGCTCTGCTCTTCCTGAACGATCTTAGGCCAATGTATATTCTTGTTTAGAGTCACCAGTCTTTTATGGCAGTGGTAGTCTATGTGCTCTTTCTGAATTAGCAGATGTCTTTATCCTATATTTGCACTGTCAAGGTGACCTTAATACCAGTTTAGGCAGAGATTTAGGAATCAGTGGAGTATGGATAGGCTGCAAATCAGGAAAAGAAAAAGTGAGAGTATCATACATGAAACACCTTAATATAAAGTCTACCTGAGATATTTTAATGGATTATATCCCCTCTGGAGTAGTGACGTGCTATTTTATTGAGATTTTGCAGGTCAGATGAAACCAATTCTCCAAAGAAGTCTGTATTTCAGCTGGGATCCTCTTCTATATCCCATATCTCCTAAATCCCTGGGCAGTTCCCTATCCACTAGATTTTCCTCTCTGAATATTAATCAATGCTGCAGCCAGTCCTTTGGAAATCAGTTTTTTCCAAGTTATTATTTCTTAAACCTCCCAGGATCACTCTCCCTCTAATATGTGAATATATAATAAGGACTTCTTATGCATCTGAAAAAGGGAGGCAAACCAAAATGGTCTGTTTCCTTAGTGAAAAGCCCCTTGAATTGAGTTTAAAGGACTAATTCCCCTAAAGTTAGCTTTGAACCACATCATAGCATCCTAAACATGGACAGAATTTGAGGATTGCCCATTAGAGAAAGCATGATAGAATTATCTCTTTTTTTTTTTTTTCCCTAGCCAATTTTTTTTTTCCCCTAGCCAATTTTAACCATGATATCTCAATGTCCCATGAGAGTTAAAGATCCAGCAAACCTTTCAATGACATTCAAAGGGGTCTACTTGGTGGGTAGGGGTTTGGTCCATGCATTTGAGGAAGAGTCTGGATGTATGTAGTTAAATGTATAAGCATCTCTGTAATTCATTACTCCAGTATCTGGTCATTGGATAAACATCCAATATATAAGACAATATTCACAATGATGAAACTCAGGATGACTTTCCCAGTTTTACAGCTGGAGGAGATGAAGCATGGCAGGGCAGGGCTCGAATCACTTGTACGAGGTTACAGATGAGTCTGTGGCAGAGCTGTGAAAAGCGAATCTGGCTATCAAGCATCTGTGCATATTTGGTGAGCTGCCTTCCCTCTTTAGAGCTACATGAGCATTTAAGTGTTTTGTTGGATAGGGGCCTAGATGCTTTTAGGGTTTGTTTTGAGAGCTGTTTATTTTAAAGCACTTTCCCCCACTAATTTACAGGTCTGTTCTTGAGGTCTGCTATGGAAAGTCATACCTTATGGAAAGGGCTTCTGTATGTCATAAGACACTGAAAGACCTTTGGGATCCACTTTCTGATAAAAGCTTTTGAGGATGGAGCAAAGGAATGGGTCACTTGTCAATCAGCACAGGCAGACTGTCCCCTAAAATGGTTCTTGCCCATACCCAGATATTCCAGGGGCTGGTTCTGCCCAAAGACGCAGATCATGGAGGCAGGGATCCAGCCAGCTAACCAGATGGCCACGATTCACTGAGCATGCTTGTGGTGCAGAGCCTCCAAAGACTCTGGCAGCCTGCCAGTGGAGATATATATAGCAATTTGCTTGGGGGATGGAGACGGGGGAATACCAAGCTGCTTATTGGCCATCAGAGTGGGAGCCGTTAAAAAATATTGGCTCCATAATTGCATTTGACCTCCCCAGTGGCGGAGACTGTAATCCCTGTGGAAGCTATTTTCAGTTTTTAATTTTTTTTTCAATAGAAGAGCCATTAGAAGAAAAATATAGGAGTTTTTCTTTAAAAATAGAGTCTGCTGGGATGTTGTAAGTGATGGTTGGCAAACTGATCCTTGTATGCCAAGATTCTTCTGTAAGTAATGAGATCACTTGGATCAGCATGGGAAAAAGAGATAATCCACTTCTATAGTACGTGAAAGCTCTGATACAAAGCATGAGTGAGCTTGTGAAGTATGTCACTGTACGTTTAGCCTTTATGCCTATAATAACCTTTTACTTGCTTCCTAATAGTTGTAAAGAATACAGTAATGCTAAAAACAAGTGTTCCTGACACATTTGTCAGTGTTTCAGTGAACCCTGATGCTATATGTCATTGATTTGTGGCTACGGACAAAGAAACTTTTTTTTTTGTTTTTCTCTGTCTGTCTTCCTTCCTTCCTGATTTTCAATATTACTATTTTTTTATTTTAATAATGACTGTGTGAGATAGAGGCTACATTTATTGATGGGCTATGTTGTTGACAATGTTGTTTACATATTTGGAATGACGCCGCCCCTCAAGCTGCTACAAGCTTATCAAATCACTTTAACTAACTCCCATGCTACCATCAACATTAGTTCAAATCTGTCACAACTGGCAACCTTCAGTGTTTGTTTGAAAAGATGGTTAACAGGTTTGAGTGTCGTCAGAATTGCAAGGCATAAGCAAATAAGGTTATTGCGCAGAGTGTATTGTTAGATGCATTAAATGGATGGATCACATAGGCCATGTATTAAGTTCTTTGAATGTTTTATTAATAATGACGCTCCCATGTGCTTTTTGGTTTTCAGGAAAATGTTTTTCAAGTTTTCTCTCCAGGAACTTTCTGAATGGATAGATATGCATGTATATGTGGATAATTGAAAAATGCGTTAGTTATTTCTTTATAAATGAAAATCTCCACTTTTTCAGCACTATGAAGACAAGAGTCTCACAGGAGAAAAGGGATAAAACCAGGGATAAAAAGTTATGCTAGGGTTAAATAAAAAATAGTGTATCCTTGACGAGGACCCAATTTAAAGCAAAAAGTTTAACTCCCATATCGCACTAAACCCAGACAAAATACCTTCCGTGGCCTTTGTGTGACGTGGAAGGTGAACATAGAGCATCTTCTGTGATATTGCCCTCTTTGGCTTACAAAGTGTATTAAGTTACGTGAATGGAGAAAGTTTTGAAACAGGCCTTAGAGTTTGACATAATATCTCTCAGTTGGAATCGGTGCTTATTACAGTGAATACCTTTTTTTTTTTTTTTTTTTTTAATGTCCATAAAAGCGATTGGGTGACTGTTAGCGAAGCCGTGATATTGGCAGTCTGTGCCTTGACCTGGGATCTGATACTCTTCCCAGGGGTCCTTGCTTAGGAATGCTTACTGTAGCAATGCCGCTAATCACAAACGAAGAGGCAAAACACTGCTGGCTTTTGTCTCGATGTTAATCAAAAACTAGTCTGGAGGGCTACGTGGACTGCCTTGTCCCAGACTGGCGGGGAAGTCATCTGTCATGGCATTAAAAATGTTGGCAACATGAAGGTGATCTGAACTCTGTGTGATGTAGGCATCATCCCATAGCTGATCTCTGAATTTAAAGGTGTGGCAAAGCAATTGGTGCCACAAATTAGAGTCATCCGATTTGCATAGATTAACGAGAGAAGGTTGTAGCCTGGTGACAGGTCAAGGGTGTCCCCAAGGATTTGAAGAAAAACTTTGATTCTTCCTTTTTTTCCCTTTCCATGAAGTAATCGTGCTGTTCTATTGTAAAAGGAGCTCTGTTACTTATAAAGGAAAGCTTGTCATTTAAATTCATCCAAGTTAGGACACCACTGAGCACTGTCAGATGTCAATCACAATACAGCAGGGAAATGTTTTTCAACAGATTTCTACCTTCATTTTTCCATAACACAGAGCGGTGGCATAAAGGAGGTCTCTGAATGTACTTCTTAAGGTTAGATTTTACTTCTTTTCATCTGCAAAGGACTGTTTTTGAACGTATGTAGTAAAGAATTGTGGTCATTTTTGTGACGGGGAGGGAGGAGAGTGAGGTGAATGTTGTTTATAATATCTTTTCCATTTGGGAAATGTTAGTAGAAGGTTTTTTGTGTGTGCTGAAGCCGACATTCTTTCTTGCTGGAATTGTTGATTGTGTCTCCTCGGCAGAAGTTGCTTTGAAATATTTTGGCTGGAGTCTTGAGGTCTGTTCTTTTCACCAAACCTCTTTCACCTCTGTGCTGCTGTCCTACATTTTTGTCCAAGCCTTGTGGAGATTGAATGTTCGCCCTGCCTGACATCTGCTCAGGAATGAGATTTTGTACTCTGGCCAGTTCTGGCAGAAGCATCAATTTGATGCCCTTGTCATCAGTTTCATAGGGAAGCCAGGGACTGCATGATTTTTAGCACTGAGCTCCGGTGACCTGCCAAGCTTAACTGTTGGTGTATGGGGCTGGTGGATTTGGTCGTGCTGGACTGGCAAAGGATTTAGGAGATGGGAACAGGGTGATTCCTTCTTTCTGCACTCTTTATTTTTGCATATCCTCAGTAAGTTTATTTCAATCTGAATTTTCTTAGTATCTGTAATAATCACACAAAATCACACCAATACTTACTTAGAAAAAGTCTCTTTGGGCTGCCACATGCTCTAAAAATTGTTATCATAGTTTGCTATGCCTTCTGTTCTTGAAGATCCTGGTTCATCTGACGGCCACTGTGTAGGTCAGGGCTTTTTCTCTTGGAAGTGACATAAGACCACGCTGGCATCTGCCCCTAGGAATGAGAGAGGAGGACTGCGTCCATACGGCTCCCAGTCATGTTAAGCAAAGAACAGATGCTGGACTTGTGAGCAGCTTGGTGGCTGAAAACCAACTACAGGGGAGCTTCTGGCAGCTACTGGGGCCGATGGTGCCAGTAGGCGTCACTACTGTCAGTCAATGGCGATTTCTGCAAAGCACCGTCATTCACTGGTGGGCACTTTTTGCTCCAAGAGTCGCTAAGTGAAACACCTTCCTGGTAAGGAGTAAATAGAGAGATACACATAAACGTAACCTGTTGTTTAAAATATTATCGTAAGCATATGTGTGGTTTTTTTTTTTTTAAATTAGCTTTTTTTTTTTACCCAGCTGATTCTTTCCAGATCCTGCCTAAGTCCTTTTTTTGGCCTTAAGTAAACCTATGTGTTTGTTTAGATATGGAAGGGTTTTAGGCTTGCAAGACTTGGGATCAACCATGCATTGATCTAAACATTTACTGAGTAGCAGGCAGTTGGACACAGAATACCCTGAGAAAATGATGTTTAATCATGTGGAAAATTTTGCCATTTGCATCAGCACAATGATAGATAGATAAGTGTGCTTTCAGTTCCTCAAACAAAATAAATGCTGTAACTAAATGGTTTATGAAGTTGAACATCATATTGTACACAACTTCACTGTAAAGCCATTAGAAAAAAACACTGTGAAAATCCCCTATTATGCAAAAAGGTGCATGCAATATTTCCTGAGTAAAATGAGATACAGTAAGAGGTATAACTTTATGGTTCATTTTTTTTCTCCATTAGCTTTTTGTTTACAGAAATTAGGTGAAGTACCCAAGCATAAATCTGCTTGGAAATGAAACAGTACTTGGAACCAGCAGTATATGTAAGCAGGTACCTTGAGTTTAAACAGGTGAGTAGTCTCCTTGACTCACAAGCTTAAAGACAGGCATGTCTTAATAATTGTCCTGCACCTTGCTGAGTGTGAGTCCAAAATTACAATTTGAGCCCCCTGCTATCCAGTCCAGTGCAATCCAAGCTCTTTCACAACTTTTTGTGGTGGGCTGATAGCTCTTAACGTATTTTATTTCAGGGACCAGCTTCTAAAAGAAAAGTTTATGAAAAGATGACAAATCACATTTGCATACTGTAATGGTAGCTTGGGAACACTGGGAAGAGATTTGTTTTCCCAGAGTATCTTTGTAGGGACGAATTCTGCTCCATGGAGAAAACCTGCTTTGACACTGTCAGAGAAAAGTGCTGTCTCTATTTAAAATAATAGTGTTGAATCAGTGTTAGGAAGAGTAGTATTGAGTCATAAAAACTAATTATCACTGTTCAAAACATTCTCAAATACACTTAAGTGGAGGTTTGTTGCATAAACATACAATTAAAGAAAGAATTTGTGATGGATGCAGGAATACGCAGCTCACAGGCTTACTGTTTACTGGTGCAGTTAACAGATGGGTAGGCCAACTGATTCACAGATGTGCAGCTTATAAATATAAACTAACGTCTTACTAGTGATGTATATCTGCAAGTGGCAACAAATTACTTTCTCTTTAACTCTTGGCTGTATAGTGGGGTAGATTTTAATAATACAGTAACTGTCATTAGAGCTGGTGACAAATGATTAACAAAAATACACTGCACTTGCTGAGTCTTAGGGTGCACTGCTGCAAAGTGCTGGTAGGACTAGTCTTCAACATATTTTGGGGATTTTTTTTTTTTTTCAGGAAATACACAAAGCTTGTATTCTAAAGCATATCTCAGATATTTTAACTAGTGCATTCCTAGCAGATGCTAACAAGGGCCATATCATTTTTTGTCCTCGGGTCCCTTTGAGGGGATGAGGGCAGTGGAACAGGAAGGGAAACTGGAATCTTTCCATGTTCCAAAACCGAGTTTTTTCTCTTAGTTAATAAACCTCTATTCATTTACAAACCAATGCACTGATGAAAATACAGAGTTAAGGGGGGCAGGGGGGCTGCATTCTATTGTTATATTTGCTCTTTAAATAATTTAGTTGCAAAAAAATCTGAAGGCTGTTTTAGCAGTAATTAATTATTCATTAATGACATGCTAATTGCACGGTACCTTTGAATATTTAACAAAATGCAAAAACAAGCACTGTAGTTATGTTTTTAATGTAGGCAGAGATTTTTTTTTTTACTATATTACCTCTTTTGTGGAAAAAAATAGACCTCTTTTTCGATGGACTAGGGAAAGTCATAGTAGTGGCCTACTTTCTATTCACTATCTTCAGTCACTCTTTGTACAGTGGAATATAATGTCCTTATCTAGACTTAACAATTGACAGGGTGGCAATCCCTTGACTTTTGTCCAAATGATTTCTCGACAAAAATGGGTTAATTATCGCTCTCTGTAGCTTTTTGAATAACAAAAGGCCACAGTTCCTTTTCTTCTTTTCTTCCCTATTTACTGTATGGAAGCCTTTGAAATGCGATAGTTTAATCGGTGACACCTTCTAACCGGGGATTTCTGAGTGCTGGAGCTCTCTGCAATGAGCTCATATTGCTGTGTGTGAACATTACCATGATTAGGAGATATGACCTTTATTATGCCAAAGCCACCCTGGACTTTAAGGATGAAAATAAAACCTCTCCATGCGCTGAAGTAGGTTTGGATTGTTTCACCTCATAAAAGCCAAGCAGTGTGCTAACAATGCCCTTTTAACACACAGACTCACTGAGCTACACTCTCTTGACCAGCTTGTTAAAAATATTAATTGTTAGCTATACCTCGCAACCGTTCTTTGCTGAGTGTGTTTAAGTGAGTCAGATTAGAACTTTTCAAATCTTTCTCTCTGTTTGAGAACTAGATTGGAGCTTTTGCTATTACGCAATAGACTTTAATAACCTGGCTAGCTATTTCCCTTCAAATATTTTTTTGTTGTGGGTTCGTGGGTGCAAAATGTAAGGCAAATAGTCAACAGAATTTCGAGTCACTGTCCTTGATTTTGCTCTACTCTGTAATTCCTCAGCGGGAAGATAAGTGACACAGGCACTACTCTAATTTGCATCCTATAGCCTAGATTTTGTTCTCCTTTCTAATTAGTTGGTAACTCCCATTAACGTTAATAGTACTTACAAATATGCATCAGTGAGAGAATAGATCCCAGTAAATCTGAACATTATTAGGGCGATACAAAATTAGCATGTAGTATACTTCAAGCTCATGCTGAATTTTATAGCTTGGTTGGCTATAAAGGAGTAGAAATGCATTCAGTGACAAGATGAGGGAAAACCAGAAGTACTTAACTGGAAGAAATAGGAATGCTCATGCATCCTGCATGTGATTGTCTTCCCAAATACTCCTTCAACTGAAGTAATGTAATTGTTTCAGAGCTGGCTCAGGTCTCTCTCCCTCTTTGTTCTGCTGTTTGGAGGATTCTTCTGGCATCTGTAGCAAAACTCGTAACTGCAGACATGCTAGGCTTAGACTGCATAGATCTGACTCTGAACTTGCTTTCTATACTCCCACTATGGAGAAAAGCCCAGGCAAGGCTCTTCTCCTCTTAGATGTTTCTTTTGCATTTATGAGATTGAATCCAATGGCAGAGAAGGCCAGAAGTAATATAATTTATTATTTGGGTATTCTTTATTCAGTCTTCTGGGAGAAGCATTTGCCCTGTGCGTGCCTGAAAGCATATGGATTAAAAAATCAGGAAATATATGGCAATGAGCTGGGGAGGCAAGTTCAGTTGTACTCAGGAACTTTGACAGGTACCATCGGTACCACCTGCAGCATCTGCTCTCCAGGTGGGGTAACACAATTCAATGAAACATTAACCTGAGTGCTAAACCTTGCAAGATGTCTTAGTGATTCCACAGCTACTGACGACTGGTGTGAAGGACCGGTTCCCTTATTTCAGAGCGCAATAGAGAGGCATTCGCAACACTGCTCATTAAATAGAAGCAAGACACAGAGCTTTACTTTGAAAATAGCTGAAAATTTACCTAGCTGTGAAGCTCTGTGCAAAAGTGGCAGAGGAAGGGCAGTTCACTAGGCTAAGATCTGCTCATTGCAAGACATGAGCCATTCATGGAGTAACAAGTACAATCAGGCCTCTGGGTTCTCCACCTGGGATGGGACACAGAGCCACTTGAAGGGACAGACACATTCCGGGGAGTAGGTTCCTGTTCTTTATTTTTTAATTAGAGATTCCTATTTTTGGCTGCACAAAACCAGCTCCTATGTTACATTTCTTCACCCTGTGGTTAGTGGTCAAAATGTTAGCCTAATGCATATAAAACACGCGGAAATTTATGCAGATGAATTAGGGTCATGGTAGAGAGAGCAATGATGCATTATCCCAGACAAAGTATTCCCAGTCTGCCCTATTGTTATTATTTATTATTTGACATCACCAAAGATACAATTTTTATGCTGTTTGGGCACTTTACAATGCAGATAAAAAGATACGATCCCTCCTTGAGATGGAGGATAACAAATTAATTTCAGACATGACAAAGCAAGGAGAGAAAGGGTGTAAGAGGGGGAGAGGAATAAGTGTTAGAGGTAGTCTGAAGCCTGTGCATAGCATGAAGGAACAGTGTTTTTTAAACAAGGAATGTTGTACAGGGTAGGAGCGAGTCTTGCTGGGGATAGTGTGGTGTGGAGGGTAGTGATGGTCTTTAGGGCCAGACAGGAAGGATGGCCTGTGTTACTGATATGCCGTGGCAGAAGGAGCAGAGAGGTGGCCTAATGGCATGTACTGGTTAGTGTCACTGGTATAAAGCACCACAAAGACTACCACAGCCAAACACAGGCTTTGTGGGAGAGCACAAGTCCCTCAGTCCCTGCACTCAGCCCTGATGTTGAGTAAGGCCTCATGCTGACAGAGCATCAGAGTTATTTCGGATGAAAACGGAGGTGGTACCCCTTTTTGCAAGGACTGAGTGCAATGCCACTGAGCACCACATCTGAGTGAATTGCCCTTGTGCTGCACTTACACTGTGTGTCAGCCCAGTGCAAAGTGAGCTATTTTACCACTTCCACCCACTTGCTTCTGGTTTCTGAATGAATTACACCTGATGCGTAATTTACAATGATGTGTCGGTTACAGAGCCTCTCCCGTCACTCAATAGCACGCTTCCGCCACTGTCTTCAAGTTTTCAGGCCAAGAGGTGCTTTGGTTGCATAGGTGCAAAGGAAAAGGGAACTTGGTAAACCTTAACTTGTAAGGACACTTTTGTTGCAAATGTGACTTTTAATACCAAATGGTAATTAAATGCCAGGTTTGGGTTCCCGACTGCAATTAAGTGTTTGGATTAAGAATTCATATTTGAGAGATTTCATGGCATTAAATATAATAAATTAAGTGAGGGGAAGGAGCAGGAAATGAGGGGAAAAAAGGTCCTGTTGAAACATATTCAGACATGACATTTCCTTATGTCGATAACCATCAAGGGCTTTGCTTCTCCATCCATAAAGACAAGAATGCCACGTGTCAATCAAAGCGAGAGTCACAACAATAGATCAAGAAAGAATGAAACAAAACAAAAAAAGTCTTCTTCCTTTGGAAAAGCATTAGCTGCTATTTTTTGCTGCTGATAATATTTATAATGCCCACATGCAAGCACAAGGTATATATAGGTGGTGTGTATCTTATATTACAATGCTTCATTTCCTTTTAAAATTGTATTCACCCAGTGGGAGAAATTATACAAATAAGGCATTTCAAGCCACTGAAGCACGACCCATATTTGTAAGAGTTATTTTAAAATGCTAGGTTCTTACTTTTGGTGCTCTCAGTCACCGAGAGCACCTTTTATCAGTAATGAATGTTCAGTTTAAAATAAAATCTACTTTTTGCTAAACCACAAAGAAGTTGTTTGGTTGCATTGTTAGTAATCCTTATTTATAAAAGAGAGTTTCTAGTCCTTATAGTTCAGAAAAAACCCCTTGGAAATCATGTTATTTAATATTGGAAAAGTCTTCTGCAAGCTTTCACTTTTAACATTCCATGATTTTTATAACCACCTCACTATGGACAAGTGGTGTCTCCATACAGCGCATCTGGAGTCTGAGGTATGGGGATTAGCAACACAGCTGCATTAGGTAGATAATCGATAGAACACACTAATTTTTTTTTCTTTGTCTTATTGTCCTGGTTTCGGCTGGGACAGTTTTACCTTCTTTCCCGATTCTCCTCCCACTGGGAGCGGGGGAGGAGTGAGGGAGCGGCTGCGTGGTGCTTAGCTGCTGGCTGGGGTTAAACCACGACACTTACATATAGTAAGGTTAATGTGAGTGGAATCTGTGGAAGTGGAGCATGGTTACAGTATAAGTGCAACACAGATCTTAAAGTTTCAAAAAATTAATAAAGAATAAAAAAACATGGATACTGAATACATCATAATGTATGTTTTGTATTTGAAAACTTTTCCCATCTAGAGCAATTTGAATTTCTCCATGTTGCCATCCTTTGACGTTCCAATTAAATTCCATATTCCTGGCCTATGGACTAGCTTTTCCTAGATGGAGACCAAGTGCAAGGGAGGGCCAAACAGCATCTTGTATAAGAAGCTTCAACTTTGAATATCAACCCAGTGCCGATACAGCCAAAATAATGTCAGACGACGTAGCTTCTACAGTTCAGTAAAAATCTCCTTGTAGTTTGTGAATGCAAATGGCATCCTGTCTTTTGCAAGCTGAGAACACATCACAGGAAGTTGAGAGAAAATAAAACTTAAACATGAGGGACAGGAAATAAAGACACGAAGCAATTAGATGGGAGCCAGCCGTGCATTCGTCTGGCCTGGGACTAGATCGTCACATTCTTTTGATGGGTGGGTCTGAACTTCCAAAAAGACTCGCCATCCATGCCTGGTACCATATTAAGAGCTGTGCATTTTTGAGCATATGTCTGATACTGTAGAATTCTGGGAGTGGGGTCATAAGAGTTTCAACAGGAATTGAGGACTTGTTGGTTCCAGGGGTCCTTGGAAAGGCTGGACCCAACTGTGCAAGTTCAGTAGTGCTGACTGAAAACCAAGAATTCCAGTCTGCAAAAATGTGAAGGTTTCCCATTTAATTTTCTTCTACTTCAGGAGGAAAACAAGCTTTAAACAAGCTTGCTTTTTTTTTTTTTTTTTTAAATGAGAAAATAATTTCAAGAATAGATGATTCCTCTGTGGTAGCAAACTGCTCTGGTGCACAGATCATCATGGTTCTAGTCTTTGCTGTGCCTAAGATCAAGGATGTGAGTCCAGGTTTTAAACATTTTGGACTAGAGTCCTCGACCTAGTAGCTCTTTTAGGCAGAGTGTCCTCTTTTTGCTTTAAAGATCTACTCTGGGTCCAAAGTGCATGGAAAATTTGTAGAAATACTTGCAAGAAGTGACACCACTGAGAAACTTTCATTTGTCAGCGTAAAATGTGCTGCTGAAAACCTAGCGCTGATCACTTGAGAATCTGTCCCTGACCTGTGTTTTGAATAACTGGAGCATGTTGAATGACTGCTGGCAGTCATGCTGACTTTAGTAGGACTGTGCCTCTACTGTGAGGGAATTCTGTGCCCTGCCTGGGTCTCTGGGTCCATAGTACAGATATGTTCTGTGTGCATGCCAGAATAAAACCTTAACACTCATTGATTTCCTATGGGCAAGGGGAGGAGCAGCAGCAGAATGCTCCTACAGATCTTTAATCCTGATGACTGGGGGACAAAGAGTGTAGACTACATCTTCCCACAGCTGGGATGTAGCCACAGCGTGCATCCTGAGAGCAGGCTGTAGGATGTGTCAGCTCTGCAGTGCTGCATAACCATTGAACTGCAATCAGAGATGATAAGGATAAACATATTACAGTCTTCTCTGACAACTTTTCTTAGCAGCCCCAACATTGCTTAAGGGTTCATATATTGATTTTCATGAAACTGCTACTTTTATGGTTGTGTTTTCTTTTACAATTAAAAAAATAAGCAAAAGAACAATTAGTATCACCAGAAAATAAATGAATGCCTATGAGTCTGCAGCTTCTGGTACTTTACTTTATCTACTTTTTTCCCTTGAATATCATTGAAAATTTTTGTCACTTTTCTCTTATCTCCCTCTAATTTGCCAATATTTCTTGTCTAATCTTGCTGTCTGGAGGAGAACACAGTGCTGTAGGTGCACACCCATCAGTGCCATTTGATCATCGTCTGCCACCTTTATACATCTGGCTCCAACTCACTGATCATTTTGTAGCCATATCACATGTTTAATTTGCTGTCCACCAGCAGTACAGTGATCTTATGGCATCTCAGAAGTTCCTCTGGAAGTCATCACACTGACTGTCATTCTGGGTAGGGACATCTGGGTGCACACGTGCATCAATTGCCCTTCAGAAAATGTCATGATACTTAACATACGGGATGTATTTACTGGCTGCTATCAAGTGCTGCCCTAGAAAGCTTCTAGTTACTGGTATCATGATCTGGAGTTGTGCTTGTCTTAGTATTTACTTTTCCACGTCCACCTCAGTGTCATCATTTGGAGTTGTTGCTAATGCAAATCAGGTACTTTTCAGGAGGGTAGATGGATGGATTGGCACAGAATGAGCACTGAGAATTTGTAGTAAGCCTCTTCCCATGGTTGTCATCGTCTCTGGTGTGACAGTACATGATGTAAGCTCACATTTGAGACTGCTACGTGTCAAATATAAGCTAAGGAAAGAACAGAACTAGAATTGGCCTTCTTTGTCTGATTTTTGCCACAGAGGTGGATCCACTTACATGAGCACAGCAATATGCTAGAAGTCAGCTACAAATGACTAAACTTCTGCCTCTGTGAAGATGTGGTTTGGACACGCCAGTGATGCTACCTTCAGTGGTGCTTTCCTCCCTGCAGTAACTAAACAGAGCGTCACTTTTCTCAGAGAATCTGAATGTGCCTGTAATCACGTGGGAAAAAACCCCCCAGTGGGGCATTTTCTTGGTCAACATCTCATGTTTGCATTCAGGCTGAAATCCTGCCTCCTCCATGACCCATGGTTACTCTGTGTGTGGGCGAAGAGCTAACCGCGGTGAATGCACCTCTGCGCTGTGCAGGCTGCACAGCAATGCTTTTCTCCTCTCTCAGTAGGGTGGAGGCGGCAGGCAGAGGTGGGGCTGGAGGGGAGCCAGGTGATGGCTAGAGGGCACTTAGCCCTCCAGAGGCAATGAAGCTCTCTTGAGTGTTTGTGGACATCAACTGCACCTTTGCTCCACCAGGTTTTGTGCCACATGAGAAAGGGATCCCTTCTCCAGACTTCACTTGAGAGGCTGAGCACATGACAATAAGCAAGTTGCAAGTTTATGTCACGGGGTTTTAAAAACACTTTAGTGACTTGGAGATGCCCTTGAAACACGTCTGTGATACAACACTGTTCTCATTTTATCAGCAGCATCCTGAAATGGAGCAGCTGAGCACCCATTATGAGCAAGGGCATGGTTTGAACTGGTTAGAACAGGCACCAAAGGATTTGCCTGAGATATTTCATTTTATCTTCAAGAGTCTGGGGCTGTCCCCTTTTGCAAAGGCGCCTAACTTGAAGCCTGGGCTCATCAACAACGTTTATGTGCAGGGAGGTCACACACGTTTGATGTGGACATGGAGGAAAGTTGCTAAGAGCCATAAGGCTGCTGATCAGTGACTTGATCCTTTGCCAGGATACCTTCTTTTACACAGTTTCCTTGGCCCTTGGTTTCTTATCAGTAAAATGGGAAGAGTAGCCCTTCTACTAAAATCGGCAGTGGCACTGCTGATAAGCAGGGCTGGTGAGGAAATCTGAAGCATCGTGGGAAGAGCAGGTGGGTACATCCTCCAGCTTTCAAGAAAAATGTGTCAGAGCTCAGATATCAAGGTGCTTGGCCCCATGAGGATAACTCCAATCTGCAGAGGGCAGATAAGGGGGAGGATGGGATGTCCTCTCCCACTTGGAAGGCTGATGCCAGGATGAGCCCCTTAAGACCATAGGACGATGCAGCTCCAAGCTTTGATAACAGACTAGGAGATAGCATTTTGTGAAGCTGGTAGAAACCTTCTGGAGATGCAAACTGTTAGCTTCTACACACAGCTCCTCCCCAGCATTTTGTACTAGGTAGGATAAAGTTTTGTGTCATCTTTTATACTTTTAGAGAAGTTGGATTTTTGGATGAGAAGGTGCCTGTGATTTCAGACAAAATATAGATCCTGAAGTGGCTAATCTGCAGAAAGAAACTAATGCCTGCTTTAAAAACGTACAATTTAGGCAACCCAACCTATTGACCTTCTAACTTTGGACTGCCAAGACTGCTTGCTCAGTACATCTGTTTTTCTATGTTTTTGCCTGTAATTATGTTGTCCTCTGCAGTTACGATAGTGGTTTATCCTGCTTTAGAAATGTTATGTTTTGAGGTTAACTTTCCCAGGGGGTATGTTTCTTTCTTTCTTTTCTCCCTTTCTTCGTTTTGTCAAAGCAAACAAAACATAAAATCCCACTCGGGAAACAGAAGCCAGGAAGAAACCTATTAGAAAGAGTTAAAGCACCTTGCGCTGAGGCGACGCGTCTGTCAATGGGAAATACTGTATAATGTGGTTACTTGAAAATGGCAAATAGTCCTGCATCTTATTGAATGAAAAAGGACAAATGTCACAGAGCCTGATGGAAAAATAAAGATAAGGTTAGGGGTCATGTGACCCAGACGTGTCCCCTGCTGTCCACATGAAGGGCGGCTCTCCCTGTATCTTGCTGCGATTCCTGCTTTTTGCTCTGTGTGGACAAAATGATGATTTATGGCTCCTGCCGTGGGGGTGGGCGGGTGAGTTTACAGGCAATTTCTAATTCCCTGCTCCTGACTGTAAAGCAAAAATTCTTTTCATGTCTTACAAACCAGCTGTGATGGTTGGATGGTGCCACTGTAAATATTATTTGTAAAAATCACTTTGGGGACTGTTTATTCCTCATTAAAGGTCCAGTCCTGCCCCATTGAAATCAATAGGAGTTTTGCCATTGACTTCAAGGAGGAAGGATGAGACTCTTTTATCTCCAGTACATTCTGATGTGTCACATTGCAGTGTTAGCAAATGCAAGGGGTAATAACTGTGGGAAGTGAGTGGCTTTGCACTGTAAGACACGAATCATATTCCCACGATGAAGCATCTCTCTGCAATATCACGTCAGAGAATGCTGTGCTCTTCGGGTTGTCCAGAGGCGGCACACGGACCGACAGATGCAAATGGCCCTGGCCATCTTTGTCACCCTGCAGGGAAGGGCCAAAGGATGAGGTGAATTTGGTGGCTTTACGCTGGTTAAGTTTGAGAGCATTCTCCCCCCAGCCAGATGGAAAGCAACACAATATGGGCCAGGTGTTTAAAATGGCATCTGACTAGAGACCAAAGCTTTGAATGGCAGCTCTAAATTTGAACTGTAAGTAAAGATTTCCAGTAGTAAGCCTGCATATGCCATGTTGTATTTCACTTAGCAATTGAGCAGTGTCCAAATGCTATTTATTGGAAACACTGGACTTTTGCCACTGAAAAATATTTGTGGTGCTTTGGCTTTCTGAATAATTTGAAGTTTGTTTGGTTTCGCCTCATCTGACTTTTAAAAAATTTTTCTTGGAAACAAACTGAATTTTTAAAAATTAATTTGATTTAAACCAAAACAAATTATTGCCTCCATTCTTCAGGGAAGAAAAGGGAGACTTTTCCCATAGAGCTCATTTCTCTAGTTTTTTAGTTTCATGTTATTCTAAGTAAGGAAAACTTCATAATCTTAGAACTGTAGTAGTCTAAAAGGAACATTCACTGAAAATGTGAGCTATATTTTTACTGGCCTTAGTATTAACATGTACCTAGTTCCTTATTTTTTAGCATACAAGAGCAGAAAAGTAACATTTTGACCTTCTTCTCAATCATATGAGTGAAATTTTGGGGTTGAAGCGGGTTGCCAGGAAGTACTGTGGTCTATATTATGTTCTGAGTAAAGCTGAATGTCCGCGTGTTTAACTTACTGCAAGGCTTTAGGACAGATGAAGCCCATTTAAGTCCGCTTACTGCTCCATTACTATGTTGAGATTACTGCTTAAGAGTCAGCTGCTGTTTTGAACATAGTTCTGCAAAATGAATTCAAGATTAGTTTGGTTTTTTTTTAAATTCTGACATGTATTTGTCAAGGGATCAAATAATTTGAGGATTGATTGGACCAGATATTACATTGATATAAATGTTGTCTATTCAACAATGCCTGTCTCTACCAAAGGAAGATGTAGGACCCTTTGTGAATTTTAGCCCCTGCTCATGCCAAATTGTATAGACATGAGTACATCTATTCATTAGTTCTGCTTGCAGGATTAGTATTTTTTGTGTGTATGTGCATTTGTAGGAGGCATATCTTACTCACAAAACATCTCTAAGGCTTTTTTCTGTGCAAATGTGGGGCCAAACAAAGAATATTTCTACATGGCCAAACCCCCAGTGAGAAGGAGAGCAGCAGAGACTCATAACTACTCCTGGTTCAGACCCGAAGAAGAGTGCGTTTCTTCCATCTAGTTCAGTTGGTCTAATGGATTACAACCTCTCCTTACAAACTATGCCTTGCCTTACTATATCCTTAGCCTATCATGATCACTACTCTTTGATTTGCATAATCATAGTATTAATTGTACCACTAGTTTACAGTTATTTTGCAAGCAGGAAATGATTCATTCAAACTGTTTGATTAGGACTTGCAAAATAGGCTGCAATCAGAGAATCTCGGGATGCACTTGTGAATGGGTTGGCAGCCAGAAAAGCAGGGCTACAATCACCATAACCAAGTAGGGTTACTCAAAGCTAGCTAGTTCTGAACAAAAACCCCCTTACAACTACAGCTCATGCTACATTTCCTTTTTAAGGGATAGTTTTAGATGCAAATTCATTTACAGAGGTAGATGAGATGAAATGTGCAAGAGACACACCTGACTAACTCGCATTTTGTATCTCTAACATTCAAAAGTACAATGCTTATGGTAATGAATTTTATCTATTACAAGGGAAAACAATCACCTTTGATGACATTATAGAATAAACACATTTAACAGCATGCTGAATTGCTGAAGTATCATTTTCAACGACCTCATTAGTGTCACTTAATTAAAACTTCCTGCTCTTGACTTTGATGCTGGTGCAGGCAAAAACACAGAGGGAATTGAACAAACAACAAAAAAGGGAGGGGTATCTTCTAGTGATAAATAGCAGTAGTTGCTAATGAAACCAAATTATGTACCTTTTTCCTGCAACTCCGATAAAATAATATGAAACACACAGCAACTTTGCATCAAACAAATTAATCAGCCATCAGCAGATTCACCTGATAATAATCTCCTGCCCTTATTGATAATTTAAGAAAAAAAGTTGTTTTTTTCTGTACACAATCATTAGGTTGGTGATAATTAAAGCTTCAGCTTCAGAAATGCCATAATAACCGTTAATTAGCAGGATGCTATTTTCAACATAATTTGCTAATTAGGGAGGGAGCTTATATAGTGTACGTTCCTAATTATGAAAGGGTCTTGCGCTGTAGACTCATGTGACTGGAGTGTAAATGACACCATTATGGGGGTCCCGGCAAATTTTAATTATTTATTTTTAAAGTATATTTTATTCAGAAATATTTAGCCAATTTAAGCATGCAGAGTAACTGCTTTTCCTCAAAATCCCTTTCCCTGCACTGACACATTTTACCCATCAAATGCAAGATGCCAAGTATTTTGTTGGATAAACTCCACTAATTTCAATAAAATTAAGCTGGCAGAAAATTTAGCTCAATATATTTCCTTCATGTGGTTAGAGGACAGACGCCAAATATTGCATTGATTGCTGTGTTCTGATGGTCTAATTTCAGGGCAGAAATTGTGTACCTGCTGCTTGAGTAGGATAAATTTCTGTTTCTCTCTCAGATCCAGTTTTTAGTACAGGGCACAAACAACATCCACCCTTTCTACCCCATTTAACAAAGATGCTTGAGTGTCAGGTGTAAGCCTTTCTTTTTGAAAAAAAAAAAAGAAATAAAACATAATATATTTTTTGAACTAGAACTTGATTAAATACATTCTTTAAAGAGAGAGACGTGCTAGAATATAAAAAAAGGTGCTAAGATAACAGGCATATATAGCCTTAAAATTATGCATATGTTTAGTTTCAGGATCTAGGCTCATAAATGTATTAGATACAAATGTAGGTACAGATTACATGTAATTAGATATATATTTCCAGATCTGTATGCATGTACATACATATATATACCTAAAAGTAGACATGTACATAAATCATATACACAAGTGCATTTATAAGTACATATATAATTTTTAAATCTAGCTTTACACCAATGTAGAAACAAAATACCACTGTCACCCACAGATACATATTCTTGCTTCCTGAATTGTAATAGTTGATTTCTTTGAACTGTTTTACCTTGTTTCAAATAAAACTATATTTCTCTTTCCCTTTAAAAGAAATGAAAACTTAATTCAATAATAAATGAGCTCCAGCTCGGCATAAGAGTCACTTAACTTAAATCTTTTTGTAGAGGTTCCCACTTAAGCAGCTTGAAAGACAGTAAATCACGTTGGGGAACGGACATCCCAGCTTCATTGCCACGCTGCGGAGCGCTGAATTAATGGCCACCTCTTTAGAATGTATGGATGTGCCTCCCAGCTGCCGGGCCTGACAGTGTTATAGCTCAATTAATGTGATTTTGATGTAATTGCAGATAGGGAACATAGCGCCTAAAAATTATATTTTGCCATAAGAATTATATTTTATCATCCAGATGTGGGGATGAATATGTTAAGTAATGGGTCTTCTATCTATTTTTATTTTCTGGTAACTTATTTAACAGAGAATTATGTGGTTTAGTTGCTGCCAGTTGCAACTGCTCAAAGGTCTGCATGGAAGGCTAAACATTGTTATGGTTGCTTAGCCTCTTGTGGCTAGTATGTCAACTGATTTTGTTGTCTTATGAAGCAGTGCTCTTGAGATGCTGCAGGAGCTTAGAGCAAGCAGGTAGATGTTGGAGGTGGTTTTATCCTAGATGCAAGCATTAGTTACTGTGATTCTGCTGCATTCACTTGTTGACCATGAAAAGTCTTTGCTTCCCTTTGAATCAATAAAAAAGAAGGTAGGGAAGCATTTCAGATTATTTCTTAAAGGACGCATGGCAAAGAGATGGAGAAGGAAGATGCGGAAAGGGTTACTGCAATGAGGTTATATGGGACAAAGCATTTTAGACTGTGAGCCTTCTGGGGCAGAGGTTATCTTTTCTGTGCCCAGACAGGAAGGTTACAGGAAGTTACAGGGATAAGTGATAGTTGATTCCTGGATTGCCTTATTGCTCTGGAGGTAGAAAAAAGGTAAAGTGAATTCATATTCACAGAAATCTGTATTTTCACACTTACTCATGTATTTTATTTAAAATAACAATCTCCTTTGCATTAAGGAGCTGGAACAGAGCACGTACAGAACAAACATCAGAACAGGTAAAAGCCGTACCCAAACTGCTAGACTGAACCGGCAGGCATTTTAACAGATTTACAAAAGTAAATGATAATAAAATTCAGGCTTCTCCCTTCAGGTGAGCTCTGAGCTGATCAGTAACGCTCCTGCTGCTTGGTTATGAAGACTGTTCAAGACACGTCACCCTCTCTGACCTCAGTAAAATAACTACAAAGGTCTCCTTATCCTTTTATTACAAAGTGAAATAACATGGACTCAGACAGGTATGAAAAATAATGGAAGCTGACCCATTTGGTGTTTACCCCTTTTTAATAGTTTCTCTGCTATTTGACTGGTCTATTTGCTGTAATTTCAGTCAGTCTCATTAGCATTGTACTTCAGGGCAGTCCTAGTACTTTGCTTGTCTATCAGCCACCGTTTGCTAGTCAGAGCGTGGGGATTTGCACAGCACCTACAACTCGTTGTCAGTAACTGTTGTGACTGCAAATCCCTGTGCTCTGATCAGCCACTATGGTGTCTCAGCTCCTATAGGCTCCAGGACTTTGATTTCTTGTGATGTCTACAGCAAATATGTTGAAAGGGCTGGCTTCTCATCCACTTCAGCAAAGACAAATCCCCTGATATACCCTTGAAACGCAATTTTCAAGGTACTTAACCACCTAGTACTTTCAGAAGGTTTCATTTTAGATAGGCTCTCTGTTTAATACAAGTAGAACCTTATACAGTGTCTGATATTACACAGAGCTTTCACGGGAGATAGACCAAGGCTTCACTTCTCCCTGGTTCTTGGTACCCCGCTTTCCCACTCCACAGTGGGAGCAGAGGAAAAAAGGATTTGGGGTGGGGCGGGGGTAGGGGGGAAGCACACAAGAGGAACACGATTGTGAAACCTCAACAGTTGGCAGGGAGTCAAACTGTAAATCCCAAAGCCTCATTTCATATGTGTACTTTTAAGCTGACTGGATTGCAACTTGACTAGATCCTTTTGCTACCTGAATAGGCCACAGTAAATTAATGTGGAGAAATCTTGTCCCCTAATATCCCAGACTCCTGGGCAGCTATTAATGGATGGTGCCCAGTTTCCAATGCATTTATTAAGAGATTAACAATAATGTGGCAATATTTTACCTCATATTAATGCCATTACCTCACGTTATCAGCCTTTGGCCTCGCACTGCGAGGTCCCCTGAGGCCTCAGGGGCTGAACATTGGTGAGGAAGCCTGTGAGTGAATCGATGTGTGCCCACACAGCCCATGTTTCTAGTCTTTTCTCTTGTCCAGAAACACAGCAAGACACCATAAACCCCTCCAACCCTCAGCACCGCGGATGCTTGGCACTGGAACGACGACAAAAAGGAGCTTTTTTGTGGAGACCCGGCGTGCATGCGCGCAGGGACGCGGCCCGTGCCGGCGAGCGGCCGGGCGCAGTGCGCGGCGGCGGCCGCCAGGTGGCAGCGCAGTGCGGCCTCGCGCCGTGGCTGCCCCATTGGCCACGGGGACCGGAACCTTCCGCTGGGCCTGGCTGAGGCGCCATGTTGTGGCGGCTCCTTCGCCTGCTGGCAGTCCCTTGCTCTCCGTTAACATCCGTGCCTTTCGTTGTTTTGTTGTTGTTGTTGTTGTTTCTTTTTTCTCCCCCCCCCCTTGTTTTTCTTCTGTTTAATCCACTGAAAGCAGAAAGGCCCCCTACCCCCAAGCGAGCGGGCCTTTTATGTTTTCAGGGCGGCTGCTGGCTTTCTCCCAAGTCCCTGAGCTCCGTGCAGGAGGTGGCTGCGTCATGGCAGAGCTGTGGGGACAGTGTGGTGTTACTATGAAGGGAAAGAGGTGCGCAGAAACGCTAGGTCTAGCCCCTGCACATGCAGGCGGGGGCGAAGGAAGATGTCTGGCACAGACAAAAGTGAGGGCAGGCAGCCAGCACACCCCAGTGCGCTGTCACCTGTTTTGGATGGATGTGTTCAAAAGTTAATTCATAAAATTCATCAGTTGGGTGAGCACAGCTGATGCAGATGGGAGGTATCAGGTATAAACCACAACAGTGGTGTGTTGCTGTCATTGAGTTTCAGGAGCTGGCTAGGTTGTTTAAAAAAAAACTCTGGAGAGCTTACACAGCTGCTGTAAAATATGTCAAGTTGTCCTTGGCTGCTATGGGCTGTCCTGGCAAATGGGGATGGGTAACCAGGTAGAGATGCACCTGCCAAGGTGCTGTTGTCACCTGAGAGTTCCCAGCTGGCCACATCCGTGGCTTTTGGGCATGTTTTTGTTGGCTGAGAACATGAAGTTGCCATGTTGGCACTGTGAGTTGGATCCAGCATGAGCTCTTTCAGTGTGACTTTTACTCACTATTGCACTCCAACAACAGGAGAGAGATTTCGGATTATGCCAACACTTAGGGTAAAGAAATTGATACTAGTAGAGTTTAGTAGTGTTAGCCATGGCCATAAACCAAACCAGGGCTTACAACTTCAGGTTTGATACCCAGGCAGACAATGTTGTCCTCTTGCCTTCCTATTTCTTAAATGTAAAAAAAAAAAAAAAGTCGTGTGAGGATTTTTGTGAGTTCACTTAGTTTAGCTTGGTAAGATAGCCCAAAGAGGAAAGCAGTGCATGAGGACTAAATTTTGTAATTAAGTGTGAGTTTGAGGATTAACTTGTGCAGTCATTGCTGTGACAATAGCAACAACAACAACAAAATAATTGTGTAATTGCCATTCCTTCTACTACAGACTTCTTAAAATTCCAGGCTTGCTCAAATCTGGTTGGATTTTCTTCAACCAGTTCTTTGGAGTGAGAAAAAAGCATGACACGTTTTAACCCAAGGCTGTTTTGGGACAGTTGTAACTCACTGAAAATACAGTTTCGCATGAGCGCTGTTTAAGCCTAGATTACACACAGTGCTTGCAGTTATATTGTGGGCTCTGTCAGATGAAATATTTAAACTGACAAAAGCTAGAAATGGCCATTTCAAAAGTTTTCATTTCTTAGCTATTAGCAATTTGCATAGGATGACAGGAAAAAAAATGATACCTATCATGAAAACAAAACTAGGTCGTCTCCAGAGACTTTGATATATTTCATGATTTACTCAGCTGCAGGTTTTCATTTTTTCCCCACCACTTTCCATAGGCACATGCAACCAAACTTCACATTTCTCAACCTTCTGCTCTGATTGGTGGTTGTACCTAGTGCAATATATGTGTGTAAATCTTTTTAGAGCTTTAGTAATTTTCATAGCTTCTTCAACTTTGTATTGTTTCAAGAGCAATATTTTAGCCTGAGCCTTTCATTAAGGGACATTGAAGCTCCTATTTGTCATGGTTTGATAATACTGGTCATTATTATACCTCTTGTGTGATACATACTTAGCAGGCCAAACTGTGGGCTATGTATAGGTTTCCATAATACACTGAAGAGGTGATCCATTTTCTGTAAAAGTGGTTTGAAGCGTTTTTTGACAGGCAACTGGATGAAAACTTGTTTTTTGGGGGAATTCCAGCAAAGAGTTGATTGTGACCTCTGATGCTCTGTAGTGTCAAGGACAGATGGGAAGATGGTATGAATCAATATATGTCAACCGCACAGATGGTACAGTCATGCCGTGTCCATATCCTGATCTCCTATCCCTTTGAAACAGAAATTAATAATCCCTTCATTATAGGCAATAGCTGCCAACCAGCTGAAAGATCAGACTGTGACTTAGGGTGAAATTCTCTGCAAGGTTTCTTTGCAACAAGGAAGCTTGACTGAATGTTGATTTTAAAAAGTGGGCTTGGGATTGGTATTGACCTATCTTTGGGCACAGAAGGACCCTAAATGTAGAAGGGCTGCAGGGCAGGCTGCTGCGAGGAATGTAGGGAACACAGCACCAGCCACGGAGCATCAGTGCAGGGGGAGATTTGGGGCATGGAGGCCTGTGGGGTGACAGAGCAGCCCCACCTCTGCCCCTGGAGAGATTCTTGGGCCTGAGGCGAGTGGCTCTGCCCTGTGCCAAGCTGCTGGAGACGCTAGCTCGTTTTCAATGCCCTGTACAAGATCATAGCAACACATGGCTTTTGGAAATAAAATCTGGGAAACTTGGGACATTTCTCTGATAACCAGATCCTCACTGGAAGATGCTAGTGCTGCTCTTGCAATTTTATCGTGCTTTTCCAAAAGGCGCTGCTTTTGTAGACATGCAGTCACTTGAGAATTGCAGTTAATTACTGTTTATGCCTGTCTGTTTTTAAAGCTTGTAATCCCCACAGCTATGGAGAAAACCAACCAACCAGCCAACCTTTAAAAAAAAAAAAAAAAAAAAAAAATCAGAACTTCTCTTTAAGCTCAAAAGAGCAGAGAACAACTGAGCCCAGTTTCTAAAGTTTCAACCAGTGTTCTGACTTGAGTGCAATCCAGCAATGGTGTCAGTTGTAGGAGTACTGGATGACAGTATCTGTGAAGTAGAAGCCAAATGAATGGGCTGAGGTGGCTTCTTGCACACTCAGGGAACTCTTGATATGTAAGTTTTCTACATTGCACTGTTCAGTGGGAGAGTACCAGTTTGTCCTTGTCTTTGCTTTTAGCAGCAAACAAGGCCTGATATTAAAGGCCACAGTTTGAAGGAGAATATGTAATATAATCAGCTACTGCAACCCACCAAAACGAGTATTGGCACGCCTGCACAGGCTTCACTGGTAATGATGAATTCAGTATTCACCACATGGACTAATTAATGCACTATAACATCTCCCAGTGCAATTTGCAAGTCACAGATTGCATTAGGTGATACAAATGACTCATTTGTGAACCTGAAGGATGACCTTTGGCAGGACTAACTTCTGACCTCAGAAATATTAAAGAAAGGTTATTTCACCTTGCCATTGTCTCCAAATGCCAAAATAGCCCAATTAAAAACCTTGACATGGAACCATAGGAGCAGATGCGAGTCCTAAAGGGCATTAATTATTTTCAGTGTCAGCTGGTTGTATAACTGAGGCCAAATGAGAGTTTGGAAAGCTATTAAGCCCCTGTCTTACATGGATTGGGTCTAAGGTTTGAATTGAAAATAGTGTGTGGTTTTCATTTGGGTAAGATGCACTGCATATAAGGGCAGGTTGTCCCAGTGAGAGATGTGAGCTACCTTTCTATATAATAACTGTTAGATGATCTTTAAAAATGTACCCCTTCAGTAATAATAATCCATCACAGCTTCAATATTTATGAAATAATCATTAGTCACCATGCTGCGAGGTCGAAATCCTGTGCATATGTTCAGCATTGTTTCCTTGTGTGCTGTTCTCACCCTCCCTCCCTGGCCACTGATCTTGTTGTGTGTGCGCTTTTTTCCAAATGCGGTGACAGATGAAGATATTGCACCAAAACTAAGTTCCCATATGGCTAATTTCTACATTTGCTTTAACAACACACAGATTTAAAACAAATGAAAACACAAAGACTTGAGTAATCTTGGCGTTCTTTCCAGTGCTCTGTAATTTCTTCCTCCAGGTGGGCTTTTATTGACACATACTGAAATGCCTTGATGTGTCTTAAAAAAGAAACTAGTCAGACCATAATTCACTCAAAGACTTTCATTTGTTTGGGGCAAAGCCTTGTGTAACACTCACCCTATTTCAACCTTCCCTTCCCAACCTCAACAGTTTGAAAATGATTCATTTTCTTAGCTCAGCAAACAATGAAGAAAAAAAATACATATTTAAGGAGCATGAATAAATAAGTTTGCTATTTACATCCATATCCAGAAGGGTTTATGCCACTCAAATCTGCATTGGAGTTATAATTTTTTTTTTTTATTTTTCATTTCCTCTTGCCATGGTTGTTTCAGCATTAGTCACCAAGAAGAGCAAATGATAATGGTTCTTGGATGCCATGATAATAGGAATAAAATAAGAATAGATAGGTCCTATTTGATAGAATGGTTACTGATATCACCCAAGGGAAAAACTTCCAAACTTCAGTTATTTTCCCAGCAGATACTTTTTCTCACCTGCTGGGGATTGCTCTTTGCCACCATAATTCTGAAGCTCTACCAGGAGAATATATTATTTATGCTTCCCATTCACATGACAGAGAATTAAATAGAGGCACTTTTCTGTTCAACATGTTGATATGTCCTTCAGCTATGTCTCCGATGTAGTTGCTAATTGTTTAGTGGATGGTTCAGTCTTACCCCACTACAGAACCTAGAACTGTATTAAATGAAACTCTCCTATGTTGTGTGAATGAACAAAATAAGAGATTGCACTAGGAACTTCTAGCTGTGCTTTAGCTGAAGTATTTCCTCGTTAAGATGTGCCTTTATTGCTCTTATGAAATCATAAAGAACTCGCCTTCGTTACACCGCAAACTCAGAATGGAAGATTTTCCCAATCATTTTGTGTGGTTTTGTTTAGGCTAGTATTTACTTATCCAGTTTATCCTGGTTCAACCTTGACATATCCAAATGGGTAATGCTAGTTGATATCCTGCTTTTACAATGGTAGATTTCTAGGAGAAGGGGAAGTATGGTCTTGTGGTCTAGTCACAGGACTTCTTAACTTCACTGTTTGCATTGTATTATTAGTCTTGCTGTAGTCACATGGTGAGTTAGAGGCATCTTACTGCCTCGTTTATCCTGTTCCTAAATTGGGGTAATAATGCTCCCTTAGAGTTCCTAAAATGGTTGCTGGATTCTTAAAGGACATCTCGTCTTAAGAAGATTGGGGCAAATGTTTATGAAAGTTGGAAGATAGTGAAAAGGGGCATGATGGAGTTGCACATAATTTCCACATCCTATTAAGGAGTGAAGTCCGTGACATAAATGTAACCTTTCTTATGTATACATGCATGACATAATTTAGTGTTTTCTTATGCAAGTCTCCTGGTGTCTTACTGCTTGCAAAGGATGCTTTTCCATAACCACAGTGAAACTAGCAAGGAAAAAAAAAGTTTAAAATGGCAGTGAAGGGAAGGTAGAAAGAGAGATACAAAAAAGAGTATAACTGTTGAAATAAGAGTTTGTTCCATGAACAGTGGAACTAATGAAACTAAACCCTGTTTTTCTACAGATTTGTATTGTTTCCTGTGTTCCTTTATCACAATAACTCCATTCATCATGTCCGCTTGTCACCATAATGCTCTTTGATCACTGACATAACCTTTATAGCCCTCACTCCAATATTCTCACTACTTTCCTATGAACCTAAGTTCCGCTGCAAACATCCAGTGCTCTCCTGCCTTCCTTTATAACTGTCCCTTAACTGTGCTTCTCATATCCTGTGCTCCCTTCCAGTTGGGTTGTGCAAGGATGCACTGGCTGCTTGTCTGGGTGAGTTGTACCTGTCTTTCCTTCCATGGGAGAACTTGCTTCTTTTTCTGCTAAGGCATGCATTTTCCTGAAAATATCAAAACTTTACTTTTTTGAGACTTATGTAGAGAATGGACAAGGGGTTAAAACTATTAGGGGGAGGGACTCATGAGCAGACAATGTGATCTCACAGATCCTCGTTTCCTTAGGAAATGAGACTAAAAAAAAGGCCTGATTGCCTCAGGGGAAGAAGACAGGAAACTGGCCCACTGGCCAATTATGGCATTGTTTTCTTTGTAATGATGTGGTTTATTTGCCACACTGGTGAGCCTGTACCAAGATCTGAGCACAAAAGTGTTTGGGTATGTCTGATTCTGCTCAATGCTGTAGAAACCATCTTTTCTTGTTGAAACAGGCTAATATGGCTACATAGGAATATGGGTCAGGGTTAGTAAAGTGAACTCATTTCTGGCTTTGCAAATTCTAATAATGTCTACCTATAACAACACCTGTGGTTTGGAGCATTTCAGTTCCAAAAAGCCTTTTCCAGATGCTTGTACTTTTGACAAATGTTACCTCCTGTGTTGAAATGTTCTGCACTCGGCAAGATCTGAACATTATCAGAAAGTTTGATTAAAAAATGAGGTATTGTTCTTGAGTATGTGAACGCATACATTTTACTCAAAGTTGTGGCCTTCCTGTAGGTAGTGCTGGTGGCTTGGTGACTAGAGTGTATGAATCTGAAATTTAGCAGATATTTAGTCCCTAGGTCGCAGAAGTGTCTTTCAGTGATTTGTTGAAAATCTGTTTTGAGTTCTCAGTGCTGTAATCGTTTAAAAACATACCTTGCTCATGCACACTGGCTTTTGTTATACAATAGCAGGCTTTTACAAACGATCTCCCAGAATCCACTGGCACTGTGCCTGTGCTCAGACGAAGGGTAGTCTCATTCAGCATGCGATTTCACCATTTTCAACTTCTGTTGTTTGCAAAATATAAAAGACCGGATTGCATTGGATTCCATTTATACTGTGTGGGTGTATCCAGGATGTGCTCTATCAGGATGTTTGGAAAGAGGTCGTACTCTAAAGTTGCATTCAGAATTGTTCCATTGGCTGCGTGAGGGCAATATGGAATAATTGCATACAATAAATGCCATATGCAATATATAAAATATGACATAGTTCCATAAGAGAGGTGAATGATGCGTATGGAGTCAAGCATGTTTTTAGAACGTCTTTGTAAGAAGACAGACTGAGGGCAAAAGAAAAAATATATCCTTCTGATTTCACCATATCCATTTTGTGGAGGATAGCATATCCAGCTGAACTTTTCATTCGAAAACTAAACTGATTTGGGAAACTTAATATCCTTAGACATTGCCATGGATTTGATATTTTTACTAAGGTTCACCTATATTACTCACACTTGGGCTCATTACGTAGATTATCAGAATTGCAGCCTGTGTGTGCTGATGGGTGTACTGATTTAAAATGCCATTATGGGCAACTTTTGCATTGGATTACATCCTCCCTGACCCCCGAAGTTAATGCAATTACAGAGGGAGTGGTGTATCAGCCCAGAGTTTTGGCCTACAGTCATCTTTCCCATTTGTGGCAGAATGGCATTGATGTCAGTGAACACGTGGGTTGAGGGAAATGATGGCCTCAGAGTTGGGGTTTTTCTTGGGTGTGTAGTGGCTGGGTTTTTTAAATTGCTTTTCTTATAAAACTGAAACTGATACATTAACATTCTCCTGCTTTCAATTAGCAAAAGCACATTTAAAAAAAAATATTGCTGGCCAATTGCATGGTAGATGATAGGAAGAAAAAGGATGGAAAACTAGGTGTAGTGAGTGCCATTTTTTAACCAATGGAAATACAACATAAAATAGTGTCTGTGGTACATTATATAAACTGTGTTCCACCTGGCTTGCATTGTCCCTTTCTTACATTTATGGTGTGAACATTTTTTCCCTCTCTGGAAGCAGCTGGAAAGTGTAAATTTCAGGTTTAAGTAGGTGTGTGTTGTTGCCTGTGGATCTTTTTTTTTTTTTTTTTTTTTCCTCTGAGAGTGGGTAATGGCATGACTGTATTTTGGAGAAGGCTATCATGACCAAACTAGTACTTATCACCCCACTGCGCTGTCCCTTTAAATAAAGCATGCAGAGTTCACTTTCTGAAGTTCATTAGCTTGTGTTATCAATAATTTAGGATAATATTCCAGTGGTGCCTAAGTGCCTGGACCACCTTATTTTCCCTGTCAGCTTTCTCATACCCTAGCAGTCCAGTGAACTTGATAAGTGTCCCATCATCCTGTTAATCAAATTACTTATGAACCAAAATTGACAGTTTTCATTAATTATAAAGGATTATTCTAATTGCAATTCAAATTTATTCATTTAGAACAGACGGCATTCAGTAATATTTCAGGAAATTTGCATATTAAATGGAGAGGGTCGTCCATTAAGTATGGTAATGTATGCATATTTCCTTATTTTTAACTTCTGGGCCATATGCACTGCTGCTACTTCAGCAGGTGAAAAACCAGAACGTGCTTAATTTGTTCAACAAACACAGGGGCCATCGCACATCTTCTGGCACTAACCACCATTGTCCTTCTTCCTTTTTATTCCTCCCTCTCTCGCTCCCAAAATAACTTGTATCCTTTGAAGAAACTTTTGATAAGCCTGTTTTTAAATAAATAGGTAAATTATTTCTTTTTTTAAAAAATGGTAGGCACAGCTGGTTGGGGTTGATTGAAATGTTTTGCCATCGAAGCTGTGTTCATTAATTTCTTCAAGATGCTGAAGCAGGCATTAAGGATGCCTGCTGGAGTCCTTCCCAGTGTCATGTGGAACAGCGAGGGGGCTAATCGTCAGCCTTGTAACATCAACTGGTTACCCCCCTCGTGCGATATGAACCTTTCCCCTCCAGTGAAAAATGAACCTGTCTGAGACAAAAGCAAAAACTATGCATGCAATGAGACAATGTCATTATTCAAACCTATATAAGGCTGTGCTCCCAGATCATTAAGAATCATATCTTCATGATATTAATAAGCACCTACCTTAAATCTATTGCTGAAGCTACATGCAGGTATATTTATATCTGTCCCTTTATTGATGATATTCTAGATTAGGAATATGAAAGCTAGTGTATAGGATACTCACATGATTGACTTTCAAACTGTTAAACTGCTTCTGCACCTAATGTGAAAACTGTGTTGTCATGCATCACATGATCCAGATAGCAATGGTTTAGTTAACATACCTAAAAATTATTGCCATCTTGTCTTAATGGTTTTAGTAGAACATCTGTCAACTCATTCATCTTAAAAAAACAAAAACAAAAAAACTTTTCTTGGAAAAACACATTGCTCATTTAACTTGTTTTTAAGCAGGTTTCTTTCATTTTCTAGAATGAAATGAAAATCTTTGGTGTTTCTATTTGCAAATACAATTTTTGTTGGACACATTTGCTTCAGGCTGTTTACATATCATGTTAAATAATTTTTTAAACTGTCATATTGATTGAAAGTTACTCTAAATAGCAGTGTGGAAATTGCAAGTGTGTTTTTTGAGCAGAAAGTGTAATTCAGATGAATGGAATGCGTACTGCAAATGTTAATTATCCCATGTTACCCTTCTTCTGCACTTCTTTTTGGAGTCAGGAAAAGCATCAGGTAGAAGTGCATCTTGAGCATGCGCATAAATGCGTTTCTAGGACAAAGTTTAAAGCACATGCTTAAATACTTTGCTGCACTGGGATCATGGGCAGGAAATGAAAATAGTATTGAAAAACTATTAACTTTGATTTTCTACATGAACTCTGAAACTCACAAGCGGGTATATTGTCTTTGTAAGAGTTCTGTATTATTGGTGAGGTATCTGACAAAGGTGTTTTCAGGGATAAGGGGAGTTGCTGGATAGAGAGAGACACGGCAAAAATACTGCAACCCATTTGAGAGACTGCAGGTAGCTTTTAAGTTACCAGTACGGTGTATGGACTCGACTCCTTGTTTTTGGAGAAGTCTGGCCACCCTGTAAAGTATTCTTCAGTGCTGGCCACTTGCCCTGTGGCAGACTTGGGGTTCGTTAAACAAAACTCAGTTTTTGTTGCTTCTTCTGCTGTGCCCTGGGCTTTCTGTCCTCGGGGGAGGAGGCATCTCCAGCTTTGGGATGAGACTTGCTGGGAGAGGGGGTGCTCTGAAACAGTGTCTTGAACTCAGTGTTAGGGGTTATTCTTTATGTTGTGTACATGGGCGAGTGCCTCACCATATGCAAAATCCAGGTGCAACGTAATTTTTCCTGATTTTTTTGTGGCTATGGTGCACCCCTTGGTAAAGGGCACGTGCTCCCTGCATTGTCTACCTATGCGTGGCAAGTTCAACACGGCATGTGTGCAGAGCAACTTCATTGCACGTTGGTCCTTGTGAACTTAGACCTGTGCATACACTGTTTATCTGTCCCAGACTCTCTGATTGCAACATTTACAGTCTTGGCCTTATCCACAGTTCCCTAGGCCAAATGCTCTTTCTGATCAGTTTTGTCAGGCCTTATTTGCCTTTCCTAAATGCACAAGGGAGATGGCATCAGCATTGTGCAACTCTCGTCTCTGCTCGAGTTTTGTGCTTGCTGGGTCCTTCTTGGGTGGTAAGTCCAATTTCCTGACTGTACATGTGTGTGTGGAAATACCCAGACCAAGGAAAAAAAAAAAAAAATCTTTAGACTGGCATGACAAATTCCCTTCAGCCAAAAAAACCTTAAAAATGTAGTAGATTTCTCCAAAGTTCTCAATTTATTTGATCAGAAAATCATTGGAAAACCCTATCCCTGATTAGCGTTTGTGAAACTTCAACTGAATAGTCATGGTGGTTGTATAGACAGTTGACTATGCTTTGCAAATAACAGATCTGTTGAAAATGTTCCCCTCCTTTCTGTTTGTATTCTGATTTCACTCTTTGATATTTGCTAATGTATTCACAATTATTAGAACTTAATTTAATTGAAAGTCTGCAGGCTTGGGAAGCACATGATCTTAGCATTTGTCCTCTGGCTGCCATTTTTTTCCTCTGCACTTACAAGGCATTTGTAAATTGTCCCTGGTCTTTATACACTTTCCAGCCCAGAGGTAGATTTCCATATTCACTCAGGAAAAAAACCCCATAGCTTAAATGTGCAGTTATCTCAAGGCAATATGGACTTCTATTCTTGTGTTAGTTATACGCATTTTTCTTTTCATCCCCTGCTTCTCTATATGTAGTGCTTTTTTATTTGCATGGCGTGTATATAAAACTTCTGAAAGTAGCGGAAGGTAGGTATCCTGCTACAAGTGTAGCAGGATAGATGGAATGAGCCAGGAAAATTTGGTATTTGTGGTGTTTCATTTTCTCGGAAAGTGAAAATCTTGTATGCCCCACACCTCTGCATTTAGGGGTGTGACTTAGGCCAAACTTTTCAGAAATTTTTTTAGGTTGTGTAATTTTTTGAAAAGTCAGGAGAACATGTAAAATTTGAATATAATCGAAAGGTTTTTTTCAATTAACTGTATTTAGGAAACCACAATTTGCACCCCAGAACTTCCAGGATTTACATGCTATGCCACAAGCTGGCTTAGACTTTTAATTAAAAGAGCAGATGTTTTTTGAAAGAAATATGTAAGCCGTTGCTGATGTACACTTTTTACAGAAGCCAGGTTTTTGGCTTTGCAACCAAGATGGTATTTTTTTCTGTACACCCTATAAAGACCAGAAATACTCTTGATACTCCACTTTTGATGCAGTAGACTTCTGCATTATGTATGTCCCTGTGTGCATCTAGTGAGCAGACCGTTCAGAAGAAGAGGGGCTGTGTCCATGCTTAGTGGTGCATATAAGTTACGGTATTAGCAGTGTGTCAGGAGAGGTACAAATTATGATGGGGCTCCACAACTGTTCTGGCATGCCAGAATTTTAGAAGAGCTCAGTAAGGTACAAAAACAATACATGAACCTGGTGAAAATGCCTGTCCGTGCCTCATTTTGCCTTAAGACTTAGTCTCTCTTACTAATGTCTGAAGAAAACTCTTGCCTGCTCAGCTTTTGGTTTTCTATACGTTATAAAGAGGGGCATAAAATGAACAGGTCCTGAGAAAGCAAATTTGGATTCACAAATGAGGAACAGGACCTTCTTCACACTCATACACCCATTGACATGTTATATGCTAAGACCCAAGACCATTTGTTCTAAGAAATATTTAAAGATATGGGAAAATTACCAGGTATTGCTGAGATTAGTCAGAAAGTACATATTAATACATTTTTTATTATGAAAAGGAAATCATATTTAAATAAAATATATGGTTTTTAAAAAGTCATATCTGCCTCAGTGATTAAACATATATGTCTTTACTCCTCTAATTTCAAGGTAGCTCAAGCTCACAGGACTTTTTGAGACTGGTACTAAGAAGCAGAGACAGCAAGAGTTTCTCCTTTTGCCTTTGCCTTTCCCTCCCTTCCTGGTCTCCTCCTGCTCCTTCCTCTTCCCTTCTCTTCCTTTTCTCTTTTCATTTCTTTTTAATTTCACATTTATTTTTTGGTTAATTATGGACAAATGGGTTGTGTGCAAAACACACATCTGAGCAAAATATGTGTGGGAATAATATTTTGAATCTTTGCGTACTACATTTATGACATAGCAAATTCTGTATTCCTAATTCAGACCTTGAATCTGTATAGTCTCACGTATTACTGACATCAGTATGTACGAAAGTGGAGAAAAGGTTATAGATACCCATGTATATGTGTGCGTGCTTGCTTCAAATATTCTGTCAAACCAAAGCTCTGCCCATAGGATTTGGATAGGAAAATCCTTGCTTACCTGTGTGGCAATCTGATTATTCCCTGAAGCTTAGGTTGTTTGTGCCTATTTTTAGCATGAAGCATCACAAGTGATGTTACAAGTCATTAAAATTAGCCAGCTCTTTCTAAAATCTTGGTTTAGGTTTTTGTGCTGTTTTGTGAGCAGCGCACTATCTTGAAACACAGACGTTTGTTGATTAAATGATTTTGCTGGCTATGTAAGCATTGTAGAGAATTTTGGTGAAGAAAAGTCATGTGGTGTAAGGTTACTAGATGGGGTCTCAAGAGACCCCCTTGCTCCAGCATAGATTTCTAATGCATTTTTGGAGAAGCCATTTCACATCTCTGAGTTCTTGACTCATAATGCCCTGCTTGTAGGTTTTATATTTCTCCATCCTGCACCCTAACTATCTAGATGTTAAGTTCTTTTTGACAAGAATTGTCTGTATTTGTGTTTTTGCATTGATTGACAGTGAGATTTGACTATTGTTTGCAGTGACTGTAGGTTCTTCTGTATCACCCTTAGCGGTGGCAACCCCAACTGAGGCACAACAGCTGAGATTTGGAGCACTGGTTGTTGCATTGGTGCAACATAGCAGGTGATACATTAGAGGGCACAGCTTTTTGGGTACATTTAACTGTTCAGTGTCATGTATGACAAGAAGCGTCATGTTTCACTTTGTCGTTTGGTTTGCTGCTACTGATGAGTTTTCTTTCCTAATGTGGCATAATATTAATGTTTCTGCCTGACAACTTCCAAGCCTGGGGGTCAGAGCTCATGTTTCACCACACAAGACACCCAGCTATAAATCTTTTTAAATAATACAGAAGGCAAGATGGGGTCACTGCAGAAAAAGCCAGCCAGTCTGAACGAAGTGGCATTGATGCATGGAAGAAAGCGTGTAGATTTGGTTGGCATTGGATAGGCACTGTTCTGAAGAATTTTTTCTTATGGAAGGATCACATGCCTGTTTTTCTGCTGAAAAATTCCTAGTCTCAATTCCAGTCTGTTACAAAGTTGATTAAGTCAGCTTGACTGTACCCCTTTATTTTTAGTGTTCAGAATACTGAAAGCGTGGCATAGGATATTCATGCACGTATAATGGCCACTGTGTGTAATTGCTACGAGCTGGTAGCAAGCAATTGATCACTGGTAGCTGAAAATAAATGCATGAAATAGCTGCATGTTATGTTTTTTTTATAGAAAAATCCAAAGGGAAAATCTGCATCCTTTGCATTAGTAAATATGGTAGAAGCTAATCCCATACAGTGTCTGTAGATGTAAAACTGTCATAGATTGGATCTTCTGTTTGTGCAGCGGTTTCAGGATTTGAACCACAGATAGATAATAGATCTGTATTTTCTCACTTCCCACTACATGTATTTATACTACTTCTTATCTTTGCAAGATGGATGTAATATGTACCTGTCCTTAATATCATGTGAGCAGTACATGCCACGTTTTGCTACATTAGATGTCTGCTTACAGGATCTACACAAGACCATGGGGACCAAGCGAGGCATAAAACCACCAATGCACTTTTAAATTTTTTTTTTTCTGACAGTGGCTTTATGATTGTATATTTTTCCAGTTAAATGGAAATGGTTGATTCCTCTTGTAGTTGTAATAACAATAAAAATAACCGTCTTTTCATAGCATTATTGCCATTATTTCATGGCTTATTCCATATGTATGGAACACAATGATAAAAAAACAGAACCATGTTCTTTGATAGAAGTCACTGTATTTGATGCTAAGGGTGTCATGGAGGCTATCTGGCTTTTGCCCTCCTCTGTTGAGGAAAGCTGTAGTACTTAGAACTAATGGCTGAGTTACGTGAGTTTTTCAGACAAATGGCAATTAAAACTTCCTAGGACAAAACTGCATTTTTCTCTCCTATATGCACACACATCATTGCATTTTAATGCCACTTCTTCATATGTGCTTTTGTCCTCTGTAATTTTCTGCGAACGACTGGGTGCATGAGTCAATCTTTCAGGCTCTTCCCAGCAGTGCCACATCTTCCCAGATAATACTCCAGGGAAAATGCCCTGCAGTATCAGTTGTCTTTGTTGTTTAGATGACCATCAGCCAGCCTGTGCCTTTTCCTGCTGGATGCAACAAATCCCAGGTAGCTAGCACCTGTAAAAAAAATCTTTGTTGAAGAGAAAGAGAAATTCATTGACAGGAGGCAGCATAGGAAGCTTATGAGGCAGCACGATGGTAAGAACATGGTAGCTTGAAGGACAATGCTTGTTTTATAAAAGGAAAATGGGGAAATAGGATGGAGCACAAAGATGAGAAAAATAGATAGACTGATAGCTAACAGCTTTAGTTAATTGTTACTGTAATGTGTTTTGGCTTGTGGATAAGGAGAGGTGCTATTCTATCATCTTCAAGTGCGGCTAAGGAAAGTGTGACATCCTAATTTTGGAACAAATCAAACAAGGAAAAAGGGTTGTCAAGCTAAAGTACAGGAGGGGAGAATGGTAGACAGCACTCAGTAATTCTTGTGTGCTTGCTTTGCTGGCCTGGGACCCGAAAGCAATATCACTGAGGCAGCTACACAAAGTAGGTGCTGTGGATAAAAGGGAATCAAAACAATATCTTTGTTCTAAAACTCTAAAGCACTTAGCTTTATTTTAATGTCTCTCTTCCCATCATTTCTTGCCTCTTCTCTTTCTTTTTAATGGGAGGTGACTGCCTCATCAAGAGCGGGCCCTGAGCTAGGTTGTTGGTAGTTTGGGTCTTGACCCTGTAATCTTCTCCTGTATGGAATGACGTATGCCCCAACAGCATCTCAGAACAAAACCAGATGGTGAGTTCTAAGCTGGTACATGACAGTGCATTGAACACAGTTTGGATAACGAGGGGACGCAGAGTTCTCAGCTTCGCTTTGGGTTTTTGGTCTCTTTCTGGTTGATCTCTTACTTAGAATATCAATCATAATAGTTCCACATGTAAAGTAAGTATTTGCATAATCTTTTTCATGGAAAACAACACTTAAAATCTAGGTATTTATTATTATGATCAGCTCTTGGTCTAACGTGTTTCTGAAGATGAAATGAGAAACTTTCATGAAAGCAGTTCCTTTCCCCCTTACCCCATTTGCTCAAATTAATTAACATTATGACAATGCCATTTTTTAAGCAGACACTTAATAACCTCTGGAGAATAGATTAGTCTAATATTATTTACTTACAAAGATCAGTTTTGATAGGATTTTAAGTGCAAACACTCTTGCTTGTAATCAACAGTTCCTGCTACTCTGAATTTTTGCATCTTCAACTAAAACATCTATTACACAGGCCACCTGTGGTGATAAGTGAATCTTGTCTGTGAAATTATTTTAAACACTCTCAATTCACTAAAAATGTGTATTTATTCTCTGCATTTGTAAGCTGCTCATATCATTCCTCCCTCCCCCATACTTGGTTGCTCTGTAATATCAAATTACTCCTAAACCATTTGTGTATAAGATGTCTGCTTTATAAAAAAAGGTACATAACTGGAGGTCGCCTTTCTGTGTTTCCTGTTCTCCATCTCTTTTTTTTTTTTTTCCTGCTCCTTTACAGCACTTTCTGTATTCCATAGTGCAGATGGCGATAAACACCAGGCAGGTGTAGAGCTCCTAAGACATATGTTGTAGGTGGGGTAGTGAAGATCTCACTTAGGACTTAGTCTGAAATGAAGCATGAAAAGAGCTCTTGATGGGTGGAAGTGGTCATTAGAGATGTGACTACTGAAAAGTAAAACACCAGAGTCTGCAAGGATATGGGCAAATCTGGATTTCATGGGTGTTAATACTATGCATTTCTGCCGGTGGGAGAGGGATTTTTTGCCAGAAGGTGCAGTCAGTAATGCTCCTGGTTTTTGCTGTGTTGGTGCTCTGGGAGTATATGTGCCATGACTCTACTTGCTGTTATCCCCAAATCATCTCTCTGAAATGAGCAGGCTCTGTGCTCGCCCTGTATCCTAACCTTCCGGAGCCAGATCTTGTTAGCTGGGCTGACAAGATGAATCCTTCGCAGCAAGAGCTGTTGTCTGAGCTGAGAATTTTGGGTAAGAAAAGCTGATTGTTGCAGGAATAAAGAAAAGAGGTTAGCAGAGAGTTTCTCTTTGCTTTGTCACTGAGGACTTGCTGCACTGTTATCCCCAACTGCTGAAAGTGCTTGATCCATACATCCCTTCTGGTCTTGCAGTCCCGTCTGTGTTCACATGGATGGTGGTGGGTGCAAGCTGAAAGATGACAATTCCTGCGTGCAGGCAGCCCTCCAGAAGGCCAATGTGTGTGTGGCAGTGGCCTGGCCTGTTTCAGTACCAAGTAAAAAAAATGGGTTTATAGTCGTTGAATAAAGCAGGAGACAAATGTTGCCCCTGTGCAAAGAGGCTGAATTACATACTTCATGAACCAAATTAGTATCACAATGCTTTGCTTTGTTCAAGAGGTGATATGCATTTACGGGGCCATTTTTCAGCAAGATAAATATGACATATGCCAAGACTTCCCTGAAGTAAATAGTGTAAATAATAAAAGACTCTGCCAAGGAAAGCTGAGAAATGACTTAATCCTCACCCATTTATACTGTAATGCCAAAATGCCACTGACCAAATTGTAGAACAAACTGCCCATTTAATCAGCTCTCCCTAATGTTACAGAACATGTTGTCTTCATTCCTAATGATATTCAGTATTCTTTCATGTAGTTATTAAGCCTTTGACTTTAAACGTGTATCCAGACTGGACTATTTGATACTGTTGGAGTACTGCTTTATTTGTAGATGTTTTTTGACTATTAGCTTTTTTGGGTTAAAAATGTGAATTATTTTACTCTTTAAAAGCAACAACCTTTTATGAGAGGAGTTGTTGTATCTTAGATTTTTTTTTTTTTCCTTATTTTTATTTCTGCTTTGTTAAATCCTTTTCTTCTTTCTCTGGCGCCCAGGGCCTGCCAGCCTGGACAGAAATGATTAAAAGACTGTGTAAACATGTAGGATGGGATTTTCAAAAGTGTTCAATATTGGCCTAACTGGGGAGCATTGCCATTGAACAGTTATGTGAATGCTGAGTGCTTTTGAAAATCCCACTCTTAAAGTATCAGTGTTTTAACAGAGAGCCTCCTTTGACACGGTTGCTCATCACAGGGCACACTCTGCATGTGTGACATCTTTAGTTACTGACAGTCAAGCCTGTAACAATGAGACATGGTCTTTGTTGGAACCCCACTGTGGTTTGCTTTTAAAATAGTCTAATAAGGGGATTGGAAAGCTGAATGTGGGGAACTTTAGATGGCAATTTGGGATTTAATCGGGAGAAGGGTGATTGCCTTTGGTTTCCAGCCACTAACTTTTGTGGCTTGAGTTAAGCCTTTAGAGGTTGTGGAAAGACAGCCAACAGAAGGCAGTCGGCTCCTTTTAGGATTGGAGCATGAGCTCTGACCAGAATAGGAATAACTTGCTTCCCAGGAAGAGTTGTAATTTAAACTATGTCCAGAAGATCAGGAATACCTCAGAAAACTGTTTGCTCATATGCAGTGGAAATGTTCTTATTGATAAAGAGTTTACCTGATGGAAGAGTTGGGGAATTGAATTTATAATCATACCAAAGTGTTAATATAACCTATATTTTTCAACTAATCAATTCTTTTTTCAATGACTTGAAAACATCTCATCATGCACTCACACAGCTCTGGAGAGGCCCAGTGCCAGCTAACAAAGAGAACTCAGTTCATGAAGGGTGATTTAGTCATAATATAATGGCTCTCAATCTGTGTGTATGCCAGTGAGGACCACACACATGAGCAAGAAAAAGATATGCTTGCTTCTAATATCTTGTGGTGTAAATGAACAGAAGTGATATGGAGGTCAGGGGTGCTATGATGGTATAAAGCTGTATAAGAACAGAAATGGGCTGAGTCGTATATCGCAGATCAAGAAAAAAAAATCAGTCCTTCAGTACCCATAACTGTAAAAAAATAACTGAATGTGGGGATAGGTTACCTTAAATGGGTTCTATTTCTGGCTTTTGGAAAGGAAGGAAAGGCCCTTTGCAATATCAGCATATGCTGAACTGAGGGCTCAACGCTGCTATGAGGAGAATGGTGTTCTCAGCTTGGCGTCTGATTTCTGAGATCCTCTTCAGTGAAGAGTGATTTATTTATTTATTTTAAATTGAATTTTTTTTCTGGAGAATGAGGTAAATGAAAATAAGAACTTATGGTATACCAGCAGAACAAGTAGTCTTAATAGATGCTTACGGTATGGAAATTTCCCTCTGAATTCTCTTATCTTCTGTTTATGAACAGGGCTGAACATAGTTCTGTGCAAACATTTCACAGTAGGTGCCCTCTGACAACTTAGAAATTTTCCTAACCTAATGAATAAATGACTGTTTCACCTGGTATAATTCAAGAATGTAAGTTTTGTTTGTTATTGTAGATAATGGGCTTGTGCTGGAGAAAACATGATTAAATGCAGTCCTTTTCCTGGAAAGCTTATAACTTAGCTCTCTGTTCCTACATTGGGTTCCTTATGCTGATGCAGAAGACTTCCAATTTGAATGCAGTATCACACTGCCAGATTGGGGCCCAGGACCTGCAAGGCAAGGCCAGGTGGAGAACCCAGTGAAAAGAGGGGAATTCTCTTGTCCCCTCAACTTTGTGTTCCCGCCTTTCCATAGAAACCTGGTCTGGAGGAGGTGATCTAGGAAAAGTGAAGCAATGCGATATTTCCTCTCTTCCGCTTCAGAAGCCATGTTTTGTGTCACAATAATATGGATGAGGGATGCTCCATGCTGTAACATCTCTGAAAAAAGGGCAAACTGCATGTGGTTGAATTTGTACCTTCAGCATTCTGTGTAACAACATTATGTCAGTCAGTGCTGGTAGTTGCAATTAGATTTTCTTCGTTCATGGAATATCTGTAGCACCAAGGGTGGTAGGTTCTGTTCTAGTTCTGGATTGATAAGTAGGAGAAATCCTGTAAATGCTACACAGATGCAGGTGCTTTTATCTGCAGGGCAGGGATTAGGACCTCACAGTAATCTACAAAATTCTAGTGAGTTTTGTATTGGTAGTATTTGCACAAGTGATCTGTTAAATACTTGTTGATGTGGAGTATTTGCTTGCATTAAAATATTTCTCTGATGCTGAGTATCTGCTTGTGTTATTGGAAACAAACGCTACTCAGTGCATTGTGTTTTGAGGCTGGTATCTCAGGCTCGACAACAAAATCTGTAGGCTTGGGTTCTTGTTGGCTCAGTGCATCAGTTGTGTGAGCTGGTTACTGAAAATCAGTACACCTGGACGGCTTCTCATGGGATGCAGTGAGGTGAGCAGATCTCTGTCCCTTGCTGCTGGAAAGGGCCATGTACCACCACCCCAGGGACATCACTGAAGATCTTTGCAGAGGGGTGGTTGTGGGGAGGTGTGTGGGGCAGAGCTGTTCTCCTAAATCAGAAAGTTGAGGTGCAGAATGTGTACTGTGCCTACAGTAGCTTTGTTCCGTGAATACAGAAATGACCATGATTTCAGTGGACTTGGATTTGTCTGAATTTCAGTGGAATCAGCTAGAACCCAGGGTATCTATAGATTTTTCTGAGATCTTTCCTCAAAAAAGAGAGACACTTTCATTTGCAATAATGAAAAAGTACATTTTTTTTTTATTGCACACACAGATGTACACAGACATGCTCATTCACACACAGATTCTTAGAAATACAGGCTAAGGTAACTTTTCTGCATCATCTTGCTTCTTTCTTTCTCGTTGTACCTCTTAGGGAATTTGTAGGACTGTTTTGTTCCAACACAAAACCCAATAAATTAAACAAGCCCCCCTGAAAAGACAGAGACAACATAAAACATCTGTGCACTAGTTTTCTGGAAATCCAAACGTGATCATCAACATAAAATGCTAATAAGTTTCATAGCCATATTTTGGTCATTTTCCTAATTCTACATCCAGATATCCTTGAGTCTATTTATAATGAACATCCTTTCTTGTTTTTTTTTTTTCTTTTTTGTAGTGACACATGCCTCCAATCACAGGAGATGTGTTAGCAGAACTCTGAAGGACACACAATGTCTGTAACATTTCTCAGATAATATTGTCATATACTTGGAGCAGCAGGCCCATTTTGAAACAGTAATTTGGTCCCTAAAGAGCTCTTTAGCCTCTGCCTTGCCTGCCCACCCTGGCCAAGCTGTCGAAGAGAGCAGCCCAAGATAGATGGTCTGGATTTGTGTAGAGTAATTTAAAGCATCCTGCTTTTTTTTTCTGCTTCGTTTTCTTTCCTGGTGGAGAATTTACTTGGGAATATGCTTTATCTGTAGCATTGCTTGCTTATACAGGCATATACAGCTCCTTGATTTTTTTTTTGTCTTACTCTTACTAAAACCTTTATTAGAATGCAGATGAACCCTGACCTCAGCCGAGGATTAAGTGAACAGATTCTTTAAGTAATAAATCTAAAGGCATATTACAAGCAAGGAAAAGGGATTTCCCTTGTGTTTTTGGATTTATAAGTGCCAGAGGCTAAACAACTTACAAGGGCTCTAAGATTGCTCCTTTTTTCTAACCTGGGACATGTTCTAATATTGTGACATAGCAAAGAATTAAGCTGGCTTACTAAGTAGAAAACATGTAGAGTAATTGAAAATGCATCATACAGACAGGAATGCTCAGTGCAACAATGTCCCGTTACAAAGATTACACTGATTTATAGGGGATGTCTTAACTCCTAATCCCAGGCACACAAGATCGCATCGACCATGGATTCTTTCATAAGCAGCAAAATAAAGGTGGTTAATAATATATATGCTAGAGATTGAAAATGAGGGAGAGGGGGCTCGGGCAGCGTTGACGTTCATGTTAGAAGCATTTAACAGTGCCAATGTTTTCATTAGGTTTTTGTGTTTGTCTCGTCAGGGAAGTGCAGCTATTTTGTGTTTTGTAGCTGAGAGCTACAAAACACAAATGGAGCAAGAATGAATTGAGGCTAAATATTGTTTGGTATAAGCTGTTCTGAAGAGCTCAGAGAGGAAATGGCTGGGAGTGGGGGAGGGAGAAAAGGTCACATGGACCATAGATGTAAAGCAGGGTGTGGAAACAGCTGGAGCCGAATCACCGTGTCTTGAAATTAAAAGAGAAGATGGTGAAAACAGTTATTTTCTTTTGACCGTCCAAAGGGGAAGACTTCGGGGAGAACAATGGTACTGCTCTGCAGAGCTAACGTCACTGATAGTGACCTCACCCTAGACAAGTTCAAGGACCTCTTCTCCCCCATTACCATATTCAAAATAGTCACACATACTCCTTCCTGATCCGTTCATTTTCTCCCAGCTGTTGGTTCCTGCTCTGAGTCTCTGATCAGTCTTTTATCTTCTCATTTGGTAACACCTCTTCGAAGATCTGCTGGAAACTGGAGGAACTTTTTCTCTTTGGAGTCAGTCCTCTTTCCTTTCCTTACTGCTTCTTATTCTCCACTCTACTTTGGGTTGCTTCATTGCGTTCACGTTTTCAGCTGCTTCAGCTTTGCCAAGAGAACACAAATCTATTATTTCAGTCTTTTCTTCTCCCCCATGTTGAAATTTTCTGCCTGCTGTGTCCCTTGTGACTGTGTTTCCCAGGTTGCAGAATGCCCTCCTTTCACATTAGGGCAAATATTCCTCAATCTCTGAGGGCTTTGGTTCTCAAATTGGTAGGGACAACTCTTATATCACTAAGTGAGTGGAAAGGGATGCCGAGCTTTTTGCTGGAGTTTGCCAGGAGTTTGAAACAAAAGTTTGTGGAAGTGTACAGGGTCCTAGTTAGCTCAACAGTTAACTGAAAAACCTAAAGAGGGCATCATGACTGACAGTGTTGTTTATGTTTCACTGCTTGTCATTTGAAAAGAAGCTTCAGGTTTCACTTTACACAGCTTCACGCCATCTCCTCTGCTTTCCTACTTGTGGCCAGCTTTGCTGCATCTTCTCCGGGTACAAGCACTTTCTTCCTGTGCCAAAACCCCTGGTATATCAGGAATGGAAAATTTACGGACAGCATAAAATACATGGAACTTCAATGTCAAAGCAGATGACAGAAAACCTTTTGTGCTACAAGTATTAAAATCCTTGCTATGCTTTTAGTTTTATCTGTTATTTTTTTGTTTTGGTTTGTTTTTTTTTTTTTTTATTGGTGCACAGATTCCCCTGCCCTCTTCCTACTTTGTTACGTCACACTAAAGCCTGGTGTGAGAGGAAATTAGAGAGATTAATTTCTGAATGTTGACATTATGCAGAGGATTTATTTTGAAGTGAAGGATATTTGGATAGTTGTGTTGTCTGAAGACTGAATAGAGCGGCCATAATGCTGCATTGAACATTTATATATTTTGGAAGAAATTATAATTTTTGAAGATGCAATGTAGGGAGACACTTGAGTAACAGGAGTTGGTATGCTGTAGTTTAATGCCTGCAAAAATGTATGGCCCATTCAGGGAAGGTACTGTGGGTTTTGTCCCCATCTTGTGGCTGTCCAGATAAGGCATTTGTAAGTCTTTTTTGAGTCAAGCTGTGCAAGGTCCCACTGTTAGCTCTGAAGAGCCTGTCTCCAAGCCCTGCTGTTGGCCAAGCAGGAATTAGTTGTGCATGCTCTCATGTAGTCAATACACTAAGCATAAAAAAGGGCAATAGAAATAAGCAAGATAATTCAAAAACTGGTAAGGAAACCTGAAGGCTGCGAAGTGGCAGCTGAGACTGCAGAATGAACTAGAGGGAAGTTTTGAAATTGTATAAGCACAGCTGGTAAAGGAACTTTCTACTTAGAAAAAGCCCTAGAGCCCCCAAAATCTCCACAGTCAGAAATATTTCACATCCAAAATAAGAAACTTTAAGGAAAAAGCAGGGTCCTCTGATAGATGACAAGAAATTTCTTGACAGAAGACCAAGAGGTTGCTGTAAAGTATTGAAAAGCTTCTTTGCCCCTCACAGTTGACAAAAGAAAATCCTGGAGAGATGCCATTGACTGGTAGGCTTCTACTATACATACAGTAACAAGAAATAGGAAGGACTTTTACGAGTCATGGAAAGAGTACATGAAGCTTTGGACAAGTCAAATTGTGTCCCTGAAGTCTAAAAGGTGAAAATGCTGTGAAGTTGCTCATTTATCACAATCCAGAAAAAGGAGCTCCAGGTGACTGCACCTCTGAAATCTGCAGCAGGGAAATGCTCACAATAGTCTTCATAGGAAAAAAAGGAAAACTAAGTTGGAGTCTGGAGAAAGCAGCAGAGGGACACATTAGGGGACAGCTATGAATTGCACTACAAGGCTCTGGAGCAGGCCAAAGACCTGTAACTCAGAGCCAGTACTTGGATGCTGATCCCCATTTGCTCCAGGTGAGATGTTGTAAGTGCCAAATTTATGCTTAGACAAATTTAGCCTCTCCTTTCTCCTTTGTGCTGCTTGGAAGAGATTGGTGACGTCCAGGCCCAAGCTGGGTAGCATCTCTGTGGACATTGTTGTCTCACCACCTGATGAATTGTAGACTATGCAGGTCGCTCACGAAGGCATTGTTCATCCCCTTACCTGCCCTGGCTGTGTTGTTTTATGTAAGGCAGCAGCTAGAAGGTAACGAACGGATTTGAGCTTCCGTGTGGAGGGATCCAACTCCAACAAAATTGTCAAGAATATGTACAAAGTAGCAATTAAGAATGGAGATTAGCCGAGAACTTCATGTTTACAGAGGTGAACTTTAGTTTCTTACCTACAGAGTTGTGCATGGGATAGCTATTGACAACATGGTCAGGAACAAATAGCTAAAAATTCTTCTCAGTAGTAGTAGCTCAAGACAGAGTGGAATAACTCATGGTAACTCACAAACCTCATTATCTTTATTTGCGATGCAAAACTGGGAGTAAGTGCGAGGCTGTCAAGATGGTGGGGATCAAGGGGATCAAATTCAAATAGCACAAGTAAATAAAAGACCGTCACTTACTGTATTACAGGATGGAAATGGAAAGTAACCAAGATTAGTAAAATCCCTTCCTTGATAAACTCTGGACTCCAGGGGCTATCAAACCACATTTTGCAAGAACTTGTCGTCTGTGCACCTACCCTTCACTCAGCATCTTTCGGTTCATTGGCAATTTTGTAATGGCCATAATGTAATTTTTGAAATATTATATTTGGGGTTTTTGTAAATGTCTAGCAGTTAGAATCAAGTTTGAGAGAAGGGACCACATCTTAAGAAAACCATTTATTTTATTCTCCTGATTCTTAGAAAATGAAGTCTGAGAAACAAATTAAAAAATACATAATAAAAGAGTTGTGTGAACAAAACATTTACCAATGTGATTCCTCCAGCTTCTGCTTTTTCACTTCTCAGCATCCTAATCAGAAGAACACAAACAAGTGAAGGAAGTAGGTATCTTGGGGGGAGGGGGGCGGGCAGGAGGTGGGAAGAGGGATATTCAGCATTGTGGAATGATTCATATATGAGAAGAGATTGTGGAGACCAGGAATCTTTAGGACGGAAAAGAGATGAGTGAAGGAAGATATGATCAAGACTATGAAATTATCAAAGGGAACATGGAATGAGTATTCACAATTCCCAATACAAGGAGTAAAAATTTCCCTGTTAAATGATCAGATAGCAGGTTTAACACAAACAGAGGAAGTACTTTTTCACACAATGCATAATTAAATTGTGGAACCCGTTGCAACAGGATGTTGTGGAGGTCAAAACTGTAAATGAGTTCAAAGAGAGACAAGTTCAAGGAGGATAGATCTGACAAAGCCGATTAAATATGAGGGCTCAGATACAATCTCTGGGCTCAGAGAACCCTGAAACTTTCATTGCTGGAAGCTGGGAGAGTGCAGTTGGACACACTTTCCGTGTTCTTATTTTCTCCTTTCACATAGCTAGTATTGGCCACTGCTGAGACAGATACTTGGCTCAGTGTCTGCCTTCATGGAAGACATTATGTTCATAGGTATTACACTTTGGAAGACTTCAAGAAAAGCCCTGCTTTTGGAGGGCGTTTGTTCCAGATCTGAAATCCTTTCTGTCTCCTTGGGACCTTGAACCTGTCAGGTTGGGAATGTGACAACCCAAGGTGCTCTAACATTAGCTCTCTCCAGAATAATGAGATTGAATTTAAAATCAGAAGATTCTTAAATACAGAAATACTAGTTTCTCTCTATTTGCAGTCTTGTGTGATGGTGAGTAAAGGGTTCACTTTGCAGTTTATGTATTTCCTGGTTTTCCCAACACCGTATGAAATCCAGAAATCAACCTCCTTTAAAAAATGGCGTGATGAAATCCTCACAAAAATCACATGGAAACAGAGGTAAAATGGCTATCATTGTGAGAATTTCAGTAACGCTACTCAGCATTAGAAGCAATACTTTGGATGGGTGTTGGGGAACAAATGGGGAGCCCGAGCAGGCTCAAATTACTCTTCCTAAGTCAGCTAATGAAAACTGTTCAGTATCTGTGAACTGTTCCCTCGAGGAGATGGGTCCCAAAATGCACAGTATGCCAGCTGGGATTGAATGGGGGTACATAAACAAATAGATACATGGATAAGTATGTTGTTATTACTTATTTGTGAAGTAGCATATAATGGCTTTAGCAAAAATCTGGATGCTAAATAATGTTTTCTATACACAGTAGAAACCAGTCCCTGTTCTTAGACATCCTCACTGTACATAAGTAGTCAAAGACAGGCAACAGCGGGGAAGACGAGAACAGAGGGAGGCACAACCGGATAAAGTGATTAGCCCAAACTCACACAATAGATCAGTGGCAAAGCCAAAAAACAAGCCCAGGGTTTCTGGGGTACAGCTGATGGGATCATATGGTGCACAAATCCATTACAGAGAGATGTAGTAGCTTTGTGGTCTGAGCTGTAAGTTCAGTGTTCATCCACACCAAAAATATAATGTATGGAGAGTTGAGTGTATTTTAAGAGTTGTTCCTTTATTCTTACAGCAACTGGAAAGGATGGCAACCCGCCCTGAAATAGTAACTATCAATATATGATGCCTTTTGCCGCTCTCCTTCCTGATCAAATAAATAATTTGTAAGGTTTTGATGACAAAAGGATGTATCCTCTGCTCAGCTATCACCTGCCAGCACTACTCTGTGCAATCTGATTTAGAGATTTAAGCATAGAAATCGTCCTTTCTGCTGTTTCCCCTGGAAACAGGGAGGCCGGCGGAGAGGTTAATCATTTGGGTTTGCAATTCATAGTCGGCAAAAACCAAAATAGTTCCCCATCTTCTGAGTTTTAAAACATGCTGCTAAACTTTAAACTTTCAAAGGCAGTGTTGTTGTTTGGTCCCTGATATTGTCTAAAAGTAAGTAATTCTAGACAATAGTATATGCCCAGAGGAGCGTGCATTAAATATAGTGAAGCTCCCTTTGCTTTGCTGTGGTACAGTCATGTATGGGAAAGAGGAGAAATAACCTCCTCCATACCTTTCCCTTGGGTTTGTGGCTGTATAGCAATAGCTGTGCCCTGACATACCAGCTTCCCAGTATAGGGAATATATCCCAGTGTAAGTGAATTCATTGTGGGTGGAGAGTGAACTGGGAACTGAGGCATCTTGGTGCAGAAATAGGTCTTAGGTATGTGGAGCCCTGGAGGAGAGGAGCACTGAATAGCCCAGTGCCCCCATACTGTGGGCTGCTGTCAACATTTTGTTGGTAGTGTGGGTAGGTACAGCACAATCCTGTTTGCAGGGACATGGGGAATCTGGACTGTGCAGTGTCACACTGCACTCACCCAACTCGCTGCTGTGCTGTGATCAGAAAGGGTTTTCTGTCTGCGAGGGCGAAATGAGAAGAGGGGAAGAAAGGAAGCAAGGGAAGGAGATGGGAAGCTGGGGAGGAAACTGTGAAGTGGTGGGTGGCAGAGGAGTAAATTCATTGGTTTCACAGAGTTAGTGGATCACTGAGTGCTAGAATATCTTCTAACCATATGAGCTACAGCTGAAGCTCGGACTACTATAGGAGGTGGATTGGATGTTCTTCATTGAGAATAACACCTATACCCTGCACACCATGCAGAGAGTATATCCTTCAAGTCTAAGGCTAGTAACTTTTCTTTATCTCTTCACGTTTCTACCAAACGGTTGCAACGTATGCTATACATGATATTCAAGGGCATGAACTTGCAGTGTCCAGGCATGAGGATGAAGTCACAGCTTTAGTTCAACTTCTGTATGCCTTGGCTGTGTGGGATTAAGTAAAGCCAGTCTTAAAGTACTGAGTGCTGCATGCTACATTTCCAGCTAGTTGAGAAAACTCTTAAAAAACCTTTAAAACAATGGTAAAAGCAGAGGGTATTAAAAAAAGAAAAAAAAAAGCCTTCCTCTTACGTCTTGACCATTGGGGTCAAAACCCAGTAGGCTGAACTGGAGACATTATAATTTCTATTATTAGGCATCTGAGGGACCCATGACTATAAGCACATTTTCCTGGGCTTTCAGTAGTGTTCAAATATATTGTAATGTTTCCTGCAGGAAAATAGGGGTAATTGCTGTCACTGTACTCTAGGGGCTAACATTCTCAAAAGATATAACTAGTGACTGCAAAGGGGTTGTACCTGAAATGAATTTGACCTATAATGTATTGCAAAAATACTATATGCATCTTGGGATCTCAGCACTCTGCATGCTTTGGAGGTGGGTCAATTAAAAGGCTATAATTTAGGGTCTTCATGAAAGTCTTTGGGAATAGGGAAGTCTGAATATGGTAATGAAAACCCGTAAGGGTATTTTCACTGTGTGTATGTGTATTTGTGCATTTGTATCTCTAGTCTTTGTATAGATAAAAACATAGTATCACATTTGTGTGAGATCTCTAAAAGTTAGATAAAAATATGCACATAAACAGTGTGTGCACAAACACATGCACACACATACAGAATATACACATGCACACGTGCACACCCCGCCCCCCACACCTCTGTGTTAATGAGCTTTTCCTCTGGAGAGGACAAGTCGAAAGGAGCCAGTCCTTCCAGCCAAAAAAATCAATTGCTTCTTCATGAATTATTGAGATGTTTGCCATCAGTTTCTTTAAAAAAAAAAAAAAAAAAAAAAGTCATTGTTCCATGTTTCCTCCCCCAGCACACTCTTTGCTTTTACCCTGTGATATAATGACATGAAGACACAAATACTTACATATAAAAGTTTTCATTCTTTTAATGACATGTATATTGCAGTATTTGAATATCTTTTTCTTCTCTCCAGTGCTAGCTGTATTTGTGCACGTACACACTTTTCACATATAGCAACTGTCATCCTCCTCCCAGCACTTAGCTAAGGAAGGGACGCTGCAAGTAAAAAAAAAAAAATTCATTTCATAGCAAAAATACTAATATTTCCTCTGCTGCCAAGTGCGGTATTGATGTACTGATGCTCAGAAACTGAATCAAGGCTCTTACGCTGAACTGTGAGACACCACTAAACGAACACTTTTGCCTCTTGTGTAAATAGATAGATTAATGACGTTAAGTGAAAGCCAAGCCTGCTGAAATGTTAGCTTCCTTATGGTGCTTTGAATTTCCCTTATTTTTGATAAATGAACCAATCTGGCAATAAAATCCTTGCACAGTAGGTTAATAATGTCATAGCTGTACTGTGAAATAGTAATGTTTGTACTATCTCTTTGCAAACAATAATCCTTTGAAGCCTGATGAATCTATTTTCAACCAACTTGTCTGTTCGCCGGTACACAGAGCTTCCCCTTTGAAAACACAGCTTAGAAGATATTTAAAACCCGGGAGACAATAGGCTAAGGAAGAGGGACAGTGGTTTAAAAGGCAGAAGTCGGGTGAATACTCCTCTTTTCTGCTTCACTTTCTTCTCTGTGTCTCCTTTAATAGCTTTGTAAGCGTTTTAAGAAAAGTTTCCTTGCTACTTTTTCCAGCCACAGACCGATTTGTTTGCTCCAACATTCAGTTATCACTTACAAAGGTAGGTTTTCCCCTCAATCACTTGCGAAGAGAACTGGAAAAGCAGTGGCTGAATGTAATCAGAAACTTTGCTTGCTAAATCAGGTTTTGAAATTGAGTTGTCTTTGGAGGGCGGCTTTCTCATGGTGACATCGTTTTTGTTCTTGTACTCTGGGAGGAGCTCTTATTTGTATTTATATGTAGTTTATCATATTTATATATCAACAAGAATATCTGGACACAGTGAACTAATTTCCCAGCAGGAGCTTTTGCTGCAGCTTTACAAGAAACTTCAAATGTGGACACATCTGAATTAAACTGGCTTTGTATACTTGCTAATAGGGAGATTTAGGAAGCAAAAAGAAACTGTAGAGGCTGTGAGAAGCAGTTCTCACACAAGTTAATCAAGTAAAATGGGGAGTGAGCTGTGCAGGCAGCAGCAGATCCTCTGCCTGGAGAATATTTGTCAATGTTCATATTCAGAGTGAGGAGCTCTCAGCACTTCCCTCAGCAAACAGAGGTGTCAGAATCAGTTCCCAAAACCCCTGCCACCTGACCTTGCAGAGATCTAACACTTCTCATTGCACAGAAATAGACCTGTATTCCATAGCGGCCAGACTCCCACTTTCCTTTTAAGAGAGAAAGACTGCTAGCAGGGAGGGGATCACAGGAAAGAAACTGGGTGATCGTGGAGCAGGGCAGCGAGGTCCTTTCTTAAACATCCTAGGCCTGTGTATCTTCTGCTTACAGACCTTTCCCCCATCCTCTTTACTATCTCCTGAAAGATCGGCTTCCTAATGACTTGCATGAGTAAAGGTGGTGTTCCCCAGACAAGGAGTAGAAACAACACCCTGCAGTTTAGGTGACCAACCATGTCGGCCAAATCCAGCATTGAACACTCGCCGCCCCTCCCAGCAGAGACAGGCAGACCTCTAGAGGTGGTCCGTTTGCAAACAAAAAGACCCGCTTGATGGCAGCAAATAATGCTGTTGTCTGGAGTGCTCCTAAGTGCATCAGGATGAGAGCAGCAGTGGATTTGGTGCTGTAAGGGGCATAATGGACTGGCAGCAATTGGGAGAGGAAAGGAATTGTGGAAAACCAAAGTATCCCATCAAATGGTTAGCAAAGGGCCAATTGTTCTATTTACAAGAGCTCTCCTGCCTGGAGGAGAGGCAAAAAAAAAAAAAGTATCAAGACAAGCATTTCCTCCCTGTAATGATAAGGAGCTGTTGCCTGCAGCGTTCAGACTACACGGTTTCACAGATGTTTAAAAAAAAAAAAACAGCCGACAGCCTCTCTCTACCTTAACTATAGCAGCAGCACAATTGTCTGTCAGTCTTTGTACAAAGCAGAGTGGAAATATTGCCCTCCTGTTTCTTTAAGTCCCAGGGACTTAGTAAAATTAACACTAAATGTTTTAAAAGAAACCCTATCAAAAATCACTGATGATTTCAAGTTATTATTGAGCATGGGTGTCTGAGTAGCTTGGGGCAGTGCACATAAACTTGACAAACAGGGTACTTTAGTGCTGCCTGCCCAGATCCACATAATAGGGCAATGAAGCTTTTATTCATTCAAAGAAAGGTTGAGTTTGATTGGCAGGTCAGCCTGCCTGAACACCACAGTCTCTTTTCCCTAACACTTCACTGCTATCAATTACAGTTTTGAATGTGAATTGTTTCTAATGTAAAATAATGCCAACCTCTGCCTCTAACCTCAGGCCAGAAAGCTCTCTTGTGTTTTTTTTATTCATATTCACTGACTGCCTGAGGACTCTGTTTCTGCTTTGTATTTTCTCAGTCTGTCACCAAAGTGCTGCCATCAGAAGCTGGATTCATGCACAGCACATTATTTTCATTGTATTAATGATATCATTGGTGAGCAAAATTAAATAGAGTGATATTACCCCCCCCTTCAGTTGCCACAGTAGTACTGTTTGTTTTTGTAAACATGCAGGTTCAGAGACATAATTCATAATAAAGTTATAATCCATTACAAGCAAGCATGACTCTGAAATTGCTTGATTTTTATCTGGCAGTTGACTTAAATCTGTTTGCAAAACTTGTCCGATTGAAGAGAATGCAGATCTTATTTAAATCAGGTGATTTGGTTCAGCTGCCATCTGTTGGCCAGTTCATTATTATGATTCTGCGGTTACAGTAGTTACCTGTCTTCATTTATTTCAGTAAAACAGAAATCACATTTAGTAAATAGTGGGGGTGTTATGTAATGTCTCTTACCCCAGGGAACTGGTTTTATGTGTATGCGCATATAACTTTAACACAAAATCTCCTTTCTGTGCTGGATGACCATTTATGCTGCAAGATGCATTTCCTGTTGCTTTGTGACAATCCTCAAAAATGAGTTGCTTTGCTGACTTATAAAAATGCTATGTGTGTTGCATTGCGGTAGGTTAGAAAGGCCCTACAGGATGGCATTTTTGAACGGGCTCACAGAGAGGGACACGTGGGTTTAGGACCCTCTGAACAGTGGAGTCTCTTGTAGAGACTTGTTTCATAGCATCAGATGCTGTTGTTCTTTTTTTCTGCTCCTTCATACAGTCCACGTCCCCTTAGTGAGGACTTAACTGTGTCCATTTATCCCATTGCACAAAAGCTGCTATTCCAACTGAATTTCCATTTTGCTATTGTTTACCTGATTTTCATCAGTATTTTCCCTCTCTCGTGTTTGTGGCTCGTCTCTCCTGCTCCATTATGGAATCCATGTAACAATGTGTGCACTCTGCTTCCAGTGACATCATTTCAGGCTTTCTCCCACCACATCCATTAATATCTTGATAGGGATATACAGGAAAGACCTACCTTTGCTCTTTCATCTCTCTTGAGACAGCCACTCTGCAGAGTAACCTAGAAACAAGCCATCCCTTTTGGATGCAATTGCTTACAAAAATACCAGTTTCAGGATGGAACAGTGCTTTCAATAATAGCTTTTTTATCGAATACATTCAAACATGGTTTTAACATATATTTAATTTTACGGTGTGATATTTTACTTGCAGTTTGTGGTGGAAAAGGGTCTCTTTAGAAAAATAAGTGGATGAAAATGTTATATGATACTTCGTATGACATAGCTGGAGACACCTCCTGCTCCTGGCGGTTTTATGTTTTTCTTGTGGGCCTTTTCTTGCTATCTGAGATTTCTCCATTAGCTCCAAGGATAGGGTGGTCTGAGAGCTTGAAACAGGAAAACCTGAAGTCTGGGTTTTTTTTTCCTGTTATCGAGTTTCACTTGACCGTGGTAGACGTCACGGTGGCCAGCAGGATGTCTGAGGAAATTACAGATTTCCCACCATATTGCGTACTTCTATCATGCCTTACATAAAGTGATTTTGATACTCCAGGTACAATTTCTAGTTTTTCACAGCATGTTGTTTTTTATTTTGATTTCAGATGAAAATAAATTTCAACATTTCAGGCTTCTAAGTCAAATAAAAATTCTGAATTTTGACCAGTTTGACATTCAGAAAGACTCATAGCCTGTTAGCTTATTCCTGGTTGATTGGTAATTTTTGTACCCACTTTGCAGTTTGGGCAGTGGAGATAAAGTGGCACATGGTCTGATTTCTGTGTTACCCCAGTTTTAGAGCAGAGTAACTCCATATTTTGCGTAGGGAATTCCTGATTTACAAGCTCAGGCTAACAGACCACTTTCACAGCAAATACGTTATGTAGTTTTGGTGCAAATAAATGTGTGCCTTGCTCTGCTCCTCAGTAACTGCCTTGTGAGGCTCACACCTTTGGAGTCTGAATTCGGCGTGTGTGAAAAGGAAGCTATGAGAGATGCCACCTACTCCAACTCATCCTCTACTTTCCAAACAAACATATGGCACAAACACATTGTAAATAAAGATGACTTCAGACACAGCTCTTTTCATGGGTGAATGAGTTACATTGGGCGTTTTACTGGCAAGCGAAACGTTACTTGGATTCCACGTTTGAATACTTGATCTGTTAGCATTGCTGGATACTGTCGTTCCTGTGTATTGATTTAAAGCCTCTACTGCAAACAAGCAGTTAGCTCACTGGAAGGCAGCATTTGTGGGAGATGCTGATGCACAGCTAGCGGCTGACGGAGGCCGGCTTTGCTTTAGTCGGGCACTGCAGCGGCAGGGTTACGTTCTCTCCTGTAGAACTCCGGGACAGTGTTTATGTACCATCTCGCTCTGCCTGATAGTCACTAGAAACCATTATTTCTGCTACAGGCAATGGCAATTTGGCAATGCCTGTGCTCTTGTTGCTGTAATAAAGCATTGGCATTATCCAGCATTATGAGGAGGATCATGTTTACCTTCACTGGAGTATGAAGTGGTTAAGGCTGTAATTCAAGAAAGCAATTGAGCATTTAATGTAAATCCAGCATTGTTCTGCACATACTGAAGCATGTGTTAAACTTTGACTTTAATGAGACTTGACCAAGTGTTTGAAGGTCTATATGTATTTAAGATGAGCTGATACCATGAAGACTGTTTAGCTGGACTTTATGCACGGTACGGATGAACACAAGTTTAATATCAGATGAAAGATGCTCTGCTAATAAGAAATTTTTTTGGCAGATCAGTCTTTTGACTTTTGTTTTCATGAAATCTGTTGCAATTCATAGTGCATACTTCTTTTCTTTTGGAAGGAACACACAAAGAATTGAATAAGTTAGCTTATAATTTTATGAGGCACCAATATTTTTGAATAGTCAGCAGAATCCTTCCTCAGTTGTTTGGAAGCTTAAGGGGTTTAGAAAGTTCTTCCTTAGAGATAAATAAGCTGTCAATTCATGATGAAGAAAATCAAACTTGTACTGTTGATTTTGGCTGTGGTATTTGCAAAAGTATGAGAGAAATTTTTGCAGTTGTAGAGCACTCCATGTGTTAGCATTTAGCTTTCCAATGCCACATTGTGCCTCTGATAGCATTTCTAAAAGGTAAACAGAAATGTCAAAATAATGAAAATAAAAGATTAACCATTCAGATTTTTTTGAGTTAGAAATCAAATCTATATTGCAAATTAATAGAAAGCCAGATCAAGTTCCAAAAGCTGCTTATTACACCAGTTGCCTGGGTTTTCCCCCCCTTCTTCTGAAGGCCTTTTTTAGACTTCACTAGATTTAGATTGTGAAATGTCTAAACAGAGGTTCTAAACAGAAACCTGGGAGGTATAGAAAGTATGCCAAGAGCAAATTAGTTTACTTAGTTCATGACTTTAATACACCCTTGCAATTAGCAGAGTATTTCCTTTGGACTTGTGGTCTCAAGGTATGCGTTTCTGTTCATGATTTTTTTTATTCGCTGCCTTTAAATGAGAAAAAACAAACTCCACAGTTCTGCTTTGCTGGAGCCATAGGTACCAGGAGTTTGATCATGTTCAAGTTACAGTTTGACTCACAATTCAACATCTCCAAATGCATGGGCAGGTGAGAGAAAAAAGGCTGAGTTAGGAGGTGGTTGCAAACAAAGCAGAATTAGACTGTAAAACCTACTTGTGAAACCTGTCCCCCAATACACCAGTTTCTCATTGGGCGTACACACTAAGGGATGTGTTGTTTTCCAGGTTCTTCTGATGGAGAAAATGCACCTATTTGCTGAGTAAGATATTATACTCATGGCGATAAAGGTTGCTGAAGGCACCGATCCCTTTAGAAGCTGCATCTTCCCCTACAGATACCCTAAACCATTCCAGCTCCCAGATGCTTTGTGCCTCTGCAATCTCCCCACTTCCTTGAACTAGCTTCACTTTCTTCTCAGTGCCAAACCTTCTAGAAACAGCTTCAGTTCAAACTATATCTTCCAGAGCCGCCTGTATGCTCGTCTCTTCCCTCCCTGGAAAACAACTGCAACCCACCTAGTAGCTGCCAAATTGGCACCCACAATTGCAGTATCTTGACCCAGCATGACACAACCCCTCTCCCTCAGATACCAATCCTGCCCACAAACCCCCCACAATGGCAGCTTGACCCTGGCTGACACAATTGCCCCTTGTGTTTGCCAAACCCACAAAATTATAGGGGTCGTGCAGGAAAAGGCAGAGAGATGGGTGAGTTCGTGCTCTCTGTGCTGTCTGTGACACTGTGACCCTATTCATGGGCACATCCTTGCAGGAGGACTCGGCAGCCTGTCTGCAATGCATCGTTTTAAATTGTAGCCTTAAAAGATCCTTTTTTAGATGCAAATGAAAGACCCAATTAGAGTTTAAAAAAAAAAAAAGGGCAAAAATGTATTAAGATTAGTAAGAAACATCTGATGCTGCCTCCTTAGCCCCATCATTTTTCTGTTTTCAGTCTTAATCTTTATTTCTCGAGCATATGTGTAGAGTGCTGTGCACCCAAAAACAGTCTCGTCAGTTATATTTGTGCATGTGAAATCTTCAAGCTATCAAAGATCTGTTTATATTTGGCATAGAAGAGTTATCTGATGGTCGCTCAGGTTCCAGCCCAGTTTCTTTTAATAGCTGGTGGTGTTTTAACTGTGTATTTTAGTTTTACCAGTCAGAGAATGGGAGAAATTATACATCCTCATTTCAAAGAGGTGATCTGTGGACTAATCAGACAGTGTTTATAACACATATGTTCTAAAATGTAAATTCATATAAATAAATGTATGTATATTTATATATACTATATTTATATATAGTATAAATATATCTGTAGTGTGTATGTGTGCACATACATGTCTTTGTGTCTATGTACATGATATGCATGTAAAAGATTTTTTTTTTTTTTTTTTTTTTTGCTAGTGTGTTATTAACTTACTCATGTGCCATGGAGCGCCCTGGCTTGGGAGCAGGATTGGGAGATCTCTGCTCCGAGCTGTATTTCGCTGCAGGCCCGTTGGCCGTGCGCTGGGCCAGGATGCAGCAGTGCCGTGCTCCTTACAGGGAGGTTTTCTCTGGGCTTGCTAATACAGGGAAATTTACTGGCATAATTATACCCGTATAATTATGCTGGAGTAGTTATACTGCTGTAACTCCCATGTGAATGCTCTTGTGCTGCAATAATAGTGCCCATATGGGAAGTTATACTAGTATATCTCTACTGGTAAATATCTCCATGGAGGCAAGTCCTTCTTTAGGGGCCGATTTTGCAGACCAGTGTACTGCACAGCCCTTGCAGGCCCTTATTTTGTACATCAGAGTTTGCTTTTGTCAACCACATTTTATGCATAGGAAAAAGTTGTTTAGAATTCCTACCAGAATCTTTGGAAAGAAACAAACATTTTTCCCTCACCAATATAACATTTTTTTTTCCTACAGTCACTTTATTTTTTTAATATCTTTTAATATATGAAAATACAGATGTAACTTCTGACTTTTGTGTTCAGGAAATTTCTTTTTAGATGTACTAAGGATCAGATATAAGCCATGTCTGGAAGCAATACTTGGCCAACAGCTGAGTGTGTGTGTATGTGTGTGTGTTCATCTATCCATGATTCATTCTGAGGGCTGTTTTAGCCTTCATAAAATATTCATGCTGGTTGTGCATGGTTCTATAATTGCCATCTCAGGCCTTGAATTATTTATAGGTTGTACTGTTCACATAGTCTCATTTACTGATAGAACAGATAACACTATACAAGAGGATCCCAAACACTCTAATGCCTGTTACTTTGCATTAAGTAGTGGAATTATATTACTGTAGGTGTAAAATGCTGGCCTTTTTCTCCTCTCGCTTTAATATATCATTTTTGTATTTATAATATGCTAATTGTTGAGATGCTGTTAAGCCTCATAATTCCTGCCGAGTTTTACAGAAATCAAGATGTGGTTGAAATGATTTAGCTCTTGATCCCAAAATGATTGTTCTAAATCCACCCCCCTCCCTTCCCCCAGTTGTAACACCCAGGATAATTTATTGAAGTGATGTATGAGTACACATGCATACCTGAGCTCCTTTGTTTTACACTATTGATCAGTTTGTGTATCTTAACTGCTAACAAACATTCAGAAGTCCAGCTAATGCAGACATTCACCAAGTGTATTTTCAAGTTCATTGTACTCAATTAAACGCTGACTATGAATTCATCATAAAAAGTGATCTTATTTCCATCAAATTTTCTATTCATCTTTTCTGTGATTAATTCTGTCAGCTTTTCTGACCTACTTTTGACTTTATTTTTTTACTGAATAAGTGGAATTGCATCAGTTTAGCTTGGACATACAATGCACTTTGAATTTTCTTCGCCTGCTCAGTTTTTGGTTTAGCTGCTTCCTAAATCAAGTGCTAGTTCTAGGTGGAAAATACAGCTGAAGTAGACTTTATTTTAATTTTTTAATCCTTCTGCTTTTCTAATTAAAAGAAATAATTACTGGAGTAGAAATTCAGTCAGTAGCAGAGCCAGAGTACTAGTCCATGCACTGGAATACCTTCTCTTCTTTTCCCAAAAACTTTTGCATGGCCTTGTAAAGTCACTTATTTTCCTCCCCTATGAAAAGAGAATACTGGCATTTCCTTAACTGGCATGATGGCTACAGGGACTAAGTACGTAAAGAATATAAACTGTCCTTCTGCTATAATAAAGAAGTGCAATAGGAACACATAGGAAAGGAAGACTGCTGAAGTCTATGGTGGCACTGAAATGGCACAGGATCATGCAAAACACACCTAGCCAGGGCTTTTCTAGGGATGCTAGTTCATGCAGGCAGGTGGTAAGGAGAGCTGGTTAAAGCCCTTCATTTCAGTGCAGCTCATTTCGTTGCTCGCACAGGGTTTAGGAAGGATGTTCCTCCAGCTGAGTTTCTGCTCGGCTGTTTCCCTCAGGGAGTCAGTTCCCAAACACCAGCACCAGCCTCTGCTCCAGCTGACGGGCTTGGGCTGCTCCTGTCCTCCTGGGCCACCTGGGTATTCCTCAGCAGTGATTTTGCTAGCGTAGCTCAGCAGAGGAGATCCTCACTGTGGGATTCAGGCGTGTGCCTCTGTCTCTGGTGGCAGTGAACCGAGTCTCGTATTGGCAGTGCTTTGCTCCCTTCTTGGCTCTCCAGAGGTCTGAGTGATCTCTGGTGTTTGAGAAGGGAGGAGCGAGACAGGTATGTTGCAAGGAGGAAAAGGTGGTGGCTTAGCAGTCATTACGAATACAGCATCCCTGTTCAGGGGAAGTCTGAGAGGAGCAGGTAGCAGAAGAGGTGAAGATTTAAAATTTACCGCTCTCAGAGCAAAGCAAAGTATGGATGAAGGCAGCTCTAGGATGAAGCCAAAAGGAACTGCCAGAAAAAAATAGAGCAAGAAGAAATGTTTCTGCAAAACAAACCATTTTGGTGAACAATAAATTCTTGAGAAAATACGTCTCTGCCTGAGCCCTTATTTTTCTTGATAATAAATCATTATAAAATAAACCTTACGACATTCACCGTTCTATACAATGGGCTGAATTGAAAAGAGCTGTGTTCTTTTCTGTACGATTTTGTGAGCCCTGTGGGTCCCTCAGAGAAGGAAACAATGTTATTGTCATGCAGATTTCTCTTCTTTTCTTCAAGATTTCAGAGATTCCATGAATCCCTTGCAACAGGGTAATTCTACTTTTTTTTCCTTTTTTTTTAAAGCTTTCTCCAGCAGTGCTGGTGTAGTTGCTTTATTGCAAAGTCTCCACCTTTCTCATGGTCTTTTCTAAGTTTTCAGAGCTAAGCGTGACTGCTGTGGCATGCGTACGTTACTAAGCTTTCCTGTTAGCACTCAGCTCACTTTTTGCTTTTCTTCCTGCCCCTTTAGAGCTTAATGTGTATGTAAGGGGGAAAAAAAAAAAAAAAAGAAGATTGTTCTTATGTATTGTGTATTTTGCAGTAGTACCTGGAGGCCTCCGGTAGGTCAGATTTCTATACAAATAATATAGTATTGCCCCACAAAATTTATGACTGAAAGGACTAAAGATGATAAATGAATGACAGGACACTGAGGAGAATGGGATTAAAAAAAAATGATGGGGGGTGCCGTACAGCTGAGCTACTCAAACAATTTGGTTTTGGTCAGGAATAATGGTCTCAACTTCTGCTTGCCTAGGTGTTGTCACAGAGTTACTTGGAGGGAGGGTTTGCACCATATAATTCCTGAGTTAGGTGCTGGAAATACAATATTGCTTTCAGGGAAAATAACACACATTTTAATAGCCAATTACAAAATAAATTTTCTTTAGTGAAATTGTTAAAATATTTAATATCTTCGGGGTCTTGTTTTTCCCCTTTCCCTATTTTCTCTGCTAAGAGGTCTGTGTATTGCTTGGCTGGAATGTGGTCCTGGGTTTTCAGGGTCTTTATTACCTTTAACATTGTGCAAATGGCAGGCTGCTGGGACACCAAGGCATCACTTAGCTTTAATTGGTCAACTAGCCTTTGCTGTTATGCACCGTACGCCGCTGACCCCAGACTGTACTCCGAAAGAGTTCCCTTCAGCACAGGGTCGTGCGGAATTACGTAGAGTGCAGGAGCAGCGATGCTCAAGCCTTTCAACAAAATTTTACCATATCTATTAGTGTAAAGGTGTGAAGTGCCAAAAAACCCCGTACATGACCTAGAAAAACAAATTGGTAAGTGTGCTTCTTTCACCGATACTGCCTGTACTGAATAATTTTCTTAGAGACATTTAAAAAAAAGTCTATGAAATCCTACATCGTTTCCCCCTTTATATATCAGAAGTCTTTAAAAATATCTAAGATTTTTTTTTTTATGCCAACAATACATGAGAGAATCCTAGATATGTGTGACACCTTTTAGAAAGTGTCTTTGTCTTTATCTATCCTTACAGTACCTGTGTGCTAGGGAAGCGTTATGATCCCTATTTTAAAGATGGGAAAAGAAGACACAGAGAGATTTAAAGCTAGATTTTTAAAGGTGTTTTGACTTCTAAAGATGCAGTAGAATGTGCAGTAGGACTTTCAAGAGGGCTTAATTGCATCTTTAGCAGCCTAGAAGCAACTTGGCGGCTTACAAAGTATACCAAGCAGAGACATGAATCTAGGTCTTCTGAGTTCTGGTCTAGTACTTTAACCATTGGATGGCCCTTCCAGGGTGGACTGATTTTGGAAAATAACTATAACTTTTTGCTGCACTGTTGTTCAGTATTGCTGCTTCAATAGGACTTTTAAGCACTGAGTCATGGTTACTGACGTTAAGTGAAGAGCAAACCTTTGTCAGTGGTTGAAACCTGAAGTGTTTTGAACACTGTTTATATACATTTTGGAGACAGTATTTATAGAAAGGTTAAAATTTCCCGTTCTCTAAGAAGGCATCTTTCAAGGGGGTATTTGCACAACTTAGCCCTGAAGCACAGTGGAAAAGCCCGAATCGGGGAGCTGGCCACACTCCACAGAGGCTATGGAAAGACAAACTTTTTCCAAAGACAATTCAGAGCACTTGGGCTGGGCTTCTGCCCAGAACTGGCCTCTGGAGAAGCCCATCTCTGTCTGCGCTGCCTGAGTGGAAAGCTTGGGAAGGTCTCCCAGCCCTGGCTCGCAGAGGGGATCTTAGTAGTGTCAGCGCCGCTCTGTGTGTTCTTTGCTGTTTGTTCCTAAGAGGCAAATTTAAATCTCAGTACCTGTGACTGGTCCCAGATTCAGTGCATTGTAGCTGTGCAGGGATTCCCATGTCACGGTGTTGCTAGAAGTGTGATGCTCCCTCAGAGACGGGCTTAACTTCGGTGGCTTGAGCCCCAGGGGGCCACAGGGCAAATGTCTGTGGGGTTTTTGCTAGACCTATGCAGGAAATGTTTCTCCAGGTTCAGAGGCCTTTCAAGAGTTTCCTGGTTTGAAATCAGGATTAAAAAAAAAACAACCCACAACCAGAATCACTATGCTATTTGTGAGTCAATGGTCCAAGACAAAAGGGAAATTTGTGAGTAAATATCCTATCATTTCGATGTCAACCTTTTAAATGTATTTCTAACTTTTTTTTTTACTTTAGTTAAAATTTGCAAGCAAGATTTGTATTTTACCAGGAAAGGATGTTTTTCCTTTATAAACTATCTGAAGATGATGTTTTGACACACTGGAGGTTTTTCTCTGAACATTTTTTTCATACTGGCAGACCCTCAGACATGACTTTTTCCCCACAAAAGTTTCTTTTTTACAGACTGTCATTTCCCAACAGGAGCAAAAAAGTACCCAGAAAATTCACAGTCAGATCTGTCGCTCCCAGACTGGCTGTGGGCTCGTCACCAATGCATTCACATCTCAGTTAAACTTTTCAAATTATTGCGTGTATTCGAATATGTTTCATTTCATAAGGAATCAGTTGCTGTAACACAGGATACATCATTGATGTAAAAGCGAACAGAAGGTTAAAACTGCCATTACCATCGGGAAAGTGTTGTTACAAAGCCAAAACTGGGGTCCTGGTCTGTGATTTCGTAAGATTCAGCTTTCCTAGGGGCTAGGAGCTCAGCTCTCAGAGGTCCTTTCCTTATCTGTCGTCTTCCTCTGCTGCTGACAAACCAGTTGAGCTCTAAAAAAGCTGCTTCCAGTGACAACTTCCCTCCTGGCCACAGTGTGCATTTGCAACATGCAGTTTTATTACTGCATATAGTACTTAATGCAGCCGTATGTAGATCCAGATGTCTTTCATCAATCCTGAACCTGCCACAGCTGTAACCAAAGTAACCAAAAAGACGCCAGCATTTTCCCTGTTACTTTCCAATGCTTACACTTCTTTCAGGAAAATAGGAAGAAGCATGTTAAAAAGTACATGTATACCACATGTACTTTTTTTCTTCATGTATGGTGTGCCTTTAAGTTCTTACATTATGTATTATTCATACTGTCTAAAAAAATCAGTTTTGCTCAAGAAAAAGAAAAGAAACTGTTGGTGCCGTGCCAGTCATCTGCAGTTTGGCATCACATTTTGCAATACAAGTCTACGGTGTTTCATTTCTGTTTCAGGCTGTGGTTGGCTATGGAAGCACTAAGCATGGAAATACTACAGGTGTTCAGACTAATTGTAAATCCGACTTGGCCCCACCTGTATGTAGTATCATTCTGTAAACTTGGTTGGCTTAAACTAGTGCAAGTGAAATTGTAACATGATACATACAGTAGACGTGTTTTTGGTAAACTTGCTGAAGAGTTGATATATACGTTCCTATAATACTGTATGGTATCTAGTGTGCATATATATGCATGTATGAATACGTATGATATATGTTGATAAAATATAATGACCAGACAGAAAAATATTCTGCATCAAAATGTATGAAATATACCTATAAAAGCATATGCAGGTGCGCATTCTTTGTATTAGATACCATTTCTATACACAGTATGCGTGTACATGTGTGCGCATACGTGTACCCGTGTGTATACGTGTATTTATGTGTTGCTGTGGTCCCCAGTGTGTAGTTTATAGTTTGGAGAGAAATCATCCTCCGTCATTCGTCACTGCCGAGCTGCAGCAGACCAGGCCAGCACATCATTTGTTAACAGCGACAAAGCCGCACTCATAAACGCCGACATGTTACATTAATTTATAGGCACTGAGTGACTTATTAAATGTGACGTGTGAAATATAACAGGGCCTGGTATGGATGATTAGGTTTTGGGCTTTGAATTGTTGACAAGGCAGGGGTAATGAATTGCGGGACACAAGCTAGTATGTTTCCCCCTCATTAGTCAGTATTAGCTGCATTAATAGTAATAATTGGATATATTCATCATTTAAAATGTTTTAATAAATGTTTGGACAGCACCTGATCTAGGCTGTCAAATATTAGACTGGAAGGTTTGTGATGGGAGAAAAATTATGCCGTTCCTTCTGCAGAGATTTATACAGCCTAAGGGGTGCCATTTACAAATGTCCTTTAAAAAGTAATGGGTGGAGATAGTTTGGAAAAAGACAGTGCAACAAGAGAGAAACCAGCCTCTCTCACATTTCAGGAAGACATTTCCATTTTATTCTAGAGGCTTCTTGGTCCTGAGGTCAGGTCTCCAAGATGGGGTCTGAAGTGGTTATTTCTGGTCAGGTGCCAGCCTCAGATTAGAACTTCACAAAAGGTGTGCGTGTTTCCATCTGAATTTCTGTTTCACTCTTTTACAACTGCAGACTGAATGTTGCCCAGAGCTCAGGAACTTTCCAATTTGGGGTTTTGGCTTGGAGTCATCAGTGCTTTGAACTATTAACATATTTAAAATTCCAGAAAACTTTCTGCCTGGACATCTTGAAAGCATGATTCTCTATGGGATGAATGCAAAACATTTCTGTGGGTGTTCTGCCAGCTCCACTTTCATGCTTGGTTTCTGTATCTCAAATGCATTATTACCTACAATATGATACAAAGATTCTTCTGATTATAGAAAAAAAAATCAAATTTTTGTTTCATTATTTTGTGATCTTTAGAAACGGAATTTAAAAAATAACCTAAAACTATTACTAAGGAATGCAGACTGTGTTTGTGTCTTGCTTTAAAAGGGACATGTAGGTGAACACTAGAATGTGCCTTCTAAATGACTGGATGGAGACCAAGACGACCATGTCCAGTTGCAAAAAAATTATATCGGTTCAAAACTTGTGACACGTCACTTGGCTGTAACCCGTTATGTAATGAAAACCATTTTTTTAAAAGCAACCTTCAGAATATACAAAAGCAAAAGCACATGGAGTTATTGGCACTGCATCACTAGACTGACAATTTTTATTTTAAAAGAAGAGTCCTCTAAGGAAAAGCGTCGCTACTGTGGGAAGCAGTGTTTGGGGACTCAGTAGGGGGTACGCTTCCCTTTTAGATGCTGCTGAAGAGGTGTCACACTAGGGAGTACTGCGTTGCTGGAGGTGCTGTCTTTCAGGAGAGACACAAAGTCAAGTGTCTGACCACCTGTAGTCATAACAAGTCCCAAGACACTTACTGCAAGGATGAAAGTTTTCTCCTCAGTGTCCTTGCTAGTTCCAGCTAGCTGCTTGTACTGAGCATCAGGAATCTTTTAGATGAAGGGATCTTCATGCTCTCCTAAATACAGTGAGCCAAACCTGCCTCTTTATATCCATGAACTTACTCTGTGCAAAAAGTTGGTGGAGGACTCAGAAGGTGCCAAGGCTAAATCTGGCTGTAGATAGGTAATGCTGCAGCTCCAGGATGGCAGACAAGCTTCATTGCAGGGGCAGGAACAGTGCAATCATTTTGCACTTGTCACAGTTATTCTACACAGTGGAAGAAAAATTTGAGGGTAGAAACTTGGTCATTCAGTTGTAATCAGAATGATTCATACTTCCAAACTTGGAGTAATGTTATTTCATTTAATAGACACCAAAGTCACATACAACTTGTTTAGATAATGTATATTTAACTGTATTTTCCTCTTCATTCGGAATCAAGCCCTGAGTATTATTTTGTCAGGGTTGTCTGTTAGTTGGTGGTTATTGTTGACAAGTTGATGTGAGGGTATTTTAGCATGTTGTCTAACACGTGTCTGCTGATAAGTTTGTCATTGGCACTGCACAATATTTCTTCAAACTCCCTCTTCATTTTTATTTGGAGACTAAGCAGGGATTTAAAACTTGATATTGTATGCTCAGCAAATGAGGTTCATCAAGCCTTTGGGCATATGGCTGTGTTTTTATTTCCTGTGTTAGTTAACTCTGGGCCTGGAGCCTCAACTCACTAGAGAAGATGAAAATTCCTGTTTTCTCTAGGTTTACATTAATATCTCTGAGATCAGACCTTGATCTTGTCATCTAGATTCACGTTGTTTAGCCAGTCATCTTAAAGGATTTCAGCCTTTTCATTAGTGATATGTATGTATTATAGAAAGGATAAGATGTTTCAACATTTAAGTTAATTATTATGCAATTAGGTCTTTAGTGGAACTTTGTCAGAGCTACAGAATTGAGTGAAGAAAGAATGATTGATATTCAGTACTCAAGTAGAGTTCTTGATGATTTTAAGCTACTGTCTAGTTAGAAAGATTTTGGGTGAGATTTGTTAGTTATGTTTACATTAACAAGGAATTATTATTTTTCCAGGGAGGTGCTAGAGGGGGGCAGCTCTAAGTTTTTGCTGATCCTCTTTACTCATTGCCAGTTGCCGGCACACTTACGCTCAAAAGAAGAACAGTAGAACATAAAACAGAGTTAAAGAGTAAAAGGTTGTTAAGTTGCAAACACTTCCTAGTCTTGAATTAATTGTGACTTTCATTGGTATGATGTAGATGAACAAGAACTTGAACCTTTCTGCCCTGACCATCTGGCAAGGTTACTTAACTGCTCATTGTAAACCTTTTTTCCATCGCTCATGCTGTCCTCACTCCTCTATAGTGATACAGAAAAAGAATAATTATGCAGTACTTACATAGGACTTTGTAAACCCTCCTGCTCTGTGTTTTGTGCATATGAATCCTATTGATCACAGGTATCATCCCTGCTTTCACACAAAGGCATTTCAGTGACACAGCCAGACATCCAGAAATACAGGAGAGATCCCAACTCTTGACTACGTTTTAACACCCATGGAAGATGTCTGTAGCTGCTAACAGAGGTCACCTTCTTTTCAAAGATAATAATGCACATTGTTCCCTGCTCCCTTATGTAGGGTATCTAATGCTGTGCCTCTGTCCTTACAATGTCTTTGGTCCATTGAACTCTGTGCTAAATATGCTTTTTCTCATGATTCCAACCAACGAAGTACACAGTGGCATGAGCATAATATATTTTATTACAGCCAACTCATGTCCTTACCTCGCTCCACTTATAACTTGTCACCAACATCCTGATCTGAATTCTACTCCAGTTTTGGGACATTTGGTTTTGTCCTTCAGCTTGGGTACCCTCACTGGATGGTTGGCTTCGAGGGCAGAAGAAAATATTCGTTAGCTGCATCACCTTTCCGGATGGGTGCAAAAGATAACTTCGTAGTTACAGGCTATAATGCCCTTTCCACATCTCTCTGACACAGAAGAGAGCATCAGCAGAAGTATTTTTCTTACATATTCAAGGCCCATTGCTTTAAGAAAAGCTCTAAGTACTTAATCCAAAACTTGTGATATAAGCAGATATGATTTGATTCTACATGTCTGCTGCACAGGTCATTATTCTAAGATTAATTAAGCTCTTTCAATGTCACGTTAAAGGTAGCGCATACATGCAATATTTATTGATGACATCTCCAGCATTGCATATAGCGTGATCCTCTTCACCATCACATCAAAAAACTCTCTTTTCCCCTATCTCTTTCAGTCTTCCCCTTCTGTGGTGACTTACAATGAATTTTACAGTGTCTGGGTTGCTTACCCATACGCACACAAAAAATTCTGCACCATTTTATACCTACAGCCAGTTCAGGATCCCCTTCAAACACCCCTGGAATATCTTTTCTTGTTGAACCACCGCATGCACAGCTCAAACAAAGTGCCTCCGCCTTTCCACAAAACAGCTCTGTGCTTCCTTCCAGCACTCAAAATAGCAACTATACTCCGGATCCCGTCCTCATTGCCAGAGCTCCCTGCTGCAAAGGAAGCAAGGGCTTTATTCCCTTAAATATCATGAAACAATGGGAACCCCTGGATGGAATGTCCAGCTTGTGGGCAGGAGCTGAAAGCAGTGCTTGACTTTCTTCCACAGCATTTTCGTGTTTGATATTTTCTTGCATAAATACAAATATACATTTGCATATATTTTTTTTGTTCCGGGCAGCTAATTCTAGACTCACCCTTACTAGTTTCTTTAAAAGACTCCTTTTAATGTTGGGTTTTGGGTTTTTTTTTTTTCCAAGAGAACCAAAAAAAGGTTATTTCAAAAAGTAAAATCACATCTCCCAGCAGAATCTCTGTCAGATTGTCCTTTGTCACTGACTCTGAGCAGGTTCCCGGTTTAGTTTTGTTTTTAATTTATTAAGTTAGCTTTTAATAACTTAATAACTTTAAGTTATTGTTTTCTTTCTCCCCCACATAAGGTCCTTCACTGCTGCTACTTTACTTGAAGCAAACACTTCATTTGCTTTTTGAAACATAAGTTGTCTTAGGAGGGGACGCAATCAATCTGTCACCATATTGACACTTTCCAAATATTTCTCTGTAATTACTCAGATGGGTCGGGTGAGGTAAGTTCCACTCATCTTCATAGCAGGACTGTGTGAACAGGAGATTTACAGTCGTGTTTCTAAGTTGTCCGTCACTGTTGCAGTTCTGCTGAGGATTTAGTGATGCAAAAGCTGAGACTGGGGTGTCATCCCAGCAGTAAATCCCACGGTCTTGCAATGTCTGTCTTGCTGGCGATGATCCTGAGGCAGTGGAGCAGCTGCAGCCGAGAGCCCCTGAGTTTGCACAGGGTCAGCATCTCGTGGGCACGCTTCAGCACGTGTGCTGTTTCTGTTACATTTCTCTGGGGCTGGAAACTCCTTGGATTGTGTATTTTTAATGATTTTGAGAATTGAATGAACTCAATAATCACTTTCTTCATTTCTTACGTGCTTCTGATTCATTATGGGCATACGCTATGGGTTATTGTAAATAAGAGATCTAACAGCATCTTTCTTTGTCGTTTCTCTCTCTTCAGGCCATCAGTCCTGCACATAAATCTGGTCAAAAGTCATTTCCATGTCAGTCTAAGCAGACCTCTTGGCTTTTTTTAACATTAACTGTGTTCCACTTAAAAAAAAAAAAATAATAAAAGAAGTCTTGAGAACAAAAGGGAGCAGGTTCTGAGCCAGATCTCGGGAGGGAACACTGTTGTAACATAATGTCTACACCTAGTGTAACCATTCAAGGATAGGTCTGTTCAGATGGGTTTTGAGGAGCACTCCGCCTCTGTTTGTGCAGAAACTTTTCTCAGCACTTTAGAAGCTCAGACTCTGGCCAGAAGGTATACCGTGCACACATCTCCTTTAAGTAGCCTGACCCTCTGGGTTTCGCAGATTCAGATGATAGCACTGGTGCATCAATGTTATTTAAGGATATTATTGGTGTCAGGTTATTTGAGGAATCATTAATTATTGTATGTGCAGGCAGATTGCACACAATTTTACATGCAGGTGATTTACATGTGCCTGACCCAGGGAAAGGTGGGAAATGTGTTTCCCACACATGAAATATTTACCATGTGAATCTTTATAATGTTCTCCGTAAGCTGATGAAAGAAATATGTCATCAGCACCCTCAGCTCAAGGTGACAAGTTTTAGGGTCCCATGCCTACTGTGAAGAAAAACAGCTTCAGATGGCTGGATTAACACTGCTCTCCGACATACTATGAGTTTGATACTGCTGATGCTTTTTGGTAACCATGCTAAAGTTACAGTAGTTTACCTTGAGGTAGCAGGCAACGGAATACTGATATCATATTACAACAACAGTAATGCTGTTATGTGTCATCACTTACACTGAACAGAGGTTCTTTTAGCAAAACTATGACTCTGGGAGGGCTGCTAATTCAATGGCATTGTGTGAACTGTGACAGACCGCAGAGCTGGTTTATATTTTTTTCCAGTGACTGAAGTCTAGCATCTTCAGTAAAAATTAAAAATAGTTAACCCACTTTTATATCCTAGTATTTGAGGGGTGAAACAGGAGTGAAATGGGGAAAGAGTGAAGGGAAAAGTAGTGAAACTGAAACAAATTGATTGAATATTGGGGTTTTTACTAAATAAATAAGGATAAATTCTGTTGGTTATGTGACTGTACTCACTTGATAATAAAACACTCTAATGCTGGAAAATCTGTCACAATTTCAGCTAAAGCACTGGCCCATCAGCTTGTAAAGAATAGTCTGTGATTTGAAGCATGCAAAGAAAGGCAGAGCTGGGAGGCTTCTGTGCTGTGTAAGCTAACGACTGGAGCTGTGTGTGGGGCATGGGCACGCGTGCACTCCTCTGCTTATCTCACAATGCTGTTTGTGTCAATATAATGTAAAGGATGTGTGTACGTTCAGTTATCTTGCATCTAGCTGTCATAAACCAAATACACTGTGTATACTCTGTACACAGATGGCATAAATTCCTTCCAACTTTTTTTTGTGATAGGAAGGTAGCTGCAGTTCAAATTTAATAAAAATTTTAGATAATGGAGCTGGGCACAAGTAAGGAGATATAAGAAAATTCAGATTTTCACTACTTTAAGGAAAAAAAAAATTAAAAAGTCAGACCTGGGGGCAAAATTAAATTACAGAAAACTAAGCACTCAAACTTGCCTCTGGACTATTTTTAATTCTGTTTTGTGATGTTTTTTGGTGGTGTTATCTCTTTCTTTTCTTATTAAAAGTCTGGAAGAAGAAACCAAACAGTCTCTCTGTGATTTTAAGTCACTCATGGGAGAAAATGCCAAACACACTTTCCCAAACGACTCTAAATTTCTCTGATGCATTGTAACTCAGTATCAGAGAGCTAGAGAAGTCCAGAAGATACAAGATGAAAAATTGATATGCTGTGCTTCACTGTGCAGAACACACAGACCTGAGGAAAAGTGACTGGGAACACTTGCTGAAGCGAGCAATGAGTAATTTAAGGCTGTTTTGGGCAGTCCTACCTTCGGATTTGGTGATTAAGTGGGTGCCTCCTCAGCTATTTGCTGTGCTGAGCTGAATATTTACTGTATTGATAACAGCAAACCCTGGCAATACTAGCTCCAGGAGTCAGAGCGAGTTCACAAAAATAATGTAGACTATTCTGTTTCTATTATTATGGCATTGCCTGAAGAATCTCAGTCAATAGACTCTGACTGCTTGAGGCTTATTCTCCGTGTCACGTTGCCTTTCTTGGACCTTTTCTGCAGTTCAGGAGGAAGATATATATTTTCTAGTAAAATAAATAATTTTCCAGGCTTTTGGTTTTGGCTTTTTTGTTTGTTTTGTTTTGTTTTGTTTTTAACCCAGTGAATTGTTTAGCATCCCATAAATGCAAAATACAGGTCTGATTCTGGTTCCGTTCTAAACCAGTGAGAACACTGAATCCAGGGAGAGCAGATTTGTTGGGTTTTTTTTTTCTTAATTAGGATGTTTGACAGCTCAAGAAAGTTCTGTTTAGGAGAGAGTTAGATGGCTGTATCTAGTGTTTAATTTCTCTTCTGCAGAGTAAATTTCCTGTTGTAAAAATGCCACAAAAGGTAGCTACTGCTGTTTATTGACTAAAGAGCCAAGTAAAATCCAGCTGTGAACATGTGGGTAATAGGAGGTTTTCCCCATGCCTATATTTGATTTCCATGTACAGCCTCATGTTTGTAAGTATCAGTGTAAGTCTCAATTTTTCTTTTGTGAATAGGGTACCTGACAATGACCAGTTAGTTGTATGTGAAAAGGTCTGCGAGGGGAAAAAAACACCAAAACCAAAAATAAAACATTGCAACCGTAGACGTGTTAGTAAATGGGAATCTTCATACCTTAAATGCTAAGGAATTTTTTCCCCTCCTTTTTCTGCAGTAATTAGTAGAGCTAGGCTAAGCTCAGATTTTCTATAGTGTAGGAAGTTCTATTATTTTGAGAACTTTTCTCCGGCAAAGCAGAATAAAAAAGTGTTCCCTTCAAGTAAAGTTTAAAAATGTTGGAAAATTAAAGAAATTATTGTTCAAGAAAAAATGAATGCTTTATTTTAGCTTAATTTTTAAAAAGTTGGCAGTTTTCCATTGTAAAATAGGAGTTTTGATTAGAAGAGTTAACTTGAAAGGGAAAAAAATTAGCGTTGTCCTTCTGAAACTTCCAAAGGGACATTTCTACATTTTGATTATTTACTTTTCCAAATAAAATCACATTAAACAATGCATTTTCTCTATATTTTTATTTTAGTGGCAAATTACTAACTAGATCTAGTTACCAGGAGGTGCAGTAGAAGTTACTGATTGAGAAAGAGAGAAGTGTGTGAAAAGTGCATAGAAAACCCTGAAGAAGCAGATGCGACGGCTGAAGTGCATGCACTGTCTGCCTCTCGGTGACCTGTGGACTCACCCCTTTATTGGCTTCAGTACTTCTTGATATGCCAAGTTTTCACCAGAAATAAAATACCCATCAAATATTGTTTGAGACAACTGTATTTGTAGTGTCACATCCCCAGCATCCTCTTTTGCTGGGAGGACAACCAATGAAAGGAGATAGGCTGACAGCAGAGCTGGTTCTGCGAGATACTGAAGTATGTGAGTAGTACCTTTGTCTCCATCAGTACTGCTTGTGTATTTAAATTTATGCACATATTTAGTACTCTGCTGAATTGGTATGTCATGCAGAATGGGCATGCAATCCTTTTATCTGTTGGACAGTTGCTAATTATTGCACTGGCCCATGTATTTTGGTTTTACTAATTTTGCAAACCCACATATACTTACTGCTGTGTTTCGTCCAGGAGTCTAAAGTTACTCTCTTCTATCAAACGTGTTTATACCTCAGAAAAGGTGCATTTTGTTAGTTTTGTTTGCCCTAGCCAGGTTTAAGTTGTATAACCGGCACTCACTTTCTGGATAGCCACTGGTCTGGCTGACCTTGGCAGCATGACAGCTGTCGTATTTTCACATGGATGAACTGTTCTTGAACAACTTCTCCAATGTATCGGGAACAAACAAGCTTTTCTTCAGCATCAGGAATGCAGCAGGTCTTCTTTCCAACTATTTTTTTCTCCTTCCACAGACATATTTATTGTGGCAATGGCAAGAAAATCCTACTGCTAAGCCTTCGTGTTTGAGTTCCTTTAAATTTCCTTCAAAAGAGTGACAGAAGAGCCAACCTAGAACATGTCAGAGCTTGCTTTCTTTAATTTAACTCTTCATTTATTTTTAATAAATATGGGTATTAATTTGTAGTGGCAAGAAAAGTAGGAGAGCAAAATCCTTTTACATCTTTATTGCTAGTATTTCCATTTCTACTGTGTATTTATTTAATTTAAATCACTGTGGTAGTTAGCAGTGACAAAGAGCGGGATGCTGCTGGGGAGGGTATTGCACAAACCCAAAGGGTTTGCAGTGTGATGGACGAGGTGGCCAGCGATGAATGGCAGGGAGTATTTCATACAAGTGGAGTGACCTCCAGCTGGTAGCACGCTCGCTGGATCCTTCACGTGAATGAGGGGAATCAGAGGATGGAAGGAGCAGGAGCGAGGAGGAAGCCGGTGACAGGAGTTAGAAGTAACAGCGTGGGATGGCAGCAGGGGCAACCAAGGACCTCAGACGGGGCTGAGGTAAGAGTCCCTCACTAGCAGAGAGTAGAGGGTAATGGTGAGAGCACAGTCCTGCTGACACCAAAATCTTTTGGGGAATGCAGCAGTTTTGTTAGAAAAAAAATCTTAATCTCCAAAAAGGAATCTTCTATCCCGTTGTGAGAAAAGGGGAGAACACTCCCAGAAGAGCCAGTAACCCGTTTGTTAGAGCTTCTGTCTGGCAGAGAGTAGTTCATGTTAATTTGGGGCCTAATTCAGACTGGAGGTTTGTATTTAACTGAAGGTTGTATTTCTACATTCGTCCTTGCAGTTACTTAGAGATTTGTAGTAGTACAGTGCCATGGCATGGATTAACTGCTCAGCAACTTCACTCCTTGAGTAGTTTTTGCAGCCTGCACTGAGCTGCATCTTAGCACACCTAAATGTAATCTAAAATTAACTGGTTTTCTCCAAAACTGCACTCCCATACCCTCCAACCATGTCTCTGTGGCATAAGGGGTGAAGCACAGAGTCCTTTGATTTAAGAGCAATGTAAGTCAGTAAATCCAAGTGCTTTGTAAAAATTTACATGTTTCTGGACCTCAGCTGGCTCACATGGAGCTGGCTTGTGTTTCTCTGCTCCATATGCACAAATGCTCTTCACACCAGGGATGTTAGTAGTCAGGAAGGGAGTCAGAAAATATGTTTTGTTTGATTCATGCAAAAAAATAAACCTTCAATGGTAGCAATAAGTATAATTGATGGCTGAGTCTTGTGTGGCAGAAGAGCTGGTGTTCAGCAATCACATAAGTTTGGAGAGAGAGTTAAAGTTGAAGATTTTATTGACGCTCCTGTGTTTTGCACATTTTTTTCATCTTGGGAATGAATTTCAGACCCTAGTGGTTAGTATTAATGCTATATATCCTCTGTGGTTAGTATTAATGCTATACAGCCCTGCCAAATGCAGAGAAAGTTAGAACTGAAAAAAAATAACCCACTGTGAAGAAGTTAGATGCAAACAAACAGGGATGGAGGTTTATGCTTACAAAGAGCTCAGCTCTGTTGGCACTTCTCCTGGACCAGTCCTGTCAATCTAAATCTGAAATATTTGCAGAGTGAAGTGTTGCTAATAAGCAAGGCTGGCAGGACCAAACTCGAGGTGAAGAAGGCACCTGAACAAGCGGTTTAAAGCAGGAACCGAGAGACCGGGCTGAACCTCGTGAATCGAACTGCTCCACTCTACCCTTGTCTTAATCTGTTCGCATCCGCCTTTCTGCCAAAGCGGGGGGAGACCGTCAGCCGGCGCGTGCCATGCCAGCTCGGGAGCCGCTCGGCTCTTGCCTAGATGAGCGTGGGATGCTTTCGCGTAGCCAGGGGGACTCCAGCTCTGGTGTGTTCCAAAACAAAGTGCAGCCTATAGTTTGTTTTGTCTTTCAGTGGAATAAAAATACGGCACTTGGCAGAATGTGTTCTGTAAACTGGCGACTTTTTACTTAAAATGCAGTGAGCGAACTTGGCTGTGTAAGCTTGGGGTCTTGAAAGTTCGTCTGAAAATACTGTTATTTTTTTAAGTTAATTTTTTTCTGGAGTTGATTTAATTCAAAGGAAGTTTTGTTTGCTTGCTTGCTTGCCTGAGGTTTTTTGGTAGGTTTAAATAGATGAGCATTTCTTCTACAGTTTATTTTGGTGAAACTTCTGTAGAATTTGGGGGAGATAGCACAGTGCAAATGGAGTTAGACTTTGAAGCTTTGGGTTAGAGTTTGCAGACCCCAATAGCCAACTCCTGTATTTCATAGTGATTTTCCAAGCCTTTGAGCTGACATGAGCTCAGACTTTGTAAGGTAAGGGAAGGCCCAGTGTTTCTCTGGAGAGCTTCACGAAGAGCTTTGCATCTCTTTTGGGGCCCTTGAGTCAACCCACCAACCCGCATTGCCCAGCGCTCACGCGTGCTGTGCAAAGCCAGCCCGGGAAGATGCTTCCCATATTTGCATGGCTGACACTGCCTTTCAGCACAGATATTTTTAACTATTCCATGTCCCAGCTCCCCTCGGCGCTGAGGTGTTGCTCCAGGGCTGCGGCAGACTGGGTGGGCAGCTACTGGGCTCGGTGCTTGGCGAAGCCACCAAAAATCCACCAGCAAACCCAGGGCAGCGCCGGCTTCTCCCCAAAGAGTGAGTGGCTCTGAGAGGTTTTGCCACATAAGGGCCTGTTTGAGGCTGTAGGCACCAGCTGACAGGGATGTCTTTGCCTCCCAACAGATGGCTGGGCTTTTTATTTCAGCAAGCAATCTTGCATGGAGGGGTGGTCTCTGGATCCTGCCAGCATTTCGCATGACAGGGCCAGCTTAGGGCAAGAGGGATCTGATGTTCGTGCCCTTCATAGCTCATGAGCTAAATGACGAGCTGTTGACAGGAAAGCCATCATCTGAAGTGTAAGATCCTGAACTCTCCCCGCTTTTCGTTTTTCTTTGGTGGAATTAATGCCCTATTTGCTTGTCTCTCAAAATCCATTCTGGCACGAGTACAAACCCTCGCCTGGTGGCAAGCAGTTGTCTGGATTCGAGATGCCAAGATTTGTGCTGACAGCTCCTTCTACACAATCTGAGTCAGGCTGTCACAGCTGGCCATTAAAGGCTTAAAAAGACACACACATGTACAACAAATAGCACCAACTTTCTGTTACTGAATATCAGAACCTGCTTGATGAGAAAACGTAATGGCTTACACTGCTTTTTATTTTATTGTAAACAAACACAGTGTCTCCAAACCCCTGTTCAAGTGTGGTGACTGTTTATTTTATGTCGATTGCTTGCTCTTATTTAGGAGCACAGGTCTAGAAGGGACTTCCTGGGTCAGGAGATCCAGTCCTTGGTAATCCCAATCATCACATTTTATAATCCTCGTTACCTTACTCTTCTTTAATGAAAACAGTCCCTTGTAGTTTCAATTTGTCCTTGCAGATGTTTGCCTAGTATGATTTTCTTGGCGTGGAGGAACAAGCACCAAAACTTGCCTTGTTGAGGGGCGGCATCACAGCTAGAGCAGGGCAAAGAATGCTGCTCATCAAAAAGGGATTTTCTGAAGCTGTTTACCCGGCAGTTTTGCCTTTCTTGGTGGCAGTGAGTGCAAATTCTGCTGACTTAGCGTTCAGTTTGGGCGTGAAAAGATGGATGATTGCAAAAGTTAACTTTCTGATTTAAAGTAAAACAGGATCGAACAATTCCCCGCCCCACTTTTGTATATGGAAACGGGTCAGATTAGCTTCTGCTTAGTCAACTGATGGTTATTGCAAGTGTAATACTGCTCTGTCTGGTTGCGCTATGTTTTAAACTTGCTGTAGGATTAAATTTTGCATGGCTGAGCTTTAGTAGACCTTAGTCTGTAGTTTATTTTGGACAAAAGATTGATAAACTTTGGCTCTCAGGGAGGAAGCCTGGAATCTGAGACCCACTATTATTCATTGAGTTGTCTTTATGAGTTTACAGTCCACTGATGCATAACACTGAAGGAAATATTTTCAGTGAAATGTTTGCTTTTTTCTTTGGCTTTGTAAAATGCAATGTCTTTTCTTAGAGATATATGTCAGGGTCATATAGCTACTTCAGTGAACTGTGTATGGTCAGGAAATAGACTGCATTGAAAATATTTCATTTTTCCATGAAGTCAGTCTTTTAACCAAGACTTCCCCCCTTCTCCTCTCAGGGTTTTGGTCTCCCACTAACCACTATTTGAGCATTAATTTTATTCACAAACTGGGTTTAATTGTGGAAGGGAGATTTCAACTGTATGGAACATTTTCGGTATTTTTGTATTAAATCAAAATTTGCACACGACGGCAAACTTGTAAAACAAAACCCCATTTATACATAAGGGAATTTTCTTGGCTGGTATTTTTCTGTCCTCTTTTTGCTGTGCTGAAATATGTGTCTCTTACTTCCTTGCTGCTATGGATGGCACAGCGAGGCTGGCCATTTAGCGTGATAAAGGGACTGACTCTGCAAACTTTAATGGCTCTGACACAACAGTTCTGTTAATTTAATGCTTAAATGTTTAGGAGGTGCTTACCTCCAATTTTGCTGGATTGGGGCCCACGCAAGCTCTGCTCCTTCTTTGGATGGTCAGTGGGATGATTTGTCCAAGTTGGGAATACTAATGTAAATAAAGCTTTGTTGGACCAAATGCATAGATGTTACATAGTACTACTGCGCACTGTTTATAAGACATTAATGTCCTTTTCTCTTTCTCCACAGGTTCTTCTTGAAATTTTTCCTCAAATGTAACCAAAATTGCCTAAAAAATGCAGGAAACCCTCGAGACATGCGTCGATTCCAGGTCAGTCGGACACGCTTCCTCCTTTAAAAATCAGCAGCTGTTAGGGACAGAAGTACTTTGACCCAAACTAACCTAGTAATTCACTGGAAGATGCTAAAAACATAAGGTCACAGAATATTGCTTGAGGACTTCTTGTCACAGCAGAATTGGCAGGAAGTAGTTGGGTTTTCTTGCTCTGGACAAGAGAACTCTTGAAGATAATGTCATCTCCACAGGAAGTGAAAGCATGAAAAGGAAAAATCAAAATGACCTCACTGTTGTTTTAGGCTATGGGGCTACCCTGCTCTGAGATATTCCCTTCTGCCTGGGGAACTATTTGCCTTCATGTAAACACTAAGTGAGCACCATGTTCATTGGAAGGGGCAGAGGAGGGTATAAGAGCAATTAATAAAATGAGGCTCGTGACTACACTTCAGCAGTTATTCTTCAGCAGTGTTAAAGACTCATAAACATGCATCAATGGGGTGAAGGTCCATCCCTGTAGTCAGCACTTGGAAAAAAACTACCCTTGGGCGTATCTTTCTTGGGATGTTTTGGGCTGGTATTTCCCTGCTGATGCAGCATGTAGCAATGGGGCTTGGGAACTGTAGTATCAACACAGCTTCAGATGGCCAAGGACATTTTTTTATGCTACACCTATGTCCACGACTACTTTTGGGATCAAGTACAGCACTGTCCCTTGGGAAGGTGGTCTGCACTTGCCTTCCCCAGTGCTGGCAGCAGAGTGGTGTGATGACAATGCTGAGGAACAGTTGCTCCAACCCCTTTGTTGAAGACGTGGTCCTTTGACTGTGCCAATAATGCTCTACCTGAGTATGTGCTCAATAAAAATACAGGGTAGAGAGCCAAAGGACCTTCTCTTTTGATGGGAGGAGTGTATATGGCCCAGGGAGAAAACATGATAGATTCTGTCAGTGGGGATGGGATTTGCCTCAGGGTTCTGAGGAAGAAATAGGAGATTTGTCCCATAGACTACATGGGTCTCTGAAGGAAGACAACTCCAAAAGACAGCTGCTTTCTGCAGTAGCTCAGGACCTTGTTTGCTTCTTTTCCAGCATTGTTGCACTTAAATAAAAGTGCTAAATGCTATGTAAATGGCAATATTATTTATATGTAAAACATATGTCTTTTGTTGAACTGCTTAATTGCAACAACGCTGGAAGGCAGAGGGTGTTATTTGCCCTCTGAGCACATAAGTGCAGAAGTGAGGAGAAGTGGCCACAGGGATTAAATTAATCAGTATAAAGAGCTAGCATTAGCGTGGCAGAGCCCTTGGCTTCTCACCCACACTCCTCCCTCCGTCACGTTTCTCCTGTGATTCGAGAGGGCATTATCACTGAAAGAGAAAGTGGAAAAAGGACTCTCACCAGCCCAGGGATTTAGGCCAAGCAGTCACCCCTGGGGCCTGTCAGAGCTTGCTTCACAACATGTACACTCTGCTGGGTTTGTGCTCATCCAGGCTCGAGGCTGATTTTCATATGGTAATGCCTTTGCGTGTTCTCTCAGAACAGCAATCAGGAGCCTGTGTCGGCGAGTAGGTAGGACATAGGAAAGGTTGTTGATCTCTTGACTTGTAAAGACATTCTGTCATACAAACCCAGCTTCACAGCAGTTGAGCTTTCTGTGTGTAAACAGAGACTGCTTAATTACACAGGTCATGTCAATTAGTGTGACCTTAGCGTTTTCAAGAAATTAATCACTTTCAGCCAAGCGAACCACTCATACTATAATACAGGGTGGTATTGAAGCTTGCAGCATTCTGTTAAGTGCCCAGGCTTATTGTTTTACAATAGCTGCTTTTCTTTTCCTTTCTCTTTTCCTTTCTCTTTTCCTTTCTCTTTTCCTTTCTCTTTTCCTTTCTCTTTTCCTTTCTCTTTTCCTTTCTCTTTTCCTTTCTCTTTTCCTTTCTCTTTTCTTTTTGAACTTGTCTTTTAGCAATAGACTTCTTAAAATAAAAAAGCCAGACTCTGCAGAGTCCAGGCTTCATTTATCATTTCTTAGTGTGAAAAGGACCAAGCATACACATAATATCTCAATGATGTGATGCACCTAGATGTTTGAGACAACATTGTATAGGAACCAAGTGAAATCTGGGCCCCTGTGAAGTCAGTGGAGGGTTTGCTATCAGCTACCTTTGAAATGTTGCCAGTGACTTACAAGGTCTCTAATAGTTATGTCAAAGTTCTGGTTAAAATCCACGAGAGTAAGGTATTTCCAGATACTTTTTAAATAGTAGCATACTCGTTTCACACACAAAAAATTGAGACTTTCCCTTCCTTTACTTCATTCCCTTATCTGTGCTGGACTGTTAAGCTGCTGAGAGATTTGTCCATCTTTTGGCCATGGTCTCTCATTCATCAGTCCCCAAAAGTTGCTAGGAGTTATTAGAACGCAGATTATGGTTTTGGTGGGAGAAACAGTGAAGGGCCAGGGACACGAGTCTTGCACTATCTAAGGACCAGCCCTGTGGTAAATTTCCTTTCTTAATAGTTTTTAGTTTTTTTTCCTGCAGCAAGGAATTGTCTGATTATCATATGATATAAGAGAGGTTAAGAAAGTACAGGGAAGAGGCAGAGTATGTGTTGATTCAGGCGACTTGTGTGTGAAACTTCATTCAGACTCACACACAGAAATAGATTAGGAAGTTTTATCCCGAACTTTGCCTGCAAATGTAGTAGTGTGATAAGCCTAACATAAAAGCCGTTGTGGACCTGGAAGGAAATACATTTCTCTGCATGTCTGAGATGTCCAGGCATGTGACAACAGGAGCGGTGTCGACTGCCAGCAAAAGTGTGTGCTGGAGCAGTTCTGGTCCTGGCTGTGTTAGTTGTGTCTCTATTAGCGGAAGGAGACAGTCAGAGAGGAGAAGTCAAGTACTATGCAGGGACTCAAGACAGTTGAGTTGAGTGTTCAACTGTGCTACAGACTCCCTGCTTGTCCTTGAGAAAATAATTTCATCTCTGTGTTTCATCAGTCCAACTGCGCAAAATATTTGGTGATATCACATATTGTCACCTTTGTCCAGCCTTGCCTTTTTATTCCAGAAACCCCATGGAGCAGATGCTCAGTCTGGTTTTGCATTCTTCATCACACTAAGTCATCAGTCTTGGCAGGATGGGCTGTAGTGCCCCAATTAGTGGTAATAATAATAATACTAAGTAGACGGTAACATGGGTGAACTCTGCCCAGATTTTATTTTTCAGCACTAAAAACTCATTCATACAACCTAAACAGTTTTGTGTGTTATTGTAATTAATGAAACCCAGGTGCCCTAGTTATCTTGTTGTTCTTGTTTTAGCACAACTGCTTGCAAACTGACACATGTCAAGTTTTAATTTAGAGGAAACTTTTCAGACTGAGTCACTGCATAAAACCTCAAACATTCATTTATTATGAAAACCTTGAAAGTCACTTAGAAATTGCCATGCTGTTTGATTCTGTTACCACAACCTCTTCCTCAGCCTAGGCTGCTAGTTTGCCTCCATGGGACGCTGCCACTCATGTTTGAATTGAAGCCACTTGTGTCTTATTGCAAATTTGCATAAGAGACAGAGATGATGCTTCATGCATCCCAGATAATGGAATTTGGACATGCAAGGCTCCATCCCCAGAGAAGGGAAAGGCAAAAAAAAAAAAAAAGGCTGAAAAATAGCACTGAGAGCTGTGGCCCAATTTAACAAGGTAATTAAGCGCCTGGACTGTCCTTGAGCACGTGAGCAAAATTACTGAATGTATTTGTACTTACATGCTTTAAGTTAGGCACCTTTTTAAGTGTCTTGTTAAATCAAGAGTGATTTTTAGTTACTAGAATAAAGAAGTCAAAACATTGTAGGAAGAGATCACCAAGTGGTGATGAAAATAAATATGTTGCTCAATCCATTTCTGCGTAGCTTTCAGAAGAGCAGCAAACACTGGAGTTACAGGTTTAACACTAATGACACACTTCAAACCTGGAAATCATCTTAATCAGATTTTCTCTGCCTTTGCCACTGGATGTTGGGAACATCGCAAAAATATCAGATCCCTCACCATACATGGGAGAAAATTGAAAGCACAAGGAACATGCTATGTCTTAATCAGTTAGCAAAGCTTAATGGGCTGTGGTTAAAAATGAGGAGTCATGCAATGCTTAATTTTGATATATTAGGTGAGGTACTATAACTAATAAACAGGCCGAGTGCTAAACGTGGATAAATAGCTTGATCTCCAGGCTCCTGGTCTCTGAATATTTTTTTTTTTTAAACTAAGCTCCAAAGTATTCACAAACTGAACTATTTAATGGCAGGCAGAATAATTCACAGAGCCGTGATATGTTAATGCAGTTGATAGTGCCAACTTCATTGAAGAAAGTTGTAAACCGATGTGTTTCTTTCATACCTCTGTCTCCCCTGGTGTTGATATAGGATTTAAATTCAAAATCCATGAAGGGCTAAAGCTAAAGCTCGAAATCATTTTCCATGTTTGCTTGTCCCAAATTAAAACTGTGTTTTGTTGACAAAATTTGGAAAGGTTTGAGATTTGGCAGGCCTGGTTGTCCCTGTGCTTACATTAATGTGTCAGCACCTCATTAATCATTTATTAAACTGTAGTGTGCCTTTCCCTCTTGCTATGGTCTGTGTTTTAGGATGCCTCAGTGCCCATTCCACATATACTTTGGCTCTCCCCTCCCCCTAATTTTATGATTTCTCCACAAATTAGTTTTAGCATGTGCTTTAACTTGAACGTATCCCAGTCATTTCAAAATCAAAATGAGGAGAGTGTAGTATTTTTTTAGATTAAAAAATATGAGTAGAACTTGTAAGTATCTAAGTGCTCTGTAGAGATCCAAGTATGTAACTGTGGCACACAATATTCAAGGTGTATTTTTTCTCTGTTAATAATTAGGGGCATTAATATTTTGTTAGTGCAGTGTATGTTCAGTATTCCTGTATTAATGAGATTCTGCATTTAAAGAACTGAGCAGTAAGCGTGTGCTGCTTCTTACAGGTGCACTATGAATAATCATTTTTTTTCAGACAGATACATAAGAGTAACCACTTTTTTTTTCTGCATTTCCTGAGACTGGAAACAGTTTCTCTTGGGGATTCCTTTTATAGTTTCTTCTGCTAACGACACCAAAGAACCACACCAATGTGGTCTCTTTGTAGTAAATCAAACTCTCTGTTCAGGAGGTAGATAGGAAGACACTGTTAAGTAATTCAAAATATGTTGCATCAACAGTTTCAGAAACCTAAGGGGGGAAAAATTAAATGTAGATTTACTCACATAAAACTGACCTCACTAGGATTGTTTCTGCAAGTTCTTCCCTAGAAAGGCGCATGTATAGCGACAGCTACTTATACAGACGATTTTCACAGGTTTGAGACTTACCTTGCTATTATTACTCTTGACCTGTTATTTTTCTGGAATTCTATTTCTAGAAACATTCAAAAGTTTGGGTTTCAGCACAGGATTGATCAGTTTCAGTGGGAAATCTGTGTGTGCCTGTATGGTTTTAGGATTGGGGAAAATATTTATGTTGTAGCCATTGTTATTAATTGTAATAGTGTTAATTTTCATATGCGTCTAAGCAGACCAATAGAAGAAGATAAGGAGCTGGCATAAATCATGGAGCTGTGACAGGCAATGCCAGCTAAGGATTTGGCTCAAAATCCCAGTTGCAAAGAATTTACAATGGTTGCAAGTGCACAAATAAGATTGCAAACCCTGAGCCACTTACTATAAGATCATATTTTATTGAAAATATCATAAACTTTATTCTATCCCTGAGGAATGCAATGGATAAATTACTTTTGAAATCCCTTTTGGAATTTTATATATAGGGCTTGGGTTTTTTTTTCCCATAGTTTGATTTCAGAAAAACTTATCTATAGTGTTTGGTGCTTTCTTTTTCCCAAATTTCCATCTGTAAGAGCTCTTGAATCATTTATTCTATATTTTAATATCTTTCACTTAAAACATGGACAAAAATCTATTGCCTGGAATGCCATTCTGAGGATGGTTTTAGGATCCTTTAGATGTAAACTATTCCCTTTTGTATTCCTCTTTTTAAAGACAAAGACTTTGGCATTAGCTATGGGCAGTTTAGCAGCTTCGTGTACTTTATATTTTTGAGCATTTTAATCGGTGGTCCAAAATAGGTGGAAAATTTTTCTTTAACTTTTTTTTTAAGATCCAATTCAAGTGATGAAATTGAATTGTTGTAAGCGATCCTTTAAGTGTCCCCATTTGACCAACTTTGAGAGGCAGCAGCTTCCTGAGAGAGTTGAAGCAATGTTTGCCAATCCTTGTAAAGCATTTCACCTCTTCAGAGGCTAAAGCCTCTCAAAACCAAGAACAATTAAAGCGAGAGCCTTTCAGAGCGGCTGGGGAATTCAGCAAAATAAATCAGAAATCCTCTGCCGTGGCTCTGGAGGCTTGCCTCATTATAAGAGCAGATCTATTAGCCCCCTTGCCATTGTCTTTCATTTCTCAAGTGAGGTGATTCTAATTAAATTAATCTGCATGTCAATCTATCGGTGATCAATCAAAAGGGCTGAGGTCCCCCTTTGCGGCAGTGTGCTTGCGGCTGACAGGGGCTGATAATGGAGGAAGAAATAAACTGTCGAGCAAAGTTAATTAGTCAACATAATAGGTGGATTAAACAGGAGCTGCTGATTGCTGTTTCACATGTCGAAGCATGAGGTGGGAGCTGAAACTGCAATTAACAGACAATTATTATATTTGGTTGTAAGAGGTCGCATGAATAAACATATCTCTGTGGGTTTCAGTTTTTAATCCCTTTCCCTGTTTAATGTAAGGAGAAGTGTAGGTCATTTCTTCTTATTGTTTTAGTCAAAGTTCTCAAAGGCGACGCATGCTCCTGGCAAACCAGCAGCCAGCTGAAGGCCAAATCTTTGGCTGGGGTAAAACTCTGGGAATGCCATACTTTGTTGGGAAAAGGCTGTGGGAGGGGGCGGCTGAATGAAAGCCAGGGAGGCTATGAGGTCGTTTGGTCTGAGTGGGGTGGGAGGAGACCCGGCGTGATGAGCTCGCAGCTCTGCCAGGGACTTGCCCCATGCGTCCCCCGTTTCCTCCACGATGGTTCGTGGCTCAGGTGCCCTCAGCCTGAACAGAGATTTCCTATAGGATGGTGCCTGCTGAGCCTCAAGGTTGAGACATCTCTCTGGACACCTCTGAGAAGCTGGGTCTTCTACTCGGGACCCAACACTTACCTGTTTGCCCCTGCTGGGTTGGCTCCTCTCCTGCCCTGGGCTGCTCTGGGGAGCAGAAGTGTCAGATCCTGCCTCCAGGGCAGTGCTTCTCTGTCTCCCTCCCCTCGCCTCAAACCAAATCCCGGGTGTTGACATTAAGATAAGTTGAGAAATACAAATAATTCTAATGCTGGATGAATAGGGTTGTGTTCTCCAGATCAAGACCCCACTGTCAAGCGTGCGTGTGTACACAAACATACCTATACGTACTCCCTAAGATAGAGCTCGGGAGAAATTTGGGCAAGTCCAACAACCTGTAGTGACTGTGCTGAGGGGAGAGCAGTAGAGAAGGGTGGGGGGGAGGCACGCAACAACTCTCATCAGAACTTCGCAAAATACACTTTTGTTTTCTTTTATTCTGAATCGATTCTCATTTGCAATGTCAACAGCTCTATCTACTTCAGCATGGAAACTGAAGGATAATTTAGGGTGAAACACAGCTGCCCTTGTATATAGGGGAAAAAATACTTAATAAAGATCCTCTTGTTAAAATGATGGTTAACAGTGTGCCGTCTGCCGTGCAGCTACAACCTCTGCAATTTGACTTAAAACTGCATCAAAAGCTTTCGATGCCAAAGACCCACTCATCAATAGCGTCTCTTGTTAGATTTGTACAGCATAAGCACCAGTTATTATGCGAAATAGCTATGCAATTTTCTACAGCTCCCAGCTGTTATTTATTTAACTGAGTTTATTACACTATGTGCTTCTTAAAAAACATACATATATATCCAAATTTTCCTCCATTTTGCTCTTGTGCTTGCAGGTTGTGGTGTCTACAACAGTCAATGTTGATGGCCATGTGTTGGCAGTGTCGGACAATATGTTTGTACACAACAATTCCAAGCACGGGCGGAGAGCTCGAAGACTCGATCCCTCGGAAGGTACGCCTTCTTATCTGGAACATGGTAGGCATATCATTTTCATTGGTTGGCATTGCTACTTTAAATGTGGATTTATTTGGTTTGTGTCTTTGGCTACTGGTTTCAAATTGTCCTGTAACAGTTTATACCGTTGGGACCGGATATTTTAAAGAGACTGGCCTCCAGACCAAAGGGGGAATTTTTCAAGTAGGTCAGCACTAAATGTAGTGACATGACAAACCAGTAAGCGAACATGGGTGCAGAGTCTGTCCTGTGTGTCACTGAAGTGTGGTGATTTCTTTTTTTTTTTTTTTTGGTCGCATCTATTCAGCACCCAAAATTGGAGTCTGATCTCTTCCAACTTGCCTTGATTTTTGACTGTGCATCTAAAGGATGTTGCATATTTTCTGAAGTGCTCAGCACCCAAATTTCAATTGGATTTCTTCTATCTATAGACTGGTGAGCTCCATAGGAGATCCAGCTGTTCCTTTGAATTGCCCTAAATGAAAGCAGAGCCCTTTTGCAAATCCATCTGCTTACTCAAGCCATGGACGAATGTTCTCTTCTGGCTTCAGCTGTGCCAGCTGAGGAAGTTGCTCTTCCTTGCATGCCACAGCTGCTTGTCTCTCCTCCCTGCTGCAGGCTATTCTCCACCATGGGACATGCCAGCTAAGATGGTTGTCCGATTGCTCCATAGTCTCCTTCAGTCCAAAGAAGTTCATTTGAGTTAAGCTGTTTAAATAATAGCTCTTTGCCAATCTAGCTTATTTTGCTGAAATGATTGAAGGAGAAATAGTGCAAGGCAATTTGTCTGGCTTTTCTGAAAGGACAGTAAACCCCAGCAAGGGTGGGATGGGGGCACGTGGCTGGAAGCAGCCTGGGGGACAGTAATCTTTTCCGTAAGATCAGCTGGTCCTGGAAGAGAACATCTGCTGGTGACTGTAGGTGCTTAAAATGGGAGTTGTTGAGTGCAAATGTACTTTGAAAAATCTGGATTTGATTAATGTTTTGTTTTGCTCTTTGTCCTCAAAGTTGATGACTACTACTGAAAAACAAAACAAAAACAGAGGGCATTTCACTCCCCTCTCCCTGTTCCAGCTTTGTAGAATAGCTCTTTGTCTTCAAAGCTGTTTGTAATCCTAAATTCAATAGGTGCTTGCTCCCTCTAAGAGATGTGTATCTTCAGCTTCCATTGAAGTAGTTGAGTGTAGAAGGCACCAGTCCTTTATGCTGGTTTGTTTCACAAATATTTGCCAAGGATCTGATGAATAATTAAATAGATTTTTCCAAAGAGTTTGAAGAAACTAGATAAAATTTTCTCTGGGAAAGCGAATGCCACTCAGAAAAATGTTAACTAGATATGTTAAAAGAAATATTAATACTGAGAAATGGGCAAATGTGTGGGTTTCTACTACTCAGTGGATTCCTGTGGAAATAGCTTTCTATTCTGTTTATGCTTTCAGGCATCAGTCCTGCAAGCACTTATGCATATATTTAAGATTATGTGCACATATGGTCCTGTTGGGATCAATGAGGCTTCTTCTGTCAGTAAAGTTGAGGGTATTGATAAGTGTTTGCAGAATCGAGTCTGTAGTTCACACTTACTAAGCTAAAATTCTTAGCTCAGCAGCGTTTCTCATTATATAAACATAACTTACATCTGTATTTATTTAGCTCTAACTTTTTATGTAGGCTATGAGCCATTTTCAGCCATAATTCATGTTATAGAATGCCAACAACCTAATTTAATAAACAAACCACTGTCATAATTTTTGCTGAATTTTTGTAAGGAATGTACGAACTCTGTCTTTATTAATTAGCAGAAGGCAGAACATTACAAAAGGAAACTTCTCTCTGTTCAACTTTGTAATCTTTCCATTAAGTCTAGTCTTTCAAAAAAACACTCCTGTTTTTTACTTATATTCCTACTAAAGTAGATGCCATCTTTTCTCCCCCGCCCCCCCCCGCCCCCCGCAGTCTTCTCAGTGCATGCTTTTGGTCAAGGCAATACTTACTTTCTCATACCTAAATGTTCTTATTCCCATGCATAGTGTAATAGCATCTCATTTTACCGCAGCTATCATTCCCACTCCTACTACCTGAGGAATTCTGTTAGCAAAAAGAAACAAAAAAAGATAATGCTATGCTTACGTATCTATACAAACCCTAGTTACTATGCTAAAAAGTCAACATCTGCAAAATACCTCCATGTGTACATTTTGTGGGAAAGGTGATTTTTCTAATCTACTTTCTCAGGCACCTCTCAAGTAACCTCATAAAGCAACTGCTAGTAAATTCTTACTTTTGAACAGCAACCTCCACACTACAAAATTGCACTCTTCCCAAAGGCTTGGTGGAGCCTTTCTTTTTAACCTAAACCCTTAAATCCAGCTCTCCAGGAATTCTATGCACATTTGAGTCCAAGAGACAGGAAAAAAAAAATTCCAGTAACTGTTTTAAATGTTTAGGTGTCTAAAACACTTAACTGAATAAAAAAAAAAAAAAAAGGAAAAGTCTCAACTAGGCTTAATGCTATTGAATTTTGGGCAACTACCACAAACCTTAGACCCATTGGGACAGACGACAGTTTCCTCCACTGAAACTAATTTTTACTTTTAGTTTGAGTCCCGAAGTATATTATTTTTCTTCAGTTTTTGGAATTTTTATCTTGGATAATATCTTCAAGTGTAAGTAGCAGAGACAGTTTGTTTGCCTTTCCTCTTTCCAGCTTTTCTGCCTCCCTCAGGGGGAGGCCAGATTGACCTGAACAGTATCTGTAAACGGTGAAATGGGAAGCTAACGTAGTCATGGCTAGTTTGTCTCTGGTTTGTTGCTCTGGTGAGCAACTTCTGATCATAGGTTTTTAAATGCTGGGATCCAACTATAGTATGCCCTTGGCCAAATGTATTCCCATATACTTTTCTAGATGTTTAACTTTTCAACACAAACATCCAATCGCAATAGAGATGAATGCCTGACTGTGTGAAAGGGGGGAAGGGGAGAGGGGATGTGGCAAGAAGGTGTGCTGGTTGCCTAGTTTAGTTAGACAATATCCAGCTTATTTTTCCTTACAAAGTTGTGTTAGGACATGCTGCTCTTAAACATGGAGTTGCAGTTTATGTGACACCTAAAAGAGACTTTGGGTGCCAAAAAGCTGGAAGGAAAGCTTTACCTCCCGAGCCACTCAGGAGCCTGGTGTCTCCACATTTGGGTTTTACCATCTCATTAGCAGGTAGCCTGGATTATTTTTGGGACATCCAACACATGTCTATTTATATCTTGCTTGTCAGACGGTAAAATGAAAGTTCCTTTTCGTAGCTCATCTCTCTGAATATAACTAGGAACCTAGATCATGGTTTCGTTTCCACACACTGTCCTCCTTGAAACCAGTGGGTTAGAAAGCTCGTATTTCAAATAAATATATCTATCTTTCAAAAGTAATAGCTCGCAGAGGCCAATTATTTCATACATCTCTGTGTGGTATAAATAGGGTAAGCCACAGTAATCTGTGGTTTTCAATAATTATCACTTTTTCATTCACAAATAGTTGGATCCTCACTTGTTTTATATTTATGGTAAACCAGAAAGCCGGTGTGGTTGACCTTTCTAAATTGTACATATATAGTAAGATGTATAGTGAAGAGCCAATAGGCCCCAACCAGTAGAATATATTTCAGCTTGTAGTTCATCCCAGGGTGTCAATTTTATAAGCAAAATCTTTCCAATGCAATTTAAGCGACTAACTTATGGAAGGGGGGAATTCTGACAGGGTTTGCAACAACCCTTTTCAAGTTTGCCAGCATGAAGTCTACCACTTCAGATGTTTGCAAAGTTTCCAGTTTAAACTCTCATGTTGCTGCGAAGTAAAAATTCTTTTTTCCCCCAAGTCTTTGAATGGCTTTACAAGAATGTAAAGTCAATTGCAGCATCAGTTTCTCTATTATTTTTCCTCACTGGCAGAATGCAATGCCCTCGAAAAATGATAGTCCCTGAGACCCTGTCAGTTTGCATGCTCTAACACTTTATTATCTAATGATCTAATATGCAACAAGGCAAAGAGGGGGTGCTTATCACCCTGACAGGATGCCTAAGAGAAGTGACTAAATTACTTCATGTACCATTAGCGCTAGCTGCCACGGTGAACTCACTGTGAGCATTTATGCAAATATTCCTGAATATATTCAAGTGGCCTTGTCAGGAAGACGACTGACAAGCAGCTTAAACGCTTGGGTTTTTAAAGGGACAGTTTTATTTCTTTTTCTTTTCCTTCCTCTTCCTCCTCCTCCATAGGAGAGCGCTGAAGAATTAGGTGACGGTGAGGTTTGCTGGCAATTTGGTTCTGAGTCAGCTCAACAGCAGCAAAAGATGAAAGATGCAGGGTAGAAATAGGGACAAGTTATAAGACATGATGTCAGAATTTGCAGATGGAAGCAGAGACAACCATGATTTCTAAAGCAATGTCCTGCCATTATTTTAATATGAAATATACATAAATCTGTGTGTGTGTATATCTAAAATAGGTCATTATGTAGCAAAACCATTATTAGTGGCTGCCTTATACTGGAAATGATAGTGCATGGCTGGATTATTTGATCAATCTATTGTGGTACCTAAGACAGTCAAGCTTTTACAATGTTGTTTTAGTTCATGATAGTAATGAGTGATTCAGACTGCTGTCTGCAGGTGCAAAACCTCCTACAGTGAATGAAGAGTAGTAGTTGCTGTGCGTCAGCTGGGTACGTCAGGTAGATCCTCTCATCAGCAGTGGGGCATTTAAAGAACTTTTCTTGCCAATCCTGCCCATCCTGGGTAATCTGAGAGCTCACAGTCACCACAGTAGGCATATTCACAGATTTTCCACTAAATCTTCAGATTTGAAAGCAAAAATGATTGCTAGGCTGTGTCTTAGTTGATTAGATATTTTCTATTTAGGTTAATAAAAAAGGAAAGTTTTTACCCACCTTATAAACTATTTTGAGAGGATAATCTTTAAAATAAAGCTTTGAGACTGGCTGCCTTTAAGTATCATTGTTATCTAGTCTGACTGGAACAGAATTGTTGGGAACGGTCATTGTATACCTTGAACTTAGCTGCATGTGCTGGGCACACCAGTTGACGATTCCTGAAAGATGCTCAGAAGTCTGAGTGACCGACCTGGTTCTTGTGCCGTAAGTGGCTTTGCCACAACATTAACCACTACATTTTTGGCAGTGTGGAGAGTCATGAAAAGGATGCCTCTATCAGCTCCATTTTAACCATTTCAACCCTGAATCCTTTGGTGTTGCATGTGTCCGTGCTAGTTGATGAAATTGTTAACACAAGACAGAATACTGACTGAAGCGAAAAATATTAGCAAGTTGAGAAAGGTTAATCTTCAAAACTTGATACATTTTACCCTTAGATGGTATCGGTTCAGATTCTTAATCAAAGTTAGGGAGTTCTGCATTGACAAACTGGCCAGGTTTAAACAAAGGAACTGTAATGTTTTACTTCTTTCATCTATGGGTGGAAGCACCTGTTATATCTTAGTGCTTCACTTAAGAATGTTTTCGTGATTATTTGAAAAATATAAACACACAAGCTTTTTCTGCACCATATCATTCCATACAGAAAAATGCAGTGGGCTTGATTTATTATTTAGAAGGGAAATATTGAAAAAAAATATTAGGATTCTACCACTCTACTTGAGGGGATCTTGTATGTTATTCTGAGTTTCGTCTGCTTTCTAATTTATTTTCTATGAGGGAAGAATACCTAGGGTTGTTGGACATCTCTATGCATACACAAGGGAAAAAAATGTGACTTTCGGAACATTGCACAACATGGATAGTAATAACAGTAAGTGAGCCTTGATATACTGAAGGATTGCAAAACTTCAAGCTGGAAATAATTTTCTTTACTTTTGCCAACTTGTCTTTTTCATATCGGTTCCTTCATAAATGCAGTGACTCATAAATTCAGGCAATTTTTTACATAATGGCTTGTTATGTGTTCTTGGAGCTTGACCTCACCGAGTGTATAATATTAACCTCTTCACTGCCCTGTGGACTTACTGTGTTTCTAATATAAGTGAGCACACCAAGGCTGGATTAGTCCAGTATGTGTACTCAGATGGAGCTAGAGCATTTGTCCCTCTGAAGAGACAAAACATGGCCAGAAAGTTAAGGTGCTTCACTTGAGAGAATTTGTAGATAAAGACTCCAATATGATCTCAACAAGATTTTAACTCTGGGGACCACTGAAGTAAGTTGCCAAAACTGTGGCAGGCTCTCTGCAGGTTGCAAATGTTAAGTCAGGACGTGGTATCTTCCTAAAAAGTATACGGCAGGTCGGGGAGAGGTTAAGGGTTTGAGTAATTCCTCACCCAGGAGTTGCTGGGTGAAGTGTTCTGGTGGGCGCTATGCAGGATGTCAGCCTGTGTGATCGAAATGGTCCCTTCAGGAGTAAAATCTTCGGATCCATCAGGTTGGCAAAACACAGCAGAGCTCAGATTCGTACAGCTCCAATTTAGGTAGCCAAAACTGTGTTAACTAAATTATACGCCACTGAATTATGCTGATGTCTTTTTTTAATCTTCACTAGAGCAGAGTAGCTGTCTGCAGGCCCAGACCCCTGCTTCCTCTTTGGGTGTTACTGAGAATTTCACAAGAACTGGGTGGGTGGGCAGGTGGAGCTGCCCTTCTCACAGCCAGTCACATCAAACAGAAAGCAGAAAATCTTCTGTTTCTATTTGTCTAGGTCATAAATCAGCCATTAAGGAGAGGTACTCAAAAGCCTAGAATATCTGGCTGCAGCAATTTTGATCTTTCAAAATTTATTTTTAGTCTGAGGCTAAATGAAAACAAGATTTAAATGATTTTCTGGGAGGTGGATTTTTAAGGGTTGATTTGGGTGAGGATATTCCAGAATTTCAGTTCTGCCATTAGGCTGTAGGTATTTCATGAAGTGGGAGGTTTGAGTTTGTGATTTTTTCATTATTTAAACATTATTTCATAACATATATGTACTAACACTGCTGCCACAATGTTGCGGGAGACTTAAGAGCTACCATTTGAAGTATTCTAGTCTTTAATAAAAAGGATTGCTGTTACATAATGCCCATGAAAATACCTCCTGAAAAGTCAAGTTTGGGTACTCCAATTACCACCGTTAGAAAGGATTCCTGCTTGACAGTCACTTATCAGGGATCTAGTGTCACGTCTAATTGAAAAAGGAAAAAATGCTACAATGGAAGCAGGAGACACCTTGATTTTAAAAAGATAAGGTGTGGCAGTTTCTACTCATGAGCAGCTGCCCTTTATGTTTTTCAAATAAATGAAAAATAAAATAACCCTTCCCCCAGAATATCTAAACGATGTCAAGCTGTGATATGTTGTTACCCTCTATTGTTATGAGGATGTCATGAATTCATGGAAAAATAATACCTGGATGGAGATAGAGCACATTTTGTGAATTTCTCAGATGAGCTTTCAGAACTGTGCTCCCAAAATTGCAAAAAGAAGAAAACATGGGGAAAACTGTCATTAAAATTTGGTACAGATTTGTGTGAAAAAGCTTGTTCTGTTACAGCAGACAGATAAGGGAGAAAAGTTGAGATGGAAATTCTCCAACCACCAAGAGAGTTGACTCTTATTTGGAGACTTAGACCAACCACTTTCTGAAGGTTTGAGGTTTCTCTCCAGACCTCAGAGGAATCGGACTACAGTTATGCAAGTAGAAAAACCTTAGCTACTCTGTTTGGCAGAAACTTCACAGCTACCAGCACAGGAGAACATTCAGTAGCACTCAAATAGGCAATGAATATTCATAGATAATGAGCATTCATTACATTTCAATTTGCTTTGCTGGCCACCATGTCACTAATACAATGGCATCATAGGGGAGAAGAATGACATTAGGATTAGAGAAATATTTGAGAGATATTGCACCGTATGGCAGTGAAGTTTTGCCAGGCATTGTTTTTCCAACCTTCCAAAATGTGCACACCAGCAAATGACAAAACATTATGTTGCTGTAATATGATTAATATTATTTCTGAACAAATTCCTGTAACTTAGCTTTTTAATTGTAGGATACCTTTATTGTTGTTATGTTGGGAAAAGATGTTTTTTCATTCCAGTTCCCTGCTGATTTGGGCAGAGTACAAAGCAAAAGGATTTTGTGAATTGTGGTTTGTAAATGAAGGCCAAGGACTAGTGATCTTTTGAGAACTTATCTGGATGTTGTAAAAGGTCATGATTATCAAAGAACAGTGGTCACAGCAGTTTGCAGGTATCTATCTGGACACTTCCAAATTTTTCATGTTAGGCACCCCAGTATTTAAATACCCCAAAGCAATCAGTGATTATCAAAGGTCTCTGTTCCCATGGAACTTATGTCCAAAGCTGTGAGTCAGCTGAGTGCTAACAATCGCAGGACTGAGGTTTTGTTTAGATGAAAATTTTCCACCAAATTGTCATTTAGAATATTCCGATTAGAAAACTTCACAAATAATGAACTCAGTATTTTTTGCATCTCAGGCTGCACATCGTCTCACTGAACTGAAAGAAGACCGGTGTGAGCATTCGAGTCTCTCTCTTACTGTTCATTGCAGGGTGTCTGCCAAGTGTTTCCCCAGCAAAATGAGTATTTGACAAAGCTCCTCCACATTCGAGGAAATGAGTTAATAGCATAAACCAGGAAACTGATGCAGAAAATGGAACCCACCAGGGTGGGATGTTTGGAGTGGTTATTCTAATCTGGGTTGCCATCTGAAAATTATTAATGTTAGTAGTAAAGAATAAAAATAAACTACTAATAATTAATATTGGAATGGAGACAGGCTTTGTGTTTGGCCCAAATCCAGACTACAAGATTTTCAGGAGTGCATGGCATTGCAAAAAGTGTGCTTTCATTAAAGCCAGTAGTACAACTTCATGAAGTGTTTTTAAAAATCTTAGCCCAAACTGTTTGCTGAGCATAACCAGAAAGCTTTGTGTGTCACAATTAGTCCTTTCTGCTTCCCACCTTCATTCCATGAATTTCTAGTTCTCCTTGTGACAAAACAAATCTTTAGCGTGAAAGTGACTGTAATATAAGCAGTGCTAGTTTATGACCTCATTGAGCGAAGCGAATAGGGTTAGGAAGTTTATTAAAAAGATCAAGAATAAAGTTTTATGAAAAACTTGTCTGAAATATAGCAGTTTAAATTTATTTCTCAAAAGTAATTCAAACATTTAGATCTGCAAGTTAAGGTACAAGGGCCACTGTGAGATGCTTAACAAGATACTGTCCTTCATGAAGTGGATGTTTAGGACTTTCTGAACTTCTGATCCATTTTTGTGAGTCAAGTGGTCACTCAAAAATGTAGGTACCCCAAAGCAATCTTCTTGGAAATTCTTGGACCTAAAGCCAAACTCTCAAAGCACCAAGGTGCCTAAAGCTGCAGATAGGTGTTTAGTGGGATTTTTAAAACTCTGGCTACAGAATTTCTATGCCTGTCTTCCAGGTGCTTTGAAAATTCCATTAGGTGCTTACTGGAACCACTGGATAGCTGGGTTCTTCCAAAAGTCTGGTCCCAAATGCTGCAGGAACTTGTGTGCTTTTTACTGTACTACTGTTGAAGTATCTGTTAGCAATGGGAGTATAAGGAAATTCAAAATTAATTATGTTTGGTTAATACCATATCATTATGGTTTTGTAGCAACTCTCTCAGAGGTTCTGTATCTATCCCATGAAAAAGCAAAGTGCATTTCCCGCAGAGGTCCCTTTTGGGTTGTGAAATGGCAGCAGACGTGCTAGATCTCCCCTGCTGTTGGAGACTGAACAGACAGCTCGCGTTGCTGTTCGCTGAAAACCCGGGCTTGCATATGGAATTCATAGGTTTGGTGTTACCTGATCCATGCTGAGAGGGAAGGCCAGCACTTGGAGGTAAATTGCAGGCCTGACCGCAACGCTGCTCAACTTTCCAGCTGCAGCTTTAGTTTGTGGGTTGAGGTTTGAGGTCACAGTGCTTTGCCACAGTACGTTCAGGTGAGAGCATCGCGCAACTTCCTGGGCTCTTTGAGATGAAGAGAGGCAAAAAAATATTTCTGACCAGGTTTGGCTCTCTGAGGCACTGAAAGGTAAAGCAACTCTGATTAGGGGCCCTTTGGGGAAAATTATCCCCTTCCTGGGATTGTGACCTTGAAGGCGACGGTGAGTGCTGCCTCCTCATTCAGCCCTGAGTCTGAGCAGAGGTGCCTGCTGGAAAGCCCAGAGTCAGGTGCCTGTTCAGTATCAGCTGCCAAATATTTTTTATGGGGTTGCTTCTGGCTGCTTCCTACCTATGATATCGTCTTGCCGAGGTCCCTTGGTACTTTCGGGAGCCAGCGCGGAACTCCCAGATCTCCAGGCTTCCAGAGGTGTCTGCCCGTCTCTGCTCATTGTATAGCGGAAAGAGGATCCTAATTTAGGCAGACTGACTCACCCAGCCAGAGCTGGAGTCTGACTTTTTACGTGCTGCAATGCCTTAGGTAGGTGGTCTGAATACGGCCCTAAATAAATAAATAAAAACATAGCATGACTTTATCAGACACATTGAAAGAACAACTTCTCTAAGCATTTGTAGGCTTGAGTCCAAAGTATTCACTCCTCAGATTTTCAGCGTGCTGGTTTTATGTGGTGTCATTGCTGGACAGATACTATGAACTATAAATATATTTTTATGCTTGTGTTTTTGCAAGTAAAGCCTAAATGGCTGAGAAGGGCTGCTTGACCCTGCATTCAGAGCAGCACAAAGAACAGAGGAGGAAACAGTCTGCAAGACACTGCACAGGAGAGACAAGGGGGTCTCAGTCTTTGCAACACAATCAGGGCTTCTGCTTGAAATGCAATTTAGGTTATGTCGCCTCCATTGCTGTCCCGCTGCCATCACAAACATGGGCTGAGTATTATATTGTATTCCTGAATCAAACCTCCCTAATAATAATAATAATAAAACTGAATTATTTTGTTTATTTTTCTTATTCACCCTTCCCATCCCAGGTAGGCATTAGTTTGTAGTGTATTTCGGGCCAGGACAGCAATTTAGTTAAACCTTCTGATCACTGGGATGCTTTTCTTACAGAAGAGCCAGATTCCCTACCTTTTTCCTTGGCCCAGGGCCTGAAAACCCGAAACCGTCCATCGGACCTTGGTCTCTCCGTTGGCAGCTCTGTGTAACCTGTCACGGAGACAGCCTGAGCACAATTTTTGCACATGATGAATATGGATCTTTGCTGCATCTGGCAGGCTGCAACAATGAATGCAGAAGACTGTCATTAATAGATAATAAAAGCAGAAAGCAACATTAATGGGAATAAGCTTTTCTTCTACTGGGACTGATTATTACTTTTTTGTTCTTGGCCTGTGACTAGATCGAGCCACAAATAACAACTACCAATGCTGTGTGCACGCATGTGTTTTGTTATTGGCTGGTTTTTAATCTGGAATATTTAACCATGATATCTTCAAAGTGCGATTGTGTCATACATTCTCATACACTAATAGATTTCAAAGATGAAGAGCCTTGCTGCTTTGTGTTTAGCCATGCCTTCATCTATAAATTTATGGCAGTATTATGGTTTAATGAATTGAACAAGTCCCAGAACAACAACAAAAATGCTTTTTTGTTTGAATTTAGATATTGCATACTTTGTTCTTCAAACGAATAATAAAACCAATATGTTTCTTTAGCGGTAAACTTCAGGCTAACTTCATCTCACATTACTGATCAAGTACTCAAGGATATGTGTGTGCGCATATACATATGTGTGTGTGTGGTAAGCAGGCGCTTTCAGTCGTGGTGCTAGATATAGGCTGAACATTCGTATTCCAATAGTGCTAGGCAAACCTCCGAGAACAGATGGAGCAGAGTTCAGCACAAAGGTTTAATCCTATCAGGATGATTCTTGTATGGCCATCTGGATAATCCGGCACACAAATTCAGTGCCTGTTAAAAATACAACGTAGGCCAAGATTAGCGTCACAGATTTTCCACTAGACTTGTTCATATTTGACTTTATGATTCTCAGACTCCAGAAAATTGCATTAGAGAGCAGCCTGTGATTTGTGAGAGAAATCAGACAAAGAATAGGAACTCTTAAGGTACTTGAATTTCCCTTGAAGAAACTGGATTACAGGCACTCCCTGTCCCTGCCGCAACTGCTTTGTGTTTCTACACGGGTTGTTCTATTTCTGAAAGATGATTACTGCGAGCTCTCTGTTGTGGGCAGACTTTCTCAGTTCTGCTGAACAAAGAAACTTCAGCTAAAAATTAATTTTAGTTGAGGCTCTTGTTTTTATCAGGATGAAATAAATTCTTTGTTTGCTGTAGAATCCATCTCAGGTGAACTTCTGATTGTTGCGCTATATAATATAGCAGGGGTTTTAACTGATTTTGGGGGAGTGGAGTTCTGTTTTTTTCTTTGTGATAGTGAAAGATTCCATAAAAGTTTAATTGATACTAATATTTAGTTTGGGGGAGTGAGAATTTAGATGTAGATTGAACTCTACGATTCATCTAGAATAGTTTCTGTGTATCATCAACTAAACCTTACCAGTGTGGCCATAACATACCGGTGTACATCTGAACATCAGGACTCACTGCTGTTGTGCTTGGGATACTGAGCTTTTTGCACCTTGCAGGGATGGGATGCTGTGGCTCAGGAGCTTTTATCTAGTCCTATGTTCTGACTCTAGAGAGATTTGCTGTGAGAGATTTACAGTTTTGTTAAGGTACTGATGGAAAATAAAAGAGAGAAAATGAGACCAGGGTGATGGTGAAACAAAACATGAATTTAGAAATCGCACCTATCTGCCCTTCTGTTAGGTTGGGATTCAGCAAAACGGTAAACCTCAGGGTTAACATTAAGCAAACGACTGGTTCCATCCTATAAAAATACTTTACTGGTTCAGGACCTTAGTTAGCAGCACCGAAGGACCAGTCAGTTAAATTAAGTAGGTTTTGGGGTATGCGAGCTATGTAGCGATGTTTGTTTTGACAAACTTTTAGGGTTGATTTATATTACACATTTTGGGCTTCCATTCGCAAGGTTGCCTTCATCCTCACCCAGAAATTGCATCAGTGCAACTATTTTTAAACTTTAGTGCACTTAAACAGATGCAGTCTCCTTTCTGGACATGCTTATTGTTTTTAAAATAGTCATATTGGCTTAGCTGGGCTCTGTAACTTCATCAGTGGAAGTTAAATCAGTAGGAAGCCATTGAAATTGAAACAGGAGGCGCATATAGGATTTTTTCACTGTTTTAATAACAAAGCTTTTAAAGTCCACCTTCAGATAAAACGTTGCGATCCCGTGTGTATGTCACACCTTAGTCCCCTGCATGCTGTTGCCTTTGGCTTCCCGTCTTTTAAGAATACTGTTCCTGTGCCTTTGCAAGTGACTCCATGGGATGGAGGAAGGAGTGAAGAAATTGAGGTGCAATAATTTGGTGGCTTATATCTTTGGGTCAAAATGTGCCTGTGCATCCCTGAGGGAGGAGAGTGTGCTGCAGCAGTCACCGGTTTGGTGCTTGGGTCTGAGCAAACTTGTCCCCAGTTGTGGAGCTGGAGGCGCTGCCAATATTTGGTAGGCCCTATGCGATATTCTTGGATGTACTGTTTCTTCTCCTGATCCAGTGTGCATATATCCCCTGTGCAACCGAGCTGCCCAAGATAACAGAGACCGCGTCAGTGCTGGAGCTGAGTAGCTGCATTGGTTTAGGCAGAGTGCTATGTTTGGCCGAGGCCACCCACAACGGTTTCTTCATGGCTGACTCAAAATGAAAATCTTCCAACTTCAGGGCAAAAATAATGAATACAAAAATTATAGCTTAAAATCTGCTTGAAATTTCCCTGAAATAAAAAATCAGTGCGTCAAAAAATTTCACAATAAAATTGTTAGGCTTCTTGAAAAAAAAAAAAATTATATATAGAGAGTGCATATATATTTTTTTCAATAATAATATATATATTATTTATTTTTTTAGATATATCTCTCCCCATGTTTTGGATGAACCTATATATTGAATTTAACCAAAGTTTTAAGTGTTTTTGCAACATTGCATTTTTCTTGGGGAATTTATTATTTGCCAAACAAATGTGACAGAGCTCTCTTTTGGAGGTCAAGTTTTACTGACTTGCAGTGAGATGTTAAGGACTCTTACTGTTTTATTAATTTTTGGAAAGCAGGAGGTACCTCCTAGAGTAAAAAACAAACAAGCAAAAAAACCCCCAGAACTTCCTCTGTGATGTGAAAGGGTTTAAAAGAATGAATGAAAATGCATTTCTTGCAGTCATATAGAGATAACTAAATTATTATTTTTATGGAAATGTTTTAAGTAAAATACACGGCAGATTTTTTTTGTAACACATCTCTCATTATTCAGGACTGCCTCCTTTTTCCATGCGATCATTTTTCAGGCAGTGATCAACAACTGAGAGCTTTGGAAATCATTAAGGAAAGAGAAACACAGAGGACTCCATGAAATGTAACTTTGCTAGCTGAGGCATCAGCAAGGATAAAAGAGAAACACTGGCTTAAGTATTGATTGTAGGTGGAATATTATCCCAGGTAATTTACATTTTCAATTCCCATTAATGGGAACTGAGCATCCGAAATGTTAGGCAGAAAATCACAGCCGATACCTTTAATTTCACTACTCGAAAACAGAAACAAAGGCAACCTTCCCTCCCTTCCCCCAACCTGGAGGGATTGCACGGCATGTATATTTTTGGTTCGGTGATTTCACCCAGTGCAGACGTCATGAAGAACCAGGAGGAGGTTGCCATTTTTGGCAGGGTGTTGTAATCTTTAAAGCTTGCAAACGGTAAGTCCCAAACATCAAGATGCTGTAAAGGAGGGAGCGGGGAAGGGGGAGCAGGCTATCACATCCTCGTGCCTGTGTTGCATAAAGCTGCGTGAGTTATCTCCTCGAGAGGGAAACCTCTGTTACCCTGTTTCCTGCACAGCAGCTGCTTATTGTCAGCAGAGAATAGGAGAGAGAGCAGGCTGCGATACGAAAAAGGAAAGCAGGAAGATCATCACTTTACTAAGATAAACAGCAAACGCATTGTTTAGCTTAAGAGTGAAGATTTAATGCTCCAGTACAATATGTAAAAACTCTGCCTCATTCCCTTTCCCTGAAGTGTCTATGACTAACCCTTCGGGCTGGTCCTGCGGACTTTTCCCATCCAGGCTGGTTTGGTAAACTTCAGTTGCTTTCAGTTGCTTGTGCTGGATGCAGCTCTGGCAACGCCTCCGCACACTAGGCTGGCACGGTGCCATCGCATGGGCGCACAAACTTTTTAGGGTTCACCCTTTCAGCGTGCTCAAAGTAGGTGAGCAGATGATGACAACTCCTGCTTCTCAGGAATGAGAATATTATTTTTGAAAAAAACCCAAAACAAAACAGCCCAAGTTGAACCCCCCCCAAATATTTGGTTCGTTCTCTCAAACTGGCAAATTTTGGAAAAATGATAATTTTCCGTTCTGAAAAAAAACCCAAAACACTCCCCCATGATAAAATCAATCAGTTAAAGTGCTTAATGTGGAAAATCCACAATAAACAATGATGAATGGAATAACCCTTCCCCCCTGTATAAAACCTATGCAAATCTATAATTCCAGAAGGGGAGAAATAATGTTTTTCTCCTCTTTTAAGGAGAAACGTACCTTGCCAAACTAAAAATGTTGATCAAAAAGGCCTTGAGCATCCCAACAAGTGCTGCAAACCTTCAGCTCCCGAGTGCCATGGGAAAGGAATTTAGGCTCAGACCGTTCCTGGGCATTGCCTTGCTCAGAGTCACAAACCTTACGTGATTTCAATAGCTATGAGGTACCTGAGGGAAGAGGTACACCAGATGATATAAAAATGCTGTAGAAATCCCAGAGTTAGCACTGAGTCGCTGCTACATTTGACTCTACAACACTGAGCAGACATAGCAGCGTATTGGCATTAGTATGTCGGCTCTGCTGCTGCTAGCTCTCGTGTCAGGTTGGATGAGCTCTGCACTGCACAGGGTGGTCTACATGTAGCCTAAGTGTTTTTTGAAATGGGAAACCCCAGTTCTGTATACATTACATAGCTGTTGGCAGCTTTGCACAGAGCACTGCCCAACTATCTTAAAAAATCTAGTTCCTTATTCTGCAACTTCTTCGGCTGTTTTTTTAAGCACTTACTTAAGTGGTTTGTTGAATCACAATTCCAATAAGTCATGGTTTTGAGTGCTTAAAACTGATTTGTCTTGATATTCTGAAAATCAGTAGTTTGGCGAAAGTATTTAACAGGTTGCAGGATCAGACTCATAAACTGTGGGTTAATCTGTGGCCCATCTATATATTTAGCCTGGAATTAGGTTTTACCCAAGAAAAAAAGGAAAATTAAATTAAACTCCAGATATTTTCACTACTTCCTCTAAGATGAGACGTAAATTCCCTGTTCCTCTGAATTCCCAGTTTTAACTGCCTTTATGCAACTCTCCTTGCGTGTCACAATACTCTTAAAGAGAAGAAAAATAAAAGCGCGTGCCCCATCATTTAAACTCCTGTTGTGATGCAGCAACTGTTGTCAGAGCCTCATCTATGCAATAATGGAGGATGAAATCACACTTCGTGATAAAAACTGCAGGCGAGGTCATTCTTACAGTCACCAGCACAAACTGGATATTAATCATAGAGCAAATACATTTCAGAAGCTAAATAAGAGCAGTTCCAGAGCCCTGCTGATAGCTGTGCATCCCACTAATTCACCTCAGTGAACATTTACCTCTAAGCTCAATTAACCCTTATTCCAAGGCCACCCATAAACTTTGTGGTAAATATGTTTTTTTCCTCCGGCCTCTGTTTTCTATCAGTAGAATACATCATTTCTCTTGGAGGATAAAATGCTATCTCTGTTTATAAGCGCAGGTCCCTAATTAAGCATATGAGATGTCCAGTCTGTGTTTGTGAGAGACCTGAATCGGTAGCTCATTGATTCTGTAAATTCAGATGTTTGATGCTCCTGAGGGTGTCTGCTATTTCTTCTGTCTTCAGGTGCTATTTGAGGCAGGTAGAAATGCTCCGGAGGCAGATGGATGGTAATGTGGGGGAGAGGGATTTCCTAGTGCAATGGCCTGCACACAAAGTTAGTTGTTAATCATGTACAAGAAGCTATGAGGAGACGTTATTGCTGTTGTTTTGTTATTATTATTATTGTTAGTATTATTAGTACCGTTATTATTCTCCCTTCCAAGCATTGTTCAGAGGCAAATTGGAAATGTGGTAATTAGGCCCTGACTGGTAGTGTAGTACTAGTGTCCTGAGCTAAAGTTCAACGCCCTGAAATGAAATTTAAACCAATTAATCTGTTAGATTTTTATCGCTTGTCCGTGTTTTCTCAGCAATTCCCTCAGCACGTGGCCTTTGATCAAGTCTCATACAAAAGCTAAAATGTGTGCCTGCTGCTAGCAAGATGGGGCTGACATTAACATGGCACTCATAAAACAATCAGAGCAGTGAAGCCCTCAAACAGACAGGGCATAGTAATATTTAATAAAAGTGCACACATAATCTTCAGAATTAGCATTTTGTGCCTTGCAGTACCTTTGGGAGAAGAGCTTTTATTTGTGGAGTGATCATTATTATAACAAAGAAGAGCTACCTAATAATTTCCACTTTAACTCTGCAATATGCCACGAGCATTTCTGAACCATTATGCTAAACTGTGGCGGGGTAATCATTTTATTGTCACAGTTTGAAGGAAGAAAAATCCCCTGTATATCGGTAGCTAGGGGAGTATGGGAACACAGGAACACACTGACACACACAGCACACAACGAAAAACTTTTCCTTTTTGCTACCTGTGTGCTGAAGTTGGTACCCACCGTCCTTTGTATGGAAGGTGATAAGATTTTAATGATGTATATTCTGAGAAAAGATGAAGATTTCAAGAGAACGTTGTTTCCCTTGAAAGTCATTAAGGTTTTTGCTCATAAATCCTTAAAATTTACCGATAGAGACCTTAGCTTTGAAGTCAGTGGCAAAATTCCCATTAGCTTCAATAAGTTTGGGATTGCAGTGCCTCCCTCTAACATCTATATCTGTTAACTCAAACCGCAGGAGCACCGCAATGAAACATGTCAGATGTTAATGCTGATTTGCCTTGATATTACGCAGAGAAGGAGAGCAGCTCATTAAGACTCATAACTGTTAGGCCATTTCAGCAGGTGGAGGATGTGGCCACATCACCTTCAGCAAGGAGCTGCAAGGTCCGTGCCTGCAGCTGGAGGGGTAATATTTAGTTTTTCCTCAGTCCAATGACTGTTCTGAAAACATGCAGCGAATGTAATACACTCACGCCAAAGAGTCCTAAAATCTTATCTGATAGTTAGGCTACCAAACTCTTTTGGTTCTGGTTGTAGTTGGCTGCCAGCTGGTCATTTAAAAAATAATGTTTATATGTGTAAGAATGTGTAATTATTCTGTTTTATTATAATTCTTCTCTGGACTTAAAAGTCCGTTCATGTTATCAATCATGTATGCTTCATTGCCTTTATTAGAACAGGTCTAAAGTCCTTCACTGCATTTTTTTTATCAGTGAAGTTTCAGACTTCAACTAAAATCTCTTTTTCTACAGAAAAACATAAATTTTATGTAACTTTTTCATATTTTGTTTTAAAAACACCATTTTAGAAATGATGCTTTAGTGTTACAGAAGGGCATGTGAAGTGATAATATTTTGAAAAAATATTTTGTTTTTCTTGGAAATGTTAAAAAGTGTTATAGTTAATTCCAGTTAGAAATTCTGGAACTTCGGATTCTGCAAAAAAATGTTCTGTACTTTGGTTTCTCTTGTGACCAAAACAAAATGTAGAAAAATCAAGGTCTCCAATGAAAAGATTATTCTGCCTAGCTCTGTTTTTCTAGGGTTGCACAGAAGTAAACACCTTCCAGACAGCACTTTGAAAGTTGCCAAATGATTAACAGAAGAAATATGAAGAGCTGAGGGCCTGAGCTGGCCAGACATTTGTACCAGGGGCATAAATAGAGCTGAGGTCATTGCCTTGCCCCCCTCCCAGCGTTACCTGTGGTGACACTGGCAAATGGGACCCGATTCTTCCATCCTCCTTCCTGGTGCTCCAAGGAAAGGGTCTGGGAAGGGCAAAGTTTTAGTAAGACCAATGTCCCAAACGACACTGGCTGTTGCAAATATGTCATTGCATAAACATGTTTAGTGCCTTCAAAAACAGGTAGGAGTCTGGGTGCCTCCCTCAGCACGTCTCCTCAGGCTTCCTCAGGATGCAGCTCTTCAGCGCAGCTTCCCTTGTGGGGCAGCACCTTCGTGCAGCCCTTCCAGTCTTCACAGACACTTGCATTTTAAGATAACAGAAGCTGTGTGGGGAAAGTTGGGAAGTCCCACTGTTTTTTGTGACTGGTCCCAAGGGAAAATAATGCCCTGAAATCTTTCGGGAGTGCACAGCGCTCTCGCTGCTTCTCAGGTAGTGCCTGCAAAGGGTACCAACCTGCCCTGCTTAAACCACCAAGTCCTGACTTTTCCTCCTCAGAGGAGATGTCCTGGGCTATTGCCAGCAGTTTCGGTGAGGCACTGATTCAGCACAATTGCTACATATTTAAATAAAATTACACGTGCGAGTGGTCACATTGACTTTGTGGGCGAGAGTGTCCCAGTGAACAACCCACAGCCCCAGTGCAGCACAAGGACTTGAGTGTCTGCTCGAGGTCCCCCTGGCTGCCATGGGACTTGGCGTGTATTTGATATTAAGCACATACATGTATAAAGTATCCGAATCAGCTACATGAGGCAGCACAGACAGTGCAGCACCTTGCACTTCTGAGTGCAACATAGGTACTGCGAAGAACATCACAAGATAAATAGCAAGACCTTTAGTGGGGACCTGTAACTGCAGAACAGTATCTTGCATTCATTTTAAAGATGAATTGAATCTATAATTTTGAAGCCTGCATATGTTTTCTGTTAATGGCTTATGGTCTCAAACAGTTTTTATTCACTGGTATTTAGGAAAAAAATGTTGCTTGTAGTCTTTAAGAAAAGTAGCTCATTCTCTGACACATGGGAAACTGATTATCTTTGGGTTTTATTGTGGGGGGTGTGTGTCCACAATCAACTGGAAATGCTGGAAAGGGTGTAATTTGGAAGTGATTTTAATTTTTATTTATGAAAAAGTTCGATTCTGTGAAAGGGCTAGATGGCATTTTGAAAAGTTGCTTTTACTGTAAATCCATTGCTGTGAGCTCGGCTGAAAGGAAAGCATTTGGGTTTGGACTTTGCAATGGTTTTTATGCACAGTTTTATGCAAGTAACTTGAGTCCAAATTAAACATATTGAAGTTACTTCTGTGTGCGCGCTACATTTTCGTGATGGTAATGTTAGGATGTTTCTTTTGTTAGCTCATGTAAAAATTAATGGCTGTGCTCTGCCAAGTTTAGAGTAGGGTAATGATTTTTTTCTGCCTGTGTGTTGGTGTTTTCCACTGGAGCTGGCATCCCCATCAGCTTAAGTAGTGGAAAAGTTTGTGCCTGACACTTACAACCTTTTGTAGGTAGGGTCGGGGTCTGTTTGCTCCCCTACGCATGCATTCCATCACTGGTGGTGTGAGTCTGTAGCAGTGCCCACAGAAACACTCACTGCTAAGGGTGACTCAACAGCTCCCTTTCCAGCTCCCTCCTGCTTCCCAGCTCCACACCCGCCCGCCCTGCCCATGGGCTGGGAGGAAGGAGCTTCTCACCAGCCTCACTGACTCTTGCAATTAGCTCCCACCGACCAGAACTTCAGTAAATAATCATAAAGACGCACGGGGTCTCTTTAGCGCTTTATGTCTGGAGCATTTTAAAGTAGGCTTCTGTGAATTAATTAATTTACTGTCTTTACAATTAGAAGAATGTAGGGCAGGGGCTGTGCCACTACACAGCCACATTAAGTAATTCATGGGTGCAAGGGTGGTGTCCTGGATGGTGCTAACATGTGGGTGGCTTTCACACCCCTATCTTCCTAGTAAATCCTTACCTGATGAAGCACCTGAGTGCTCTCCCTTGAGTATGTCATCAAATACTCAAAGTTACAAACCAAATTAAGAGCTCAGCCAGCCTTTCAACCAAGTAGCAATTCACAGCCAAATGCCAGCAACCCTAAAAGAGATATATATGCAGAAATATATATATATATATGCAGCTAACGAAGTCCTGCTGATTGACACCTGATTGACATTGCAGAATCAGTGTGGGCAATGGCAGCCCTTCATGTGTTTTCAGAGGAGCCAGCCTCTTCTCTCTGCTGAGGACGGGTTCATATCTAAAGGAAAGAATCTTTCTTTTCCACATTGAGGTTGACTGGTGGAGTTTTGCTGCTCCTTAAGGAATCTGTTTTTCATGGCTAATGAAATTGTTGAGGTACCCACTTTACTTAAAATGTTATCTAATGGTATGGTGTCATATTTTCACCTCATGCTGTATTAGCAAGGAGAAGTTGGTGGCATTTGGGATGGAGTTGCTTCTTTTCATCAACCTATGTGACCACCCTGAGACTCCACAGCTGAGTTACCCAGGGCTTTTTGTCTTATGCAGGTTATTTTTACCTGTATGTTATTTTTACCAGTAATGTTATTCCTGTTGCTTCAGCACAGTTAAATTCTGATGTACTCTGGTACTGCAGAGGAGGAGAATCAGTTTGTGGATGTTTATATTGCCCTATCCCACCAATACATGAAGTTGAGCATCCTTCTGCTTAGATAGTCTTAAACCAGAAGATCCTACATCAAGATTTGAGCTTACTACTTTGAGCAGCGCTTGAGTTTTCAACATCCTCTCAGGAGGCATTTAGTACATATGATGCCAAGAAAGTGGCTAGTGAAAGCAGGGACAGACTCTATGAATATGGCAGAATGCATTGCACATGCTTCTTAATTATCCAGTAGATGCAATGTAACTGGAATGACAAGATGGCAGGGTTGTGGGGTTTGGTTTTGGTTTTCTTTGTAGTAGCCAAAGCATTAAGCAGGGCAGGGTGATTTAATACTACAACAACCTGGATCTGATTGCAGGATAGTTAAAGAAATGCTGAGGGTTACACCCTTTTTTATTTAGCCAATATTTTCCATAATATTTGTGGGAGTTTCCTTGATGAATTTAGGTTATGATGGATAATAAAGCAAGCTCACTGGAGATTGTTTTATTAACTCAGGTATTGCACATTTCATAGAGAATAAAGATAGGATTTGTCCTGATTTCCAGTTGGTCTCTGCCCATCCTGCTGTGATTTTTTTGTTAATGTAGGCTTAAAAAAAGTTAATTTTTTCAATGCAAATAACAAAACCAAACAGAAATTAATTGAGAAAAAATGCTTCCAAAGATATAATTTGAGGTCATGCACATGTACTAGAAAGAACGTGATTGCTGAAATCTTTGTGTTAGTAAGGGGGGAAAATGAAAGCTCCTTTTATTTTCTTTTTCTCAAGTCTTCTATCATTAAAATCTGGTTCTAACAGCAGAATACTTCTCTTTTTCATGTGTGTTGAAAAGCAGCTACACCATGTATCAAAGCCATCAGTCCAAGTGAAGGATGGACTACAGGAGGTGCCACTGTCATCATCATAGGAGACAATTTCTTTGATGGGTTACAGGTCATATTCGGCACCATGCTGGTTTGGAGTGAGGTAGGTGTTGTCTGAACGGTAATGTCTAATAGCTTTGTCTAGCTTATAGCTAGCCTGTCCTTTTTCTATGCCACATGCTAAATCAGCCACAAATGTTAAGAAGTGAATCCTTTCCTCATTGAGTTTTATGAAAATAATTAGTCAAATTTACCTGTGGCAGAAATCCATTCTAGCCAGGGGATTTCCATCTCCTCTCACTGGCCCAGAATTTAGCTCAGTGTCTTTTATTCCAAGAAAAGGGAAGAAGAAATGCCTGTGTGAATAATTCTGCATTTAGCACTACAATAGCTAAGGGCCCACAGGAAACAAATGTTTAGGTGATCCTGCTTTCCAGGGAAACTGGCTGCTTGTAGCTGCAGCTCAATGAGGTGGAGATTGCAGAAATTCAGCACCTCTGAATAGCATATCCTTAAAGTGTAGGCACTTGGTGTAGGTATCATTTTCATAATAGCAACCAAACACACAGTATTGTATCCACAGTGGAAAGCACAGACTCGTCATACCTAGCAGGGGCCTCTGTAGTTTCACAGTAACCCTTTTTTTGTTTCTTATCCATTTTTTGCTGTTGCTGTTCCTCCCAGTTTCTTAAATCCTCTCTTCTCTTGGCACATAATTAAACGTGGAGTCTGATATTCCCCAAAAGCCTGTGGAAAGTTAAAACCCAGGCAGCATCACCCCAACAGCCACTTCCAGTGTGCAGGGCCGTAGAAGTCGGGCCAGAGTTCCCACTGGCTTCACTGGCATGGGAAGACAGCTCCAAGGAAAGGTTTCCAAAAGCATTTTGGAGGTTTTATAAGAAATTGTTATTTTCATGATTTTAATACTGAAATAAACATGCTAACAGACAAACCAGCATCTCCGAAATAGCTATACAATGCTTACCCAGTGATGTAAGGATCTTCTGATGCTTTGCCTTATATCCTATAAATACTGAATCAACATTATAGCTTAATTCATATCCGGCACATTCCCCCTACTGATTCCATTGCACATATGGCAGCATTTTTTCCATCTGAAGAGTATTCTCTAATGTCCTTCATGGGCTTCACTGTTCTCTCTCTCTCTCTCTCTCTCTCTCTCTCTCTCTCTCTCTCATCCTTCCACTTGAGGACAAGTGTGAATGAAAGGGCATTCCAGAAAAGGAGATATATTAAATGAGCCCTATTCTGAAGCCCTTATGTGATCATGAAAGTGCCCCCTGGGTCCAGTGTAAGCATTTTGTGTTTTAGGATTGAAGCCATTATGGCTACAGACATTTAACAAGGAAAGGTGAAGAGGCTGGGAGGCAAGTGCTCTGATTTTGGTACTGCAGAATTGGATCTTTCATTATAAATCTTGATTCTATTTATTAGTGGCAGCCATTAATTGGCAATTTCTAATCTCAGGAGAGTGCGTGCTGGTCAAAACATTGTTGCTGATGGTTGCAAGGCCTTGTCATAAAATTAATAATGTTAGAGGGTGTCCAGACCAAAGTCAGTCTCTTTGTTGTGAATGCTCTAACAGGCTGCAAGTTGGCTTTGAGTGAAAACTGTTTCACTGTCTCTCCCTTACAGAATTGCTTCTCAGCTTCATAACCTATGAGAGCAATAGAAAACCCTATAGGGGAAAAGAAATAATTTCTAAAAGAAGCAGACAAACTGATGATAAACAAGTGCAGAAATGCATGAGCTGTCTGAGTGACCCCTAAATAAGTGATCTATAAATAATTCAAATTACACATAGTAGCCACCTATGAAGTTCAAAATAAGTTCTTTCATTTGCCTTCCCATTTCTAAAAATGTCTAGTACATTTTCAGTACGCAGGTAGAATATTTTTGTTTTACTTTAATAGATTGTAGACTTGAACTGTCGATCTTCTGAATTTCAGTACCTTTTCAAACCTGGAGCAGGTTCATCCTGAGTTGCCAGTCAGGCCCAGTTTTGAGCAAACCTGGCCAGGTTATTTAGTCATTGAATTCAAGAATTTTCAAGTTCATCCTGTTGTTTCGTGGATCCAAAGAACACATGATTTTAACTGAGCTGCAGAAAATCCAGAACAAAACTAGATAGGCAGAAACTAAAGAAAAAGAGTGAGTCTTGCAGAGCATTTTCACATGGATTTTTCTAGCTTCACTTTCAGTTATAATTGCAGGTGGTTTGGGGGATGAAGTCTAATATTTAAATCAAGCATCATTTTGCCACAGACTGTGCATGGGACCTTGGGCAAATCACATAATCTGCTTCAAGTTCAATTCCCTTTCTCTAACATAGTAATAAGATTAGTCACCTTCTTTGGAGAGGTGCTGTGAAGATAATTATCGTAAAGGTCCTATATTACTCAGATTTTATTATAGCAAAATCCATGTAAGTGTCTGAGATGCATGGATATTTAAAATATAAATCCTACCACAGTTCAGAAGCAAAGTTAAAAGCCAAAAAAAACCCCCCTGTTCTTTTTAAGGGTGAATTTGTTGCTGTCAAGCAGCATATGTTATAAATAATTTGAAATGTAAATAATATATTTTTAATTTATTTTACACATATTCAAGTTTTGTAATTGAAATATTTATATGCTTGAAATGGAGTTGACTGTGTTAAAAAAGGAGGTTTAAAATGGTTTCTGAAACACATATTTATTATTTAAACATATATTTTAGCTGTAAACACTCTAACATAATTACAACCTTTCTCAGCCACGGAGAACTAAATAAAAACTTAATTTGTCACATTAATTTTGTGCAGAAATGCAGATACCCTAAGCCAGTAGGTTCAATTAATCCTTAACTCCCATATTACTTTATAAAAATGACTTTAAAAGCCCTTGATATTTTTAGAATACAGCAAAATGGGCCATCTAATGCCTTTTTTACAAGGGGCTCCCGTAACCGACAAACAAACGGCATTGGTATATCGTGTGCACATGCTGAATCTGGACAGACAACTCCCAGCAAATAGTCTGTTTGCCAGATAGACTCAGCCTGTCTGTTTGTCCAGTCCACAAACAGACGGAGTTGTTATTTGCAGGTTTTTACCCAGCGTTCTGGGTCTGTGCGTTGTTGCAAATATTCCAAATCTGAGCTGCTGATAAAAATCCTCTGTTTCTCTCTGTTATTGGGGGGCTGAAACTCCAAGAGTCAAGTTTCAGGGCAAATACACGATTGTGAAGACAAAATTAGTTTCTTATAAATATTCCACAATATTTGCTTAAAATGAACTATTTCTTCAAACATTTTCCTGCCAAGAACATTCCTCCAGCTGTACAGAGTCAGCTGGAAACAACTTCTTTTTTCTTTTATATTAAGAAAAGATGAAGCACTGAAACATCAGGTTTTTTACCTTTGCGTAGCACAAAAACAGAGGATGATTTTTTGGTTTGGTGGTGGGTTTTTTGTTTTGTTTTTTTTAATACTGCTGAATCAAATTCTGTGACACAGTTTTTTATTTTGCTTTTTATGTTTATTATTGATTTTGGAAATCTCTGTTTTTGAGTGCTTATTTTGGAGGTCTGACTCATTTTTTAAAAATGAGTAGGCACCCTCTTTTTGAAAACCAAGGCTTATTAAGCAGCATCTGGATGCCCAGAATTGAGGCATGCAAAGTCATCGGTCATTTTTAAAAATATGGGTACCTTAAGGGTCCGGTTCTCACTGAAAGCTGTCATTACCTTCAGTTGGTGGGATTTTTCTTCATTCCTGTCCTAATGGTCCTCTTCACACAGAGTCTAAGTTAAATTTATGACTGATTGTCACCATTTCCCTAACCACAAACAAGAGCTCAAGCATGCAAAAATAAACTAGTGACTCAGATTAATGACATCTCCTTATAAAATGTCACTTTTAAAAAAAGAAAGTAACCTGGCACTCTGAAGAGTGTGAAATGATGCTGTATCACACAAGAATGTCTAGAATATATTAGCAAACCACAGAAAGAGGCTTGTTGTACACACTCAAACCAAATGTGTTTTGGATTTTGAAGGACATGCACCTCCCTCCATTCTGAAGATCTCTAACTTAGGTTTTAATGCAATCCACAGCATGTCCCAACTGACATGTAAGAGTTTATATCAAACAGCTAATGTGATTGCCAAGTATCAGACCAATTCACTTGAAAATCCCTTGGGAGAAAGGGTCCAGTTACTAGTTTTATGTCCAGCTCCAGATCTCAATTTGCCAAATGCCGGAATGGAGAGGAAGCTGGATCTGGGATTTTGGCTGGTGGGTTCATGTCCAAATCACAGGTTAATGCCTTGCTCAAGATTTACATTTAAAAAATGTGTTCAGAAATGTACGGAACTCATATTTACAAATTCTTAGTTCTTGGCATGTCATTGCTACGGTTGTTAGGATGTCCGTTAATGCACCAAGAGTTCCCACCTGAGGTTAGAACATACAAATGGCCATACTGGGTCAGACATGGAGGTTCATCTAGCTCAGTATTTTGTGTTTGGTGGTGGACAATGACAGATGTCTATACAAACAACAGGGTGAGCATGTCGTGATACTTCCCCAGAACGCTCTACCAGTCTCCAACTGTTTGGGGCTCAGAGGCTTCCAGAAGTGGTGTCTTTACTTTTAATATCCCTTGATGCTAATAGCTCGCCTCTTCCAGATGCTTTACATGCAAATATGAGACAGACTGTGCCTTGAAGAAGGTACAGGATATGTCAGTGTGAGAGAAGAAAACATGCTAGGAAAAGGTGGAGTGGGTTCCCAAGGTCAGGCCACAGGTTGACAGTGTAGACAGGAAAACATCCCATAATCCTGGAGTTACTGAAATCAGGGGCAGATTTGCTCTTGCCATGGATGGGCCTGGAGTACCCAGACCCATGCAGCACCCATTGGGTCATTCAGATTGCAAAATGGATTTGGGGCAATTCAGAGAGCTGGTCCATAGCGCAGATCCTGGTAGCACTGGGGAATCAGAGTTTGAGATCTAAGGTAGGTTTGAGAGGGCAGATTTCGAAGTGCAAGGGGACATTGTTTTTCCCTTAAAGACAATTTCTTGATATGACAGCAATATAGGGGACTACTGGTATGTAACCAAGCTAGCCAGTTCCTTTCTGTGTGCATGAGAACTGAAGGCTGACCCAGAGCAAAAGTCCTTCTAGCTCAGCACTAGATCCCTGACAGTGGTCAGTGGCAGATGCTAAGGAGAAAAAGCAAAAGGAAAAGGCACATGTATTCTCCTGGTATACCTCCCAAGCTTTCGTTCTAGAGAAGAGAGGAGTAAAATATATCCTGAGCATCCTAAACCATAGGACTTCAGACATAATGTTCACCCTTTGGGAATGTGTGGGCGACATTATTGTATATTTGTGGTTTTAAACACAGTTAAACTTATTTACTTCAGAGCACAAAGGAAAACCAAACTGTTTGTGGAGAACAAACCAGGAAACTTGCTTAACTCTCCCCAGCTCTCTGTAACAATGGACCATAAATAGGTCAGACATTTCTTGGGAACCAGGGAAGATGAGTATTGGAAAATGCCACAAATTATGTTTAAAGAACATTAAAGTGGTGACAGACCAGTAAATGCTGGGAAATTCAAAGATACAACCAGAAGCTGCCTGTATAGCTCATGCCAGAATGGGGGTGAAGGGTGCAAGGCACATGCTGATGTAGTAAGACTAGCATGTTAACCTTTACTATTAAAATCCTTGGCTGTTTTTACAAATATTTTCCCCCTAAAAATGTCATGAAACTTTTCTCATCTTGCCAGTTCACCCAGTTAACGAGAACCACTTGAGGATGGGATTTATCTCAGCTATGTTTGGCTGCCTACAGTTAAGCATCTAGTCTAAACTTGTCATCTCGGTTCATTGGAGAAAGGTAGATGCTTCCAGAGAGCAGCTCATCCCAACGTGAGAGGTGTCTAAAGCACTGGAAATAATGCTATTTGGCAGTGCTTTCTGCCTCTGCTGACTATTGAGGGCGTGTAGAGAATTGGCCTAGGCTTTTAGGCTTTGGTCAGCCCAACTGTAAAACAACTCAATTTAAGTAAAAGCAATTCTTGTAAGTTTGGTTTTTGGTGTTTTTTTTTTTTTTTTTTTTTTACCCAGTTGATAGAGTGAGTAATTTAGAAAAAAGGCAAGTTTCTGTTAAAAATAAATAAGTTTCTAAATCACATGGTTTCAAAGCAGAGCCTGAGAACAGTTTCTTGGAAGCTCACAAACAAGAAGGCATCAATTCCTAGATGATAATTTCTAAAATGACATATGACTTATGACTTCTGTGGATCTGAATAACTTTTGGAGCATTTGATGCTGGTAGTTTTGGTTTTAATCTTCAACTTGATTTAATATTAATTTTCTTATTTTAAATATAGAGAACTTCCTACTGTGTATGCCATTTCCCTCAGTAACACAGATGGCTCTTAGACGGACATTACTCTCCTTCTGTGCTTTTTTAGTCCTGTGCCCTAAACAAAGAACTGGTTAAGTGTCTGATTTTTTGGTAGGACCTTACGACAATTTTGAAATATGTGGTTCCTAGTAAAAATAAGAATAAAATTAGCTTTTTATTTAAAAAAAAAATAAATAATTCTATTGACATGTATTCCCTAATCCAGGACATGATTCAACCAACAGCATAGAGCAGTTGACTGTCTGTATAGGGTGCCCATGGCTTTGCTCACTGTCAAGGCTGGTTATGGTCTTGGTCTTGTTTGCCTCTCTAGAAGTGTGTTAATGTGCTACAGTCAGTTAGAGAAGGATTATCCATGTGCCAGAGCTGTAGCTTGGTTGCTGGACACAATCATGTCACCTTTTCTATGTACCTCTTTTTACTATTCTTGTCTGAGGGAGCATAATGAGGGAGAAGAGGACATTTCAGTGATGGGGAGGACAATGCTGTAGTTTCTGAGTGCAGCAGAGATTTGAGTTAACCTGCTATAAATTAGTGAACTCCTAGATGGCTCTAATATTAATTTCAGGGACTATGTTTTAAATCCAGTCCAGAATCCTGAAAGAGCAAAAATGGTCTAGAGCCTGGAAAGCGCAGCACTGACCCACCCCAACCTTTTGTGTTAAGAGGATCAGGATCCCCAGCCCCATTAGCAAGAAAGTTAAGTTTGCTTATTACTGTGTAAATCCACATCTGCAGGAGCCCTCTCAGATGTGTGTCAGTCATTGCAGTGAAGGCAGACTGGAAGTCATGGTTAGATGGTTATATTTGGTATATCTCTTTCGAGTGCTCTGATCATTTGCAAGGAAAGATCCAGCATCCTTCAGAAGCCAAACTTTGCATTTCTGCAGTAATCCCTCCACAAAATGAATAGAAAATTAAAACAGCAGCACATGGTGCTTTTGCAGTGTACAGATGTTAGCTGGGGACCAGTGCATTTAAAAACCTGCCTGGGCTTGGGCTGTGCAGGGAATCTCAGCCTGGGCTTGCATTGTGCCGTGTTCACACATGTAACTGCGTATCATTTATCAATCAGATTTGTTGGACACTGTCATGACCCCAGTGTTCACCTGAGCAAACATAGACATCCTGCTGCTGTAAGCTAAAGTTATTGCATTAAACCAGGGCGAATGCTTGTACTAGGAAGCAAGTGCCTGCCGTGTATGAAAACAGAAATAATGTTGTTACGGCTGAGAAGGAGAATGCTTGTAAATATTGTAGTCACTGGCTTTTGTGTGGGTTACATCAAGATCGTATTCAAACATTGACAGGTTAATTACATGTTTCAAAGCTTGTTTACTGTGATCTGAGAGGAAAGTGTTATTAAAGAAGTGTTCAGCATCTAACAGTGCTTTTTTCCCCTTTCTTCTCCCTTCCCAATGTTTTCCTCTAGCTGATTACTCCTCATGCCATCCGCGTACAGACGCCTCCCCGGCATATCCCAGGGGTTGTAGAAGTCACATTGTCCTATAAGTCTAAGCAGTTTTGCAAGGGAACGCCTGGAAGATTCATTTACACAGGTAAGGATGCTTTAGTACTAGATATAACGTGGAGAAATAGGGCAGGCAATATATCACACTTGCTAGGGCTTCTGCTTTCGTCATTAAAAGGTGTACTGTATTTTATTATTTTGGCTGAGCACGTCATTGAAGGTACCAATTTAAGGTTGGATTTCAGAAATAGATGATCATAGAGATGAATCTGAAAACATACCAGTGTGGGATTTTTGTTTGCTTGTTTGTCCTCACGATGGGACATCTCTTTACCCAGGAGGGGGGAGGAAGGAGAGAAACAGATACTCCAGTACTTAAATAAACAGAGGAAGAGTGCAAGCATAAAGAGCAAGACGTACTAGTGCAATCATGAACCTGCCTTCCAAGAAGCGTCTTGCTAAATATCTCCATCTCATGTTGTCCGGCAAGTGTTGCAGGCGTTCAAGCAGCAGCTTGTTTGCCTGTCCATCTCACCATAACATACTTTTATCTGACTTCCAGGGAGACTAAGTAGCTTTCGCCCCAGCCGATGCTGCAGACATAGTGACTTGTGGTGTGTTTTGGAGTGGCATCCCACACTGAGACCACTAAGTTGAGTGGTTCGGCCTGAAGAATTATTAACAAAAAACACGCTAGGACATTGCAGGTGGTGTCAATGTTAAACTGCTCTCAGTAGTGATAATAATGGCCTGGGAAATAAATCAAGTAGCAGCCTAACTTTTTAAAAAGAATGTGTGTCATTGATTCCTTGGAAGGTATGCATGCTACAAGAATTAATGGCTTGGTCCAGGTTTTGATGTGTTTGTCCTTTTATGCGCTTGTTGTTCAACATATACAGACAGGACTACTTCTGTAACTGTTTGCCTGAACTGTGGTTCATCATAACCCAGTGCAATTCCTTTCCCCATTGTTGATTGCCCCCAAAACTTTAAGAATAAGATATATCATAAATACTTGTGGCTATGAGGCATTCTGAATTACACTGGGCACATATATTGCTCCAACTGTGAATGTACACACAGGGACTCGAGGCAGAGGAGAGACTTCTGTGCTCCAGCTGGGTAGCAAAGCTCTCATTTGATTTTTCTTAACACTGAGCAAGTTGAACAAAGGTGCCTTATAAAGCTTTGTTGTCTTTTTCAAATACTCTCTCCCCCAGTTGGGATTATGCACTGGGTTTCTTTAAACTGGGTCTTAAAGTGTTCATGTATCGCCTTGCTGGCTGAGCAGCAGGTGCTTGTGGAGGCTGTGTGTATTTATTGTGAGCATTATGATTTCAACAATGTGTGGGAAATTCATATATTGGACAATAATGCACCATATCAAAAAAGTTATTTAGGATTTGAATGTGTTGGAACAAAAGAAAAAGAAAAAGCAAAGGGTCAAATTGCCAGCTGGTGCACATTGCCAGTGTATACCACATGAAAGTGTCAGCTAGAGCTCTGGACAGTTTGACCATGAATCCTTTCCCCTTCTCACTTTCTTACTCACAATAAGTTGTGCTGTCCTGCTTGTTGTCAAGCCACCGGGGTGGCTGCATCTTGGGCTGGTGAAACGGCAAGTATGCATGCAGAAGAAGAAGAAAGGGAGGAAACCTGCCCCCCTCGACTTTGTGAAGAAATTTTTGGGGACTTCGTTTCGTGATTTAAATGTAAAAATGGCTTGGACCCATTTTGGTTTTGCTTTTCAGATCATCATTAATTAGCTTTTCCAGTAAAAAGGAGGGTGGCAGTTTGGCCTGTCTGCCCAGAAGCAAGTGGCTGAATGTGGAAATAAGATGTCCCAGTAGGGAGAGTGTTTCCATATATGCATTTTCAGTTTAGTGTTTAAAACACATTATTTTTCATTCAATAAATGAAAGTTATGAATTACTAAACAACAATGATAAAATCAAAGGTGATCCAATCCATGGACAATTCTCTTACTTATGCAGCTTTTATGGAGTTACGGTAGATACAGAAAAGCTATTGTGACTGAAAATCGTAGCTCACACAATTTGCATTTTCCTCTTAGAGGCAGCCTGAACTTAAATGTGGCTTTTTAAAAAGGTCTAAATGAAACTAAAATAAAAACAATTAATGCATTCTGACCTTCAGAAGTGCCTTCCAGCCCTTTAAACAAAATGCAGGTTCAGTACACGCCTGCCGATTAGTTTTAGTTAATTGAAAATTATAGGATTGACCCAAGAGGAAAATTTTGTTTGCACTCCAATCACTTTTACAAATTAAGGAAAATTACCACAATTTTGTTTAGCTAAGGTTTCACACTGAGTTCACGAAATTAGCTCAGCCATCCCAACAAAGTCAGCACTTTGTTAGTGAGCACTAGAAAAAAAACTAATAGTCTATGGTGTGTACAAACGAAGCATAGAAAAAGCTATGATGCTTTAGAGAACTAGGCCAAGTGTTTTTAATTAGGATTATTGGTTCATTGTAAGTTTTGAAGAACAATCAAACTAGCAGATTAGCTGTTTCTTTTAAAGCTAGAATTTCTTGCCATTCATTTTTCCCATGAGAACTTGTTTTAACTCCCACATAGCACTATTTTTTTTCTTTTTTTTTTTTAACAAGGCCTGCAGGAAATGGACCAATTGGAAGTTGGGATACAGTAACATTCCCCAGCATCACTCCAGCCGATGGGAGTTTTTCACAATGTTCTTCAGTGAACTCAGTGTTCTGGAACATATTACAAAACCACAGAGGCCAAATGTTTTCTCAGAGGAGTTTGGCCTCTGTTTTTGGCCGAAAACATTTCAGCATCACTTGCTGCTTATTTACCCTGCTATTAAGAACAAGAAAAGGGGAGAGGAGAAAAAGGGAAAAAAAAAAATAAAAGAGAGTGTGTGAGAGAGAGAGAAAAAGACCTGGGGTTTGTGGGCGGTGCAGGAGTTGATCAAGCGTAGTTTCCTTTCTGGTGAGAATGTCCCTGCTCGTTAATGGTCCCATTTTGTGGTCAGGTCTCATTTAGAAGAAATTATTTTTAATCAGTGTTCAACAAAATATCCCCTCAAGCCACCTGGCTGTAAACTGTTTTTTTCTTACTGTTAAGTACTTAAGTTCTCAGAAGAAAATACCCAGTGACCCATTAATTTTAGCCTTTTTTTCCCCTTTAACTGCAAATAACTTAGTAACATGATCTCTAAGTAGTCCGTGTGCCATCTAGGAATCAAGGTCACATATATACAGAGAAATCCTGGCTTTTGTAAGTATTTTTGGAAGAAATAAACCAGTGTCAACCCTGTGCTTACAAGAAAACATAAGTTTTTTATTTTCCATCTGCAAAGCAAGCCATTAGCATGCACTTACAGAGCAATTATTTCTTAGACTTTAAGCTTTGACATTCCTGAGAGAACGTTATTAGAAATAGGGAAGTCTGAACACATCTTGCATGTGTGTTCATTTTGGAATAATATTAAAAGTCCATATTGCACACAGAAATATCCAAACATGCTGGTCAGTATTTCCCTGTGGCACCCTTCGTCTGTAAGTCTCTTCTAGTATTGAAGAGCACTGAATGAATTAAGCGTCATGTCACAACTTAGGAGTCAGGTCTGTATCACTACCATTATTTTAGGACTGGAGAAACTGAGATAAAGGAAGAAGCCATTAGGGATACAAATCCATAGGTAGTTTTCCAAGGTGACTCAGGGCATGTATGGTTGAGTTAAATAAGGGATGAGAATTGGCACAAATTTGTGATACCTGGACAGGCCTTTGAGATTTTTTTTGTTCTGTTTTAATTTAAAAAAATGGATGCATCATGGACAGCATGATTTTCACAGATGAATTTTGCTGTGGTACTAAACCACAAGATTTGAGTGGGACTGCATGAATGTAAGTGAAAGGAGAATTTATCTCACTGCATATTGGAAAAGACATATGGAAGGTCCATAAAAATGCATTATGCTGTGTCTTCTACCACCTGCTCAGTTTAAGGTTTTGTGCTTTTGTTGCCAAACTAGAGCGAAGGACTACACAGGGGCGAGAAGTATATAGCTTTGTCACTAAGGTTATATATACAACATGGGGTTAATTCAGATTCTTGGCTGAGCAGTACCCCAAACACTGTTCCTTTTTTTGAAAATTGGTTACGTGGTTGGATACAGGTTGGAATTTAGGGACCATTTTCATTTGCATTAGTCTTGCAGGGAGGCTGCGGGCTAAACCATTTGTGTGCTGGCAGCGTACCTAGACAAACAGGCAGGTCCCCCACAGTTCATTTGGGGTTTGATATAAGCTATGGGAGATGGTATGTCTTTAGAAGTGCTACTGACAGGAATGGATGGAGGTAGGGTCAGCGTAGACACACTGGGCTTGCTGTGCAGTGTGAATAACCCAGAGCGCTGATCCTCCAGGATAATTGTGACGAAGGCCGAGTAGGTCAGAGTGGAGCACTGCCGAGACTGACCAGTGTTTGCATTACGCTTTTGGGCCATTGTGTGTAGAGTGACGTAGAAATGCTAGCACTGTGAAGGTCAGGGTATTCGCAAAATTTCTGGGAAACTGCCTGTTTCTCTGAAATGTCATAGGGCTTCTCAGGGAACTGTTCACTCCCCTAGTTGCTACAAAGAAGACATAGCCTCATGTGGAAAAATCCCTGCTCCATTCTCATTTCACCCTTTGTTTACTTCCGAAAACATTTGAGTCTGTGTACAAACAGGAAGAGCCTTGGAGATCACAGATGACTTGGGTAACATTTTCAAAAGCCTTGGTTTTAGGTGGCTTCATTTTTAGGTTTTTATCTTTAAATGGTTTAATTTACAGAAGCACAAGGGCAGTCGTCTTCTGAGAATCGTTCTCTCTTCATTTCTTAAGTCAAATACCTCCAAGAGTATGAGACCAAAAACTACCCGTCACCATTTAAAAGTTCAGTCGATGGCCCTAGAAGCAGAGGTTTAAGTCATGTACACAGATCTGGTCAGAATTGGAACCACTTAAAAGGTGATCTCCAGTCCCTAAAGTTTCCAGCCTGGTAAACTTCAGTGATTCCGTTGCTAGGAAAATTTTCTGCTTTCAAGAAGGCACCAATAACTATGCAAAGTTCAAAAGATACATAATCAATGAAGCAATCAGTTTTCAGAATGGAGAGTTCTGGAGTTTGTAGACTTAAAAAAAAAAAGAAAAAAAAAAGTGGTGATAAGAGACAGACTGGCTGTCAAGAGGTTCCTGTAGCCCCACTGGAGCCTTTCTTGATCCCTGTGGGCTAGAGTTTGACCCTTACACCAGCTAACCTTGGCCATAGCTGTGTATCTGTTAGTTCCTGAGAAATGTTAAAACCTAGTGGCAGTTATTCTCAACATCAGTAGTACACAACCTCATTAGTTTTACAATGCCTCATTCATGTGTGTTTATTATTAAATCATGAGCACTTAAATAGCTGATTAGTATAAATGAAGAGAGAAGGCCACCATCAACAGAACAATAAAAATAAAATAAAAAAGCCAGCATCTCTGATGCTGTCTTGGGTTTTATCCTGATATGTTTATAAAATTCTTCACCCTCAAAGATATGACGAGCATTAATCTGAAATGAAATATAGAGCACATCACTTCTCCAGAAGAGTGACCAGCTATGAGATCTGGTAGCTAGCAAATGAATGCCATTTGTTTTTAACTGCAGTTTTTATCTGCCTTTCACTAGTAAATATTAATAGCAGTGGTAGAATAAAAAGTATCAGATGTCTCGAAGTTAAATAGTCACAGAGTGCTACAGAAGAACAGAACAAAATCCCTCAATACAAAGAAATGTATAAAGTTTAAAATAAGAGCTGGTGTCTGTTCTTAAAAGCAGGAGAGCCCTGCGCTGCAGGTTACCCTGTGCTTTGGACGCTCAATATAAAGTCTGTTCCTGATCTGAGAGAGACTCTACAGAGGACAGAGGAGAGATGGTAAATCCTAACTATAGCAGAATCAAGTAAGGAAGAATGAAATTAAATCCTTTGTAAATGTAGACTTTTACTGGTTAATTTAATTAACGTCTCTGGAAACAAGCAAAAAAACCCTCCTAACAGCTATCTGAAAAATGTCCTAATGCAGAGTTCACTGGGTTCCCCCTTCATCTCCTTGTGCCGAGTGTTCATTCCCAGCTGGAACTTGCCATGAGGACACCGGAGGCATCAGGTGGTGTGTGGAGCTCAGAGATGGACCTGTCTTTGGGGTGGTGCATTGAGTTGAAAATGTTAAGCTGTATGTGTGGCCTCCTGCTACCATAGGAGTTTGCCATAGTCACTGAAGAACTGGGTCCTCACGGCACTGAAGAACTGGGTCCTCACGGCACCACTGCTGGGTCCAGGACGCTTGCAGGTAAAATACAGATGGGAAAACAAGGGAGGGATTGGTGCAGTCTCTCCCTCCAAGCACCCACATCAGTGATGTGATCTTGGGTGTTACCTGCCCTTGAAAAGGAAAGTTGCCCTCAGGAAATCTCTGTTTGAGTTTAAGCTTGAACCTGGTCCTTTCTAAGTTCCAGTCCATTAACTTAGTTGCTCTGCTGAGTCAGTGTTAACACCTGGTCTGCCTGGCCTGTCTGGAAATTCTTAGGGGGGGGGGCGGAAAAGGTTGCAATTGTTTTGGAACAAGCTTTCCTAGATGAAATAATTTCAGTCTTTATTATTTGGTGGTGGGCTTGGGGGTTAATGTTGTTACAAAAGTGTTTGTTTTGAACTTTGTTAGGATGTGCCCAGTGGAGTGAAGTACGGACAGTTATAAGGGTTGAATATTAGGAATATTAGGGTTGTTGGTTTGGTTTGCAGAAATTCAGGAAAGGAAGCTGGAGGAATCCTAACTGATTGCAAGGAAAAGGGTGTCACCAGACAGTGAGGAGGCAGTGGAGGTAGACTGGAAAATCCCTTTTGTATGCTAATAGGAACACAGAACCCTCATCTCTTCGGTATTTCTTAAACACCGGCGGCACCATAACACAGTGCAAAAAACAATCACTAAAAGTGTGCAGTGTACCTATAGGACAGCTGCAAAATGAAAGCAATTACAGCAACCGTCAGAATAAAGCTGGCTGTGAAGGAAACATATTATTTTGCATATTTTATGTATACACTTTCCAAGAAATATGACCTTTATTTTCTAGTTAGAGGGAAGTGCAATCAGAGTCTACGCAGCAAAGGGTAGCTGGATCATTAAAAAGAATATTTTCTCTGATATTAGAAGTCTAAATGGGCACTAGTCCTTATTCACAACCTTGGCTGTTTCTGTCTGCCCTGAGTTAATAAGTGATAAGGCCAAAAGAGAAATAAATCACTGAAGTCCCTGTCCAAAGAAAACATATTGACTACAGCCAAGCAAATAACAGCCCATAACCAATGGTCCCATTCATCATTCATGTAATAGGTATATAAAGTATTCTCTACCTATGAAACCATAGAGTAGGAAAAAGCCTGATAAGCCCCCAATCTAAGCTATGTGATTTGATTATTAAAGGACATGAACTGTTTGTCACATACCTTTAATCTTTAAGATATGTTGCCGTTTCTAAACTATAAATTTGTGGTAAAGGATTAGAAATCTATTAATGATAAAGGTATAAAGTGGACTTTATAAGAATTCCTGCAATTGTCATGCAACCCTGTAGACCCTTGGAACCTTAACCTATTGAATATGATATAACATAGTTATCTGACCTTCAAAGCCAATAAACCATTTTTTGCTTTTCAAGTTCCAGACTTACTCCATGATAAATTAACCCTCTGGGTTCACAAAATAAGCCTTGTAAATTCTTTTCTTTATCCCCACCCCAAAACCTTTACATTTTCATGCCTTTACTTCAAAACTCTCTTATTCCAGACTGAAATTGTTAATCTTTTTTTATTCTCTCTTTAGCTCATGTCAGTTGATAAGATATTATTCCCTCTTTTAAAAAAATGGCCAATAAAACAGAGAGCTGAGATGAATTTCTAAAAAGCCTGAATTGTTCTCTGTTTCTACAGGGGGCTTCACTGTCTTGTTTCTTAATGTATGGGTATTCAGATTAGACAAATGCCACAAAAATGGACAGTTTATAGTAGCAGCAGTGGTTGTAGTGCTTACCTTAATGCATTTTGATCCTGTGCCACGAGAAGAGGGACAAGGCACTATCTTTTTGCTCGTCCAGAAAGCAGACTCCTTGGCTACTTGTTGCCACTGAAATATTTCATGGATGGCTAGCTGGGAATTGTGGCTGCCTTATGGGTATATATGTACCTAACTCATCCTTCCTGCGCTTCTCATGGGGTGCAGCAGGTTTTGATTTCTGCCTGGAACCGTGTGCAGGATTTACTGTGTGCTGTTGAAAAATGGCCAAGCTGTGGGCTAGACTGTCAGAGGTGCCCGTGCGCACAGCACGCTGGCTCTGGCGAGGAAGTCAGAACGTGAATTTAGTGCACGGCTGCCTGAGGCACGCTCTTGCACAGCACTACCTGCAAAATAGCCTCCTTAAGATGTGCTTAATCCTTTGAGGTGCTTGTTAGTGAGGGTTCATTTTGCTTAGGCATTTTGTTACACAAGTGAACGCTGTATGGCTGGCTCAGACCAGCAGTGTGGTGTGCAGCCATCATTCCCCAGAGGCAGGACTTGGGCAGCCTCGCTTGCTTTGCGCTTGTACTAGCATCCCTACGCAGGCAGTAATGCTTATCTAGCCCGGTTAAAGCTCGCTGACAGCAATGACTACAGAGTAGATGTGCCCCGATGTAGCCCATGTCTACGGATTCAGGCTTTTTTGTTAATATATAGATAAAAGGAAAATCTTGTACTTGCAGCCTTTCATCTCAGTGGATGCAAGAGCAATTTATTGCATGGAGTGTGAAGTTCTTTGTACTTTCCTGCTATCTTGCAAGAACTCACACAGGCTCTTCTGCTTGGTTATGAAGGTACAAGTGCATAAGTGATGTGGTCTGCCGTGGTGTCTGGATAGAGATGCTGGAAAGAATTTAGTCCCAGTATGACTAGGCTCAATCCTGGCAGCTTCTCAGGCTTGCCCAAAACACTGCAGAGTTGCCTCCTGGTGCAGGTTGCAGTGTCCATTGTTACTTTATTTAAAGTCAGTTTGAGTATTTCTGTATGTAACATACTGCAGTCTGCAGTGCAGACATGCCCTTGTAGGCTGGAAAGACACTGTATTTCTGGCACCACAGGAGCCAACAGAGGGAAAGACAAGCAACTCGGAAGGGAAGGGAATTGTAACTGGTGTTTTAAATGATCTGAGACATTTGGCAATAGTCCACATTTATTTCATGATAATGGCTGACTAATGTCTTAAAGACAGTAGAATTTCCTTGAAGATTCAATCTGCACAAAAGTTTCAACAATCTCAACAAACTTCCCTAGGACCTTCTGGCAGATCTCTATCATCACCCAGTTGCTGATGTTGCTAAGGAAGAATATTGTGGTGTTAATACTACTGCATTTTTTTTATCATTTTTCCAACTTCTGCCCCCCCCCTGCCCCCGCCAAAAAAAATCTCAAGCCCAATAAAAAAATCTCAGGCCCAATTGTTTAAGGTCTGTGTATAACTATATAACCTTCACTGAAAGGTGTTTTGCCATTCATCTGTTGTGAGCTCTGCAGTTAATTACAGAAGTATAAAACCATCATTACTTAATTCTGCCAAGCCAAACGTATGCAGATCTTTTATTCCACAAGGTAGGACAGAAGTTGTTTAATATATTAGTACACAAACAGGTTAGCATGATGTAAATTAGACTGTGGGTTTGCAGGTGTCAGCTATTCTGCATGAACTTCTTTCATACCTTTCATAGTTCTTTAGACTACCAAGTACCAGATAGTTCATGGCAGTTTACACCTTGGGGAGATAAGTGTGAACCATCCATTCAGTATCACAATAAAGAGTCTGGATTTGCACAGTTACCCTTGAAGACCTACTGTCTTGCACAGTTTGCCCAAAGTTATTTGCATGGCCATACCCACTGTTATTTCATCTTTCAGTGTCATCTTTAATTTCCCTCCTCTCCCCTCCCAAATGTGATTTTTTCATCTTTTTCCTGTTGGCATAAATTGTGATTAACCTCTTTGCTTGAGGAGTTGTGGACTTGAACTGCTCTTGCATAGCACCAGGTGTCAGCATTGGTGGTTAACAAGAGGAAACCCCATTCCCAGCAGACAGAGGGTTAATTTAAAAAAAATAAACCAAAACCAAAAACAGAGAGAGAAACCCCACACCACCAACTAAGAATGGTATTTTTTTAAGTCCCCATGGGACAGAAAATGCACATAGAAATTAAGATGTTGTAACAGTCATCTAGCAAAAATACATGTTTGTTAAAACAGAAAGTGGCGCCAAGCTCTCCGCTTTAAATCTGTGAAGATTACAGAGCAAAACCTGTGATGTCTATGAATAATTGTGAAACTTGCTGTCACTTTTTAGTGCTGCAGCATCTTCCAGGGTGGGCTTTATCCCATTTCAACATGATGAGGTCCTCTCTTACCTTGTCTGCATGAGGGATAGAAATCTAGTGAGCCCTAGTGATCCTCCCTTTGGAGCTCTGGGGCATGATACCCCCTTGACTGTCTCAGACGTCATCTTGGAAGTGGGTGAATCACCATCAGGAAACTCTTCTCTCTGTCCTCTGTCTGCAAATGGGCTCTAAACAAGTGCTCAAATATGCACTTGGATGGCTGAAGCTGGGTGAGAAGCATTACACTCTCAGTGACCCACATGCTAGCTGCTGTGTAGGAAAGTAACTATTGCCCCAAGTATTACAATCCCATGATAGTTTCTGAAATACATGTGCTTATTGTCCCCTTTTTGGTTTTTTTTTTTCTCCTAACTTATATCCTATTCCTAGCTTTCGGTGGGGTACATTTCTTAGAAGACTACAACTCATCAAATAAAAATACATAGTTTGTACGCTCGGGCAGTTCTATCAGCAAGCTTGTATTTGTAAAAATGAAAGGCAAGATTTTACTGGCAGAAGTAACCATGAATTTATGTTGAAAGTTCACTTCTGCAAGGGAAATATTTCTTCCAAATGTAGATCTCTGGCTAGTTTTACCACTCCAAAAAGAATTCTCCCCAAAGTTCACATGCATGTTGTGCACAGCTACTAGAAATAGTCGTCACATTGTTGTTCCTAAAAATAGGTCTTCAAGTGGCCATCATTCTGAAAAACAACAATATTTTCTCTACAGGTTTTTAATTTTGAGGTACTTTTGGTTCCCTTAAATCTTGCATTGAAATGTGCTTATCATTTATTTAAAAGGAAGAGAGTGAAACATGCCTCGCCTATTTGCCTTAGATTGTGTTTTCCCTGGGTGTTTTTGTCAGCTCAGGCTCTGTTATTGATAGAGGGGCTCTCAGGGCGGTGTGCGGGTCTGGCAGGTCAGGGACAGGAACAAGAATCTGCACTAGGTATCTTTTGTTCTGGAATGAAGAATTTAGTTCAAATTTCCCAAAGACAAGGCCAGTCTGCACATCGTTTCTTCACCAAAACTGTTCATCCTTGCATCGCTTGCAAGTTCTGTTAAAAAGACAAATGAACCTTCTTTAAATTGGGGCCTAAGGGAAAGGATGGAAATGACCCCCTCCCCTCTCCAATTTCCCCCATTAGACTGTTTTTCACAGATGTTCATGCTGATTAGAGCTGGGAAATAAGGGTATTTCTGTGGACCATGAATATTCATTTGTTTTTTGGCAATGAATTTCCTTCAGTTTCCCGGTAGTGTTTTGCTCCCTGTGAATGTTTGAACAAGTGAGTTAGCTGAGACAGTCCGTTTTACGAAAAACTCGGAGTGTACTGTGGAAAGTGAACTTTACATAGTGTATATGTCTTTGCCTGAACAAAGGGATGTAAAACTTACTGTTCGTTGTTAAGAAACGTGACTCGAAACCAGCAAACACTTACACAGGTGACGTGATGCCTTGTCTGAACATATACTATAAATGGAGAATTTAAACCAAAAATTTGTAACAATCCACTCTTTAGTGATCTATCTATAAGGATAAGGTTAATCAGAAAAAATATTTGACAAATACTTTCAGCTAACAAGTTAATTGGAGAAAAATATCTCTTTGGGCAGTTACTGAGAGGGAATGGTTTGTTATGAATTATTTGCCCCACTGTAGTACTGATGCCCGGATCCGAAGAAGCTGCTGGACTTGCTCTTTGAGGGATCTGCGATGCTATGCCAAATTAGACAAAATGGGTATGAGCAGAAATCTATACAATTTATAGCAGAAAATCCCAGGGATTTTTTTTTTCCTTTTAAAATTTTTAAAGTGTTATAAAACATTGAATGGAGATTACTGTACCTCCTACTGTTTGATCTTGTAATTCTGCAGTAAACGTGAGGATAGAAATTGTAGCCAATGTGTAGGGAATAGCCAGGATCCTGCACTGCAGCCCATGAGCAGACTGCACGCAGGAATTTGGCAGAATTCCTCCGACTTCAGTGGGAACCTGCATTATCCGTTCGAATTACAACATTGCGGTCCTTGGGATCACCCAAAATTATCATTATTTTCTGTGTAGCACCTTAATACTTACCCAGCATGTTCTGTGGAAAATGTACACAATTTTACAATAACTATGTAATTAACTCACTTTGCTACTCCCCTCTCCAGGGAAACTCATGCTTCTATTAATGCTATTAGGAAGGTCCTATGCATAGAACAAAGAAAGTGGTGCAGCAGATGAGTTAACATGATTTGATTTGCAGATGCTTTAAACACTTAGCAGGAGACAGCTACGGAAGCTAATTAAATCACTCTAAGGTGCACAGGATTATCTGCTTTGTAAGAAACAATTTCAGTGAATTATGGTCGCCCTTTAGCTGAGGGGAAGTAAAAAGCATATTTGTTTGGAATTAAATTTCCCACGCAAAGTGCCCATCAGACCTCTCTTTCCCCGTACTTCTAAAATAGTTGTCTTTTGTAGCTAATATTTTCTAGGAATGTGAATTTTGATTTTGTAAGAGTGGCACTGCTTCCAACTTTCTTACGTAAAAATTTTCCTACTTAGCTATTGATTAGGATCTGCCTTTAAGCAGTGTCTTGAGTAAAAAGTCATGTTGGTACATTCACTACCTCTCAGATACTGCATCTTATTTAGTGTACCGGAATTCCCAGTTTAAAGTAATCACAAAATTTATGGAGAAACGGATAAAAAAGGTTGTAAAATATCGATTTGGGGAAAATAATAACACAACTCATCTATAATAAGAAGAAAAATGAAGCAATAATTCAGGTGTATTGAACGGCTTGCTGCTGGAAGTATTGATCCGGTGCTTTAGTGTGCAACATCGCACCTAACATTGCAGTGGAAGAACAGCACTGCATTCCCCTGCTCATTATTTCACAGACACTATTGCCTTGTTACACAGGTCCCACAGAGCCCGGACTGCCAGCAGGGAAAGAGAGGAACCCCTAAAATAACCACAAACCTGTAATATCTTAATGTCACAGTATCCCGCTGTAACAACATGCGGACATTGTGCTCCCATGCTCCTCTTATGACAATCCTGTAGTTTGGCTTTGCTTGAGTTTTTTTGCTCTTGCTCTCTTCGCTATATCACATGTGTTGCCTATGTTCTATATAAATGGTACCTCTGTGCTGTCTCTTTTGATAGCACGTAATCAGAAATGGTGTAATTGAGGCAACATGCTTCCGTTAAATATTGACTTTCAGGATCCACATATAAAAATTCCTAATCTTATTGCGGTGTTTCCTTACTGTGGCAATAAGCAAACATTGAAAAAAGGACATCAAAGGTCAGTGGAATTTTAAAATAAGCGCCCCGACATTTCCACAGCATTAAACTCCATCATGCAACATTGCATTTCTGTTTATCTGCTGACATCTGCAAGGTATCACGCTTGATTGTTTGGTATAAATAATTTAGCAGCAAGAATTTTATAATGAGCACAGATAAGATTTACCTATGTAAAAAAAAAATTAAGAAGTAAGAAATTGTATGAGGTAAAAAATAGTGAACTCCTGTAACAGGGCAACATTTTAGCACTTGTGAAGACAAACGTGCATCCTGCTCTGTGAGGAAGCTGCTTTATGTGTGCCTGCAAACTTACTGCATCCCCCATGATCATTATCTAGAAATATGAGCCAGACCAGATGAGCAAGTTCTGAACAGATCAGGCCTCCTGCAAATTTCAGCTAACATTGATCTGCAGGATTTGCACTGGATCCTCAGCATTGTTGGGCTTGCAAGGCTTGTCTTTTTTCCCCTTTAATCCATACAGTGGGGGGTGGGGGGGAGAGTGAAACAGACACTTCTGATCAAGGAATGGGGGGAAGGGAGGAAAAACGAAAGGAGGAAAATAATCTATGGCTGATGCAGAGGCCAAAGAAAATTGCTTTCTGTAAACTGCAAGGCCCTGCAGTAAGACTCTTGAACCGTCAATACCGAAGTGAGCACGGGTTGCGATGGTCATAGCATCTCACCATGCACTGCTTTCCCAGGCAGAAGTTCTCTCTCCATCGGTGGGTTTTCCCTGGGCAAGGAGGGCTAAGGAGTGTGCTGTGGCCACAGCCCTGGGAGGTTTAAGATTCCTTTCATTTGCATGCTTGCAGGTCTATGCTGGCTCAGGAAGCAGAAAACGTGCAATTGTTTTCATAACCTAAATAACATTTCTAGTTTAGAAACCCCAGGGGAAAAATCATTGTCAAGCTGGCAGGTTGAGATAGCATGATGATAAATGACTGAGGTGTGTGTTCTGACTCTGCGGGGACACGTGGGGTGAAGAAAACCCTCTTCTCTTGCACTCTTTGCATCTGCAGTCAGGAAGGGACAATTGCAATCTGAAGACATACTCTTGCCTCTGGAAAGAGGTAAGACCATGCCTTTCTATTCACTGAAAGAATTATTTTCTTGTGGGTCAAGGTGTTTGTGGTGTAGCATCTTTTTAAGGCACTGGCAATGCTTGTGGTTTTTTTCTGCCTTTGGTGATTGCAGTCATAGGACAGACAAAAAATGTGTTATGGCTAACACAGGAAACGACTATGGCATAGGGTGTCAATAGAGCAGTTAAGCAGTTTCATGCGTTCACACACGTGTTTTTTTAGGGAACAGTTTGAGACTTACACTGTTATTGGCCAGTGAAAGTTTTCTGACAAAAAAAATTTCCAAGGGATTTGTGTAATAAAGTTTAAAGCTGCGTGAAATTCATCACAGTGATTTTCTCAAATTTGTGCAGTAATTCCCTAATAACTTTTATCCCTATAGATTTCACAAATTTTGTAATTTGAGTTTTTATGGAAGTTTGGTTTTTTTCCAAAGTACTACTTGCAGTGCCAGAATTTTTTTCAGGGAAATTGATTTTTTCACATATGCTCTCATAATGAAAATTTCTTTTGCACTAAAATTCATTAAAAATGTGTCTCTCTTGTTTATTTACTACTTCTTTTCAGCAGCTCTGCACACTTTTAAACATTTTAAAGAAAACTGATAAAGGCTCCATATTTACCTACATTACTAGTTAATTTTCACTATTATTTTCATTAAAAACAGTGTAAATCAATTGGTATCCTTTAAGTTTCAAGAACATCCTTACTTAGAGGCAGCTAAACAACTTGGTGAAAGTCAAGGAAACTCTTTAAGTTACTTAAGTGCTCTATTAAATTAGGAATCTAATTGTCAACCTTTGCAAAGTTTCATGGGATTATTCTAAGAATTACAATACCTACAGTCCTTACAGTAAGTCTTGACTGCCTGATGACAAGCATTTAGTGGACTTTCCATCTTGTATTTTGATCTCCACCGTCCCATTGCATAGCCATGCTGACCGATAGGCTTGGTTGGAGTTGGGTTGTCTCCCCGTACGTCCTGAGCTAAGCCCTCTCACTTCTCTGCTGGCAGCACTGGCAGGATCCCCTCTTAACGTTTGCTTTATGCTGCTCTTACCTGCTCCAGGGCATCTTCCATCTCCTCTAAAACCCCTGTTGGGCCATGGTTGCTGAAGGAAAGCTGGGTAGCCTTTAATATGATTTAAGATCCTAATATGTGTATTGTAATTACAGGTATGGGTACAGTAGGTAAAGCCACACACTGATTTCAGTCCCACATACCTCTTGGGCAAAATAAATATTGGCTCTGTCTTCTGTTGGCTTTCATTTATACTCTTGTTTTGTTAGTTCCATGTAAGTATTTATCCAAACCTTTTTAATATGGTCTGAATAGGGCCGCTTTGCACGGCACTTTGACAATCGCTGGTACCTTCTGAGAGAGCAAGATGGTTATGTACACAGCATTTTCTTATTAGAAGATTTCCTGTAACACGTGTATGCAGCTTGATTTCTTTTAAGCTCTAGTCTGGCTAGAGCAGTTGTATTACCTTGTTAAATTGCTCAGAGCTTATTTAGATAAATAATTACTTGGTGCTTTTCTTAGTATGTTGTACAGTTGCTTTTTTTTTCGCAGTCATCTTTTCTGCATTTTGTACTTTGTTATTCTGATGATGCTGAAAGACAAAGAAACAAACTCCTTTCTGTAATTCACTCCAAAGAACGTACCATCTCTTTCTATTTTCTTGTTAAAACCAAATTGTGTGCAATTTGTAGGAAATTGAAACCACATTTGCCACTTAACTTTCCAAAATTAAAATTTATGAGGAAAAAGAAGCAATAAAGCAGTTACAATCTGGTCATCTATAATTATCTCTGTGGTTGTAGTTCCACATTTAAAGAAAGTGACACCAAAAGTTTATCAAGCTTGTGTCACTATCAAAAATTTCACTTCTCTTTTATTATTTCAGACCACAAGAACTGCTGAAACCGGTATTATGCACTTGGAAATTATCTTGGTGAAAAAGGAATTGGGTGATCTATAAAAACAAAGCTTTTCTTCTCACTGAGAAACACAGAACAATATTTATCTTCCTTATTTATTCATTTTAGAATATCAGTGTTAAAATAAATTTAACAAATTGTGCTCTTTAAGCTGATGTAATGGAATTCGTTGCAAAAAATTTTCCTCTAGATCTATTTCTATGGATGTGTTTCACATTATTCTTTTTCTTTTGCTGTTGTGTTTCCCCTCTACTGCATTGCTTGCTCTCCGAGAACAATGGAAATGACAGTCCAGCGCCAGAAATCTCGACTGCTCCAGCTCTAGAATGTTAGTGGCACTTGCTTTAGTTTTCTCATTTTGCCTTTTTTGTCTCTGAATTAAAATCAAGCCAAATGATGGATGCCCATTACAATCAATTGTTTCAGACAAGCCACCAAAAGTATTGTAGGATTCATTTACATTTAATCAAATTACACTTTATTTGCAATTCAGGGAAATGAGAACTCTGCAGTAAATCAAATATTTCCTCTCCAAGGGCCCCATTCAGCAGAAAATATCCACAGTCTTCCAAGCTGGTGCCTCAATGTATGTAGCAAATCTTCCAGCGGGAGGAGAGCTTGTGCCAACAAACCATCTATCGCAGTGTCTTTTCAACATTTTTCAGGGTTGTGGACACCTAAATATTTTCCAGTACAAATGCAGACCCTTGAACAATGAATTGTGCAGTGACTTTAAGCCTGCTGACAATAGACTTGCATCTCTCTTAGTTCCATTTCATGGACCACCAAGAAACGGTTGCAGGACTTCTGGGATCCTGGAGGTTTGTACCCCACAGGTTGAAAAATACTGATCTTTCCTTTGTAGATCCTGTTATTTTAATGAGAAATTAATGACAGTCACTAAATGTCATTTTTTCTGGGATGTTACACGTCTCCAAAAGATTTCATAATGGCTGGGAATAAATTAAGAGTGCAAATACATTAAAAAACTTCAAATAGAATAAATTCTACTTGAAGGCAATAGTACAGTGTTGGGTGGATACTCATTTTTACTCATTAGTGCCTTAAGGAGAAATTAGACAACTTTATTTGCTTTGGAATGGGAGGTAATCTTTGACTCACAGCTCCTTTCCTATGCAGTTTACTACTGAAAAATCGTGCCCAACAGGCGACTCTTTTACCCTTGCCCGTCACAGCACAGAGTAACGAATTTTGAATCTTGTCTCTTGTGATTGTTCATATATTTAGTCAGCTAAAACTTGAATGATAGCAGCATCTTGATATTGCCTGATGCTACTAGTGACCACCTACCAGACACTGCAAACTGCAGATCCACAGTACTGGTGAGAAGTAGCTTGTCATCCAATTGCAGAAAACCTTTTTTTTAGTCTCAGACTTCTTGTGTGATTTTGACTCTGTTACTTACAGTCAGAATTTTAATTATATTTAGAGTCCTGAAAGTTCATTTAGGTGCCTGCTGGGATTTTTAAATAGGCATAAGTACCTAAATTTTATGGCTTCGTGGCTGTTTGTTCCCCAGCTCTAGAATGGAGATATAATGCAGGACTACTATAAATTACAGGGAATGTATGATGCCAAATAACATGGAAAGAGCTCTTATGCTAAGGCAAAAAAACACTGCGTAGGTACCCAGCCAAGAGTGTTACTTCACTCTTGCTATCGGAAATACATCTTCATTGCTAGGGAAATACCCTGAAACTTAAGGGCCCCACAGCCGTAATCTGATTGAAATACAGAGCTTTTAATGCTTAAAAAAAATTCTGACCAAATCATGTAATGTGTTCTTTAATCCAGTGGGATTGAAGAGCCTAACCAATAATAAATAATAATTTGCATGCTTAGCAGTTAAATGTAATAAAGATCAGCCCTGAGTACTTTTTCAAGAGTAGTTGAAACTGAATTCTGCCATCTGATACTTACACCAAACTTCGGTGGGTCAGCGTCCATCATACATGATTAGCTGAAGTAAGATGAATGCTGCCTGTAGAATAATATGGTACTTCACAGTATAACAGGCTTTGAAACAGAGTTGGATTAGTCCCATCTCTCCCGTTCCAATCATTTAATTTCTGAATATTTGAATCTTGAAAAAAAAAGTGTTTTTTTCTAGTTTTGTTCTAGGTGCCCAGGAGATGATGTATTTATTTTCCTTTTATATGTGTTTCAGTACATGTTTTATTTTATACTTGTGATAAACTACTGAAATAGTAGTTTTTGAAGGAGGCTCTGTCTGTCATGCTGCTGGTGTGGGCAAATTGCAGAAGGAAAGGGGAATGACAGGTCTGGGTTGTCTTGAGTAGAGCAGGAGAATCCTGTGGGAATTTTTTGCTTCTTTTCTTTTGCTCATTCACTTCTGTTTTGTGCAACAAGCAAAGTTTGGAAGAAAAAAATGACATTACATTTCCCTTTGCTATTTGAAGAAAGCATTTATCAATTTGCAAGTCCTAGACTTAAATGTCATTGCTGTGTCTTTCCCAGCTTTGGCTATGATGAGCTAGGATGCATCTGCTCCAGCAGTAATCTACCACTTGCTACAGGCTGGAGGAAGGATTGTCCCCTTTCTGAGCCTCTGTACACATGGATATACAGCATATGCAAAATTATCTGCTAGGAGATGCAGATAACACATTTTTCAGCCACACAACCACTTATACACACATACGTACATACACATAACATTTTTGTATGGCTTCATTTAAGAGAAGATTGCTAGGTCTTTGTAAAGTAAAGAGGTAAAAATAGCACATTTTTTGAGATAATCAATTATGCAAGCACATTAGTGTTTAATAAGACACAGTACCTTGTCAGTGTCCATTTTTTACTCAATCAGCTACAACTTAGATTTATTTTGAATAATTACCTTTGCCACTGAATGTGTATCATCCGCTTGGTTAGGGAAGAGACCACACAGAATGTAAAAATCAGTGCCAACAAAGTAAGTAAACTCCACTGGTGGGAATCTCCTTTCTTGAGAGACATCTAAGGTGTGGTCCCCATCCCCCTGGCTGTCCCCAGGCTCTGCAAGTACAGGCACTGCCAGCCCAGCGACATACGAGGGCGGCCAGGCATCAGCACGGTCTTCTCAGTGCAAAACCAAAGCGATTTTCTCTGAAGCCCAAGACACTGGGTATTTTTGCAAATTCTTCCCTGCATGGAGCCAGTTTCTGATAGCCTTTGTGCCTACTTTGCGGAGTAGCTAAACGCATTATGGGCCAAAAGAGAAGTAGCTCCTCTTTTAAGTGTGCAATGCTGAGAGATGGTGCAGGTGGCCGCTCCTTCCCATCTCTGTCCCTGTGTCCTCCTTGGTGAGCTGAGGTGTCCTTACAGCAAGTGGTTAGATACCGAGATGATGCTTGGCGTGCACAGGGATCTTGGGGGAGAAAGAAAAAGCTTCACTCTTGAGTTACATATTACATATACACCGCACAGGAGAGCAGAAAGCAGAGATGCCCCAGGCCAGTTGTGATGGAGCTGGTTTGGAGCAGGAGCACCAGCCTCAGTGCATTGCTCTGCGCAGACTAATTAACTCTGGCAGCCAGGTGCTTAATACTTTGCGCACTCAGGGCCTTAGTGAGCTTGTCTGTTTAAGCGCATTCTTGCATACTGCTGATAGACCCAGAAGTGTATTTATATATATTGCTTACTGCCTGGAAAGCTACAAATCAGTTACTGATAAGTATGCCACTTCCAGCAAGATTATAAATTCCTCCTTTTAGACCGGCAATTTGCAAATTGCTAAATTAGATTTTAACATTCGAATACTCTTTTTTCATGTCACACTTGCAGCATCTTTGTTTTTAGCACCTGATGATACTGTTTGTGTTGGTATTGAACTTTGAGACATATTAATACGATACACATATATTTTGGTGGCAATTTTTTTATAATGACAACAGTTCTCATGAAATCTACTAGAAACAAATTTGTACAGAATAACGTAATCCATTACAGTGGGGTTTGGTTTTTGTTTTGAATTGGGTGGAAGGAAGGTACTTGTTTTATGCAAGAGAAAATGGGCAATACCATGCTACTCTGAAGGTATTTTTTTGATAACTTCAGAGCTGGGATCTGAATTTTCCTATAGGCTGCCAATGATAGCTAGAAAATTAGGAAATAAACAAGCACAAATGCATGATTATAAACCTGTGTGATCATTTCTGGTTGTCCATGGTAACTTTATATCTTCTACTCTATTTTCGATCATCTTGTAGTCTTTAATCTGTTTATTCTATCTCTGCCTTGAATTAGGGAAATTATAATATTTCTGCTTTAGGAAAAATTGATCCAATAACACTTAAAATATTTTTAAAAGTCCTATTAAAAGGAAAACGGCTAATTTTGGTGAGCCCTATTTGAGTGCAGAAAAAATTCAACTACCTCAGAACAGCGTTAGTCCGTTGGCGGACAAGTGTGGATGAGTGCAGGGATGTGGTTACTGCCTCGGGCTGCCACCAACCAGCAGAGATGTTTTGCTGTGTATCCCAAACTCAGCAATGACCACTGAAGAACCAAAGGTCGGTTCACTCCTGCTGTAAATGAAACACGGTAAGTATTTCATAACAGGACAGTGAGTTTCAGTCTGGTTCCTCACTTCCTCGCCTTTTACCGTTTCTTTTTGAAGCATCAGCGTTATAGCACCTGGGATATTTTAATTTCCATACTCATCTTCACTAGTTTACCAAGTATATTCTAGATGGTAAATTGCGATGGTGGGAGAGAGGCAAGATGCAAAGGCAGTGATATAGGCAATTATTTTTACTTCCTCTTCTCTTCTGCCTGTGAGGCTCTGGATTCCAGATTAGTGATCTCTCTGTAGGCGTGTTTGGAGACTACTTAACTTGTATTTCGGGGCAGAGCGGCAGTATTTGTTGATTTCTCTGTAATTGACTTGCAAGGTGATCTAGCACCGACAATTTAGCGAAGGCCTGTTCGGCCCCAGAGCACTCATTTTGTCATGAGCGTGAGCCCTTGGCGGTGCTTGCTCATCGCCTCCAGCACCTCCCCTCCTTTGCTGAACCTCAGATCCCCCCCTAAGCGCAGTGGTGGGAGGAGACCTGCCAGCAGAGCTGCTGTGCAAATGGGGCACTAATGGTTTGCAAATCTGAAGATGGTTAACTGATCTGTGCATTCAATTAAGATGAGTTTCTCAGTTAACAGGCACCCTGGGAAGAAATGAGTTACTTTCATTTCTGGGATTATGAGCACTTAATGAAGAAGACATATCAGAATTCTGCCTGTGTTGCATGAGATAACCCTAAAATGCAGCACAGATTTTCGACTTACTCGTCTAGCAAAAAAACTTGCCAGGTGAGAAGGAGAAATCGATGCTTGTATGAGTTCTCTTGCAGACAGGCTCACGGGGCTGAATGTAAAGTGGCGTTGCATGCAAATTTGGATTTTACTTCATACTTTTCTTGAAGTCTATCACTTTGCTTGTGACTTGCCTATTTAAAATTATAATTCAAAATGTAATTTAAATAATATTTACCATATTCTTTCTGTAAGACTTATAATGTGAGCAGAACATCCGAGAAAGATGGATGTATCTGACTAGAGGTGGAGGCTTGGCTATCTGATGTATATCTGCAAAATATAAACTAAGCTCCAGCCAATAAAGTTTCCAGCCAGTATCAGTATAGTTTCAGAAAAATTGACAGAACGGTTCTGCTTTATACTGGTTAAGGATCTTGGACAAAGTGAATTTAAGATGAGTTTATGCTGGGCCTAAATGACTAGTAAGCACATTCAGGAGAAGCAAGGAAAACATAAATATTTCACACCAGTTTTGCACTGACATTGCTGACAAATGGGAGGGATGTTTGTGGGGATGATGCTTTGTTTTTGGGACTTACCTTTGTATTGCAACTTCCACAAGGAATAGGTGGTATCACTGTGTCTCATTAACTGTTATAGCTAAGCTGAGCCAGCAGCTGACTGTATCTTAGAGACCAGCCGCCTGGAGAAGCACGGCTGCTTTCTCCAAAAGTGCAGATTGGATGAGGGGCTGGAGTTTCTTACCCCCGTCTTACGTTTGCAGCGATTGAGAGACTATATATAACTGTTAGCAAAAGTGATGAATGATGATATATCAGGGAGAAGAGAAAAGGCAGGAAGGATTGCTTTCACCTGCGAACATCACCCGTTTGCGATATTTTTGCCACGTAAGATTGCTTACACAAATGAGCTAGCAGGGCATGACACGTTCAGAATAACGCCGTGGGGCTGAACCCACTGCTGCCAGAGCAAACAGCCTGTGTTGAAGGAATCCCTCTACTAAACATGCCATTCTCACTTGCAGTCCGAGTTATTCATGAAGGGGCTGAGCTGACTTTTCAGCAGTGGTGCAGAAATACCTGTAAATAAGGGGAGAGGTCTGGGGGCTGTTTGGGGTCCGTGAAAAACAGGGTCCCTCCCCTGAGAAAGGCTGCTGGAAGAGGAGAGCAGACTGGGAAGCACTGACGAAGATGAGTCTCGTCCAAAGTCTGAAGGGGTGAGGTGGATGGGAAGCCCACTTTTTTGAGTTTGGTTTCAAAAGACTGCTGCCAGGCAAAAAAACAAGGTGGATTTGGTGGTTTAGGTGCTGCACTGTGTACAAGACGTGCGAGCCGGTGAGGACCTCATGCATACTCGGTTTACGTGCATGCATAGACGCAAAGCGTGGGAAGGAGGTGCGGAGAGGGGCTGCAGCTGGAGTGAACCAATCCTCCCTCCTTGGCTGCAGATTGGCAGCTCAGCCCTTGTGGGGAAATGGGTGTTAGTCCACTTAGGCTGAGGAGGAAAATTAAGTCAGGTTCCCTGTTTACTTGGTGAGATCTTTTCTTGAGTATAATCAGTGCAGTAAAGAATAACTTGGAAGTTTTCTTTGCCCCTTCTGTTAGGAATAAGTAAAGTTATTTTGCTTCCAGTACTGTATTGGGCAGGATCATTGCAGTCCCTTCAGAGGGAGGGGACAAATAAATTAGAATTATTGTTATGAGCCTACTCTACCTTGGCCATTGGTAGATGGGTCATGCTATATTACTCCTTGCTTGTTTACTAACCTCCTCAGCAACTCACCTTGGTTAATTAATTAGTTTCAGTTAAGTTACTTTCACATATGGACAGTTTTCCTTTTACCACCACCCAGTACCCCATTTGATTAAGTTAAATCAAGCACATAGTCAATCACCTTTCTGCCAAAAAAAGAAAAAGAAAAGTCATTGATGTGGTTTTCCATCATTTATAAATTACCTAGGAAAGCAACTGAGGAGGCGTTTAGTTTGGTCCCAAGGTCTGGCTACTCGGTGCACGTAAGGCAAAAGCAATGCTGCATCTTTAAACAGGCTTGAATAAGGTTTCTTTAACTATTGAGCGTAACTCTGAGATCTCCCCTGCTGTGAGCCATAAGTTGCTTGTAGGCTTGTTCTAGAGAGTAATAAGTATTGTTGTTTAGCAATTGTGTTGTTGAAATTCAGCTCCACTATGTCTGACAGTATTTATCTAAAATACTTTCCCTGGTGCGTGCTCAAGTTCCAGTAAACCGTGTCTTATTGTGCGACCTTTTCATTTTCCAGTGAAAAGGGATCAGCTCGTCAGATAAAAGCTACAAGCTAGAGTACAGGAAAAATGCGTGCTCAGAAAATCCGAGCATGATTGAAAACAAGATGTGTTAAATCAATGCAGTTTATCGCCTGCCTATTCCTGGCAATTGCTGTTCTAAGCTCATTCTGAGCACACACTAGATGATAAAAGTATAGTGTCACAGTGCTCACTGGGGTGTGAGGGCAGGGAAACATGTTTATCAGACAGACTGGTATGATTTTTTTTCTTACCCTTGATAACAGTTATTGCCAAATTTTTTCCAAAAGAACCCCTGAACAATTATAGAAGCAGGTGATATAACTTCTGCTAAAATCAGAGACTACTGAGAGCTCTCAAATTATACATTTCTATTTAAATGTTACAAACTAGCAAACAACAAACCCAACTGTTTTAATTTTAAACCGTTTGCTGCATCGTCGAGGATATAGCCAAAATGGTCCTTTTGCTTTCGAGTGAGTAGCCTTATTGCAATTTCATGTTGACAAATCAAAGCGAATGTTTAGAAATAAAGATGTTTGGAAACTATTGTTTTCTCAAGGGATTTAAGCTTAGTTATGGAGAAGGATTAAAGACCAAAATTAAACCTCACAGGAGGTCAGTCCCTTCCAAGAACATCACACCTATAATGTTCATTACAGCTAGGCACAATTCATCTCATTTTTATGATTCAGCTCTACTTGTATTTCTCCATGAATCTCATTTGCAGAGATTTTGGATGTGATAGCTGGTGTTTTTCCAATTTTCTCTCTTGAAGATTCTTTTTGCTCTGACCATAGTACACTTGCACATCAGAAGTCTACAATTTTGAGAAACAGCCAAATTTAGGCTAAGATGTTTTCTGATAGGAATGGCTTTGGCATTCAGACAGGACACTGAATTTTTCATTTATACATCCCCTGGTAATAATTTTTTTTTTTAATAATCTGAAAAGAAGATGAGAAATAGCAGGGTTAAAAGCGAGACGGGGATTATTGAAAAGAAAATATTTCTGCATACCAACATGTTACAACGATGGTTTCCAATGCTGTCTACCCCAAAGGAGTTTGTGAAGGGTGACAAAAAGAAACAACTTCCTGTATGTTATACAGAATTATCTCTATGAAAATTTTAAAGGTGTCTGCACCTACATTGTAGAATTTGAGGAGTCCATGCAAAGGAAAAATGTTGAAAATATGCATAGTAAAAAATGAAAGAAAAGGTTACATGAGGTGACATTTTAGCATTTCCTGCACTCTGTATGGTACATCTCTGCATCTGTTTCTGAGCCAACAGCTTAAAAATAAATGCAGTGTCTTTATTTTTTAAATGTTTTTAAGTAGACCTAAATATAGATCTTATAGCTAACCTTAGGTACCCTTTATTTTAAATCTTGGCTTGTATGCATTTTTGTGCTTGTGTGTGTGTGTACACATGTATTTATTTATTTAAATGAAGGGGTAATCCATTGAGAGCTAGCTACTTTCAGTAAATTTTTTGCTGCATGCTTATGTGCATTACCAGAATGTGTCCGACAAATAGGAAAATATTCACATGTAAATGCTGTTCTTTCCCTTTTTATAATGACTGCCAAAGATGCATCAATTAACCTAGATGACTAGAAGAAGTAACCAACATGCATTAATTTCCTTCTGGCCCTCTGTATATATCCCCAGTGAATTCTACCAGCCTGTTCTGAAATTGGTATGTTTAAATTCCAGTGCCTGAAACTGGACTCTGTTTCAGACTCCCTTAAGGCCAAATCTTCCCCATTAGACAAGAGGTCAGCGCAGTCAGAGGAAGAAGAAACTGCGAAGCTCACAAATTGTTTGACTTTTTTTTCAAGCCAGATTGCAGGCTGCTAAGAGTGAACGTTCAGAATTAATGTATTTTGAGAAACCAACACATGATTCTTGCTAGACAGATCTAGTAATTTCTTTCCTTAACTGTCAGAAAAAAACTTGGGCTCAAGACATGCATTCCTTGCATCTTCAGCACCCCCACTGGCTGCAGAGACTGGGCTAGGTGGGAAGGGAATAACTCCTCTGGTTCTTAGTTGCTGGAGAAAAATTGTTATCAGGAAGAAAATATCACGCTGTCTATCATGTTTGTAATAACACTGATGAACACAGTGGAGCTCCCTCAAACGCTGGCCTATTGCATCTTTAGTTCAAGTAAAGAGCAGTCACTAGGGAAACTCAAGAGATCTAGGTGTTAGATTTATCATTTGACTCAGCTCTGCATTTTTCTTATTGCTTGGCACGTGCATGTGGTGTCTGTCTGGGCATTACATGGCAATAAAATATAGGAATTACATTTCGGATATCTCTATCGCTTTCTATTTCTAATTAAAAAATGATGTCATGCCAGAGTTTGATTTTAAAAATGGAAATTCAGTGCACAAGAGTATGTTTAAGTGAGGGAGTACTGAGACCAGAAGAGCAAGGAAATTCTGAGTTAGCACTGGACGGGCCTTTCTAGCTCAAACCTTTCTGTGCAGGCTCTCGCTGTCCCACCCGCTTCCGTTTTCCATTGCTTGTGGGAATAAACACTCCAGGGAAAGTCAGTGGAAAGGAAACTTTATAAAAAGCAAGCCAAATTCACAACAACAAATAGCTCAAATGCTTGCATGTTTTCATTTAACGGTCTTTAATTAGCAAAGTCTTTGCAGGGAGATTTGCAAAACAGACTTTTTTTCATTTGATGATGGGGTTTTGAAGTGTTTTTTTGCTGTCTTTGTAGAGCAGGCATAAAGAGGCCACTATGTATAGGAGTTGTTGGATAGGGTTTGCTTACAGCATGCTATGTCAAGATGTTGCTTTATAATATCATCCGTTGTTAGTATTGCTGTACTGCAGGGCCTTAGCAAGGCATTTTGGCACCTGGAGTTTGATATTAATATGGTCTGTCCTGTCCTATCCCTATCTTCCAGAGTCAAGGTTGTATTTTGTTAAAGTCAGGGACTTCTAGCAGAAATCACCCAGAGCTTGGAGACAGAAGCCACAGGCTGTAAGCAGAGGCAAATACCCTGGATCAGCTCTGTGGCAGCATCTTGCCTTTATGAGAGGCAGGAGCTCCTGCTTTCCGTCTCCTCATAGAGTCCGTGCTCGGTAAGAGTGGGGACTCAGAAGCCACAACCTTTCGTGTGAGTACTCTCAGTTGTTGCTGCTTGCACCCTCTGCTATTTCTCCGCAGAGTGGAAATACAGACAGAAGTACAGATTAAAAAGGAAGAGAGCTGATTATAGAGGTGGGCATCTAAGTTGATGGAGGAAGAAACCAAATGTCCAGGAGAAAAGAAGTCCTTAGCTATAAAATGCCTCTGAAGATGCTAAGATTGCAAGGCTCCTGTTGAAGAGTCTGCCTTCCTAGCTGCCCTTGATTTTATTTAAAATATTCATTCTGTGTGCCTTCAAATGTTCTGACCTGGTTTAATCTGGGCACAGAGAGACAAGTTAAATGTGTTCCTGGCCTGGCCTTCATTGCTGTGATAGCGCTACAGCATTTTTGCATGGATTTCTTCATACTCTTTTGTGGCTATAAGGTGTTGAGATGGGTAACTTTGTGTGTCTTGGCCACAGAGTCAACTTCTGTTTATGTTTTGATGAAGTTTCTCTCATCAGATGATAGGAAAAAACTCAAACTAACTGCGTTGTAGACCGCGAAGCCCCATCTCTTTGACATTATAGTTCTGGACTTGTCACTAGGTGTCTAATTTTCTTGTAGAGCCAAATTTAAAAAAAAAGAATTTGTGAAGAGACAAAGGTAGAGTCTAAAGAATCTTCTTCCATTCCACTGTTATAGCCACAACCTCTTGGACATAATCTGAACCCATTACAGCTCTGCGCTTCTGCAGGTCATTCTTACCTTCTTCAAACTCTCCCCCACAATGCCTCTGCCTTCCAAGAAAACCAGTGACTCTCTGGTGCACCACAGGAGCAAGCACTGTGGGACATTTAGTTCCCATGTGCAGCCTTTCCCTGGGTGTTTCACTTAAAACAATCAAGACCAGGTTTCTCAACTGGGAGAGGGACGGTCAGACCTGTGGACCTGAGGCCAATTTGTTTGTAGCCTTCAGCCTTTTTTTGTTTTTGTTATTTGAGCCCTTAGCATCCCTTCCCTCTCCTTGCAGCCTTTTCCACTGGAAAAGCATATGGGAAGTTCATAGGTCTAAGCGCTGCTTTCTCATTGGTTTTGGGTCAAACAGAATGAAAAAGAAACAAGGGCTGAAAAATAAAAGGAATAAATGAAACCATGAATGCATGGGAAACAAATTAACTGGATATGTTTTATGTTCTGAAATATTTCCATAATGCTTCTATGTAGTGTGTGTTTATTTTTCTTTGAATAATAATGTTAAAATGTGTCTAATTCAATTACTCTCTGCATTCGCTGAATGAGTTTTCCTTGGTGAAGAGTTCTCCTACACTACCCCAAGCTACGAATTCCATATGATATTTGAACAGGTCCTTTTAATTGCTGATATTAAGTGTCGATCATTCTGCTGTAAGTTGGCAGCGTGGCCAGAGAAACAAATTCCTCTCTCAGATACATCAGACAGTCATTCAATTAACGACCAAAGCTTTATTGACACAGTAGGAATTCATTATGTGAAATATTAAAGAAAGCCCTCCACTGACTAGTTAAAAAAAAAAGACAAAGAGACTTTTAAAGATGGTGGATTATCTACATGTAGTTATTAAAATTATTCGTGCAGAATTTGAAATTATAGTTACAGTGGAAACATTTTTCTCAGAGGCATAAGCAGCATTTCTGTTGAAAAATAAGTTGGACTTTGAAAAGATGAATATAATGTACGCATCCTTATTTCCATAGACATTGTGCATTTTCTTGATTAAAAGCCTTAGATTTTATGAGTTATGGCTTTAGACTTGTTACATAAAGAGCTTCATGGCTTATTCGGTTAGAGTCTAATTTGAAAGAAAGTTCTTCCTCAAGGGTTTAAGAAGTAATTCATAAAATGGTAAGAATAATAAATATTGTGCCTTAACTCATACACTAGGATAGATAGACAGATTTTGTACACCTGGGTGTAATTTTAGTTAATTCACACAAGAGACAGGCTGAAAGTTTATTGTTTGGAAGGAGAAAAATGGCTTAAATCTTGTATTTGCAAAAATGATTATATTAGCTTAAATGAAAATGCTACTCTATTAATGGCTTCAATAAGCTTTGCATTTGGAAAAGTATTTTAATAAAAAGTTACCTGAAGTTTACTGCAACTTAAAATATGTAAGTGAGGGAAAAGTACTTACTTTGATTTATATGTCTTTTGGAGGTGTAATTATTGGCTTTTTACTCACCTATGTAAAACAATGTACTTTTGTAAATGGATTTCTGGCCACTTTACTCCTTTTTTTTTTCACATAAAAAGTAAGCACTGTCAATCAAAGAATTTTAAGGTTTATTTCCTCTTTAGAAATGATTGATAGCCTTTTAGATTTACAAGTTGACAAGTTAAAGGGTTCTATTGGTATAATTATGTACTAAATTCACAGTCTTTCAATTTAAATGTCCTTTTAAAACCACAAGATTATCATACCTGTATTTTGAAAAGTGGGCCAGTCAGTTTGGGTTGGTATACAAATTGCTTCCATTAGCCTTGGGACCTATTTGAATTTAGTACAGTTCTTTAAAGTTAGTAGTACTTTCAATAGTACTTTTAAAATTTAGGGTAATGGGAATGCATTTTAAGTACAGTATATGTTAGCTTGTTTTTAATGTATGGATGTCAAGAACACAAATAGAGAGTTTGTATTTCTTATTGATTCTTTTTTTCCAATCATGGTAAAAAAACCCCTGGTCTTTGAATTAGAGCACTGGGAAATGTGTTATTGTGAAAGGACTTCAAGGGCAGAGACCGAGCTCGCATGTACTGACGACAGAGGCAAAGCCTTGCATGAAGCCGGTATCTGACCCTGTACGTTAGCTGCCACTAACGGTGGCCTGAGCACTGGCTCTTCTGCGATGCTTGGAGATCCGAATATCACCTTTTCCTTGGAGTTTTGCCAGCTACTGACACAGGAACTGGTGTGGCCTGAATGCTGAAGGTGGGGTTAAATATTTAAACAGGGCTCTTTCTTCGAGATATGACTAATTACATTTGACTTGGATTATAAATGAGCTGAGGAATGGAGGGCTGATATCGTCCAATCTGTGGTTAGATGTTCAGGCAACTAAAGATTTCTTTTTTTTCATTTTATCTAAGATTGAAAGGGTTGAATGGTTATAGACTAATGAGTGATATTTGACAACTATGGTTTAGGACCCAATTCTGTAAATTGCTCTGTGCAGCCTCTCCCCACCACTAAAGTAAAGCTGAAGCTATTTGAAGCAGAAAGTTTTCAGTATCTCTCAGAGGATACTTGATGCCTTGTGAGATTGGACCATAAAATTAACTTTTTTTTGGTCATTTAGTTCAGAAAATACTCACAGGAAATACTCTGTGGATTTCAAATGTGTTGAATGTGTGGGAAGATATGAGAAAATGACTGCTATCTCTAGGGGGATTTCAGAACTGGCCTCCATTTATAATATTGCAGAATTTAGTAACTACTTTCCCAGAGGATGTAAAGGGAAAATGGCCGTAAACTAGACTGAATTAGAGAAGAAACACATTTGACAGAACCACGCTAAAATCTTCTAACATTTGCAAAAGAAATGTAAATTAGAACTGTAGGGGTTTTTTTAGTCTTCTCAGAGAACAGCTATTTTTGATAATAAATATAAATAGCAGTAAATTAATTTATTGTAAGATTTGAAGAAGGTCTAAACTAAATGGGTCCACAATAAGAAGCCGTGTAAGGAAACTCAAAGGTAGTGAAACTGGGGGTTTACAAACCCATGTACTGTGATATTTTCTGCAAAACTACACAACAAAGTGGACAGTGTGTGGCCAGGGTGTGAAAGGAAACATGGAAAAAAGGCCCAACCATCCAAAAACCAAAAAGGGCACAAGCAGGGGAAAAGCCTTATTCTCACCCTCTCCATACAATGACCTGAATGTAAATAAAAGATCAAATTCAGAAATTCCTGATAAAGGGAAATGCATGAAAAAAAAACTGAGGAGACTAGAGGGATGCCATGATCTCTGGGGCAATAAAAAACTTCTGACAATAGCCCAGAAAGTAAAATCCTGAAAGATTTCTAGTCCAGTGTTACCATAATACTGTAACAGTAATTTCAGGATATGCTCAGAAGATTCCTTTCTGATATTAGAGAAACGTTGAGATGCTGCTGGACTGTGTGCCTCTCCAGCCAGTCCCCGTCAGCCACACACTTCTGTTTCACTGCCGTTGGGTAGATCTGGATTCCCCTACACCATGTTCCTTCTGCCTCAATTTGCAGTAGCATCGCTGGGCCTGCTTATGGAGTTGGGATGTACTGAAGGTCCAGGAGGATACAAAAATCTGACTCTGTGGTTGCCAGTAGGACCATCTGCTGTAGAAATGTGGTTTGAAAATAATAATTTAAATGGAACAGTTTCTTTAAAAACTGGACTGTTTTGTGGGATTGTTTATGGAACACCAATTAATTAAAAAGAAGCCAGGGATTAGATATTACTTTCATGATAACAATGTGATCTGGCTAAAGATCTTTAACATTAGGAGTATGAAAAAATGTTCTCTTCACTTAAAAGGTGGAAGTATGGACAAATTGTGCCATGTTGATCAGACTGATGGAGTTGTGTAACTTGCTGTGGGATAGGCATCATTGGGCCACATGAGAGTACTTACACAAGTGAGACTGGGAGATATCGTTTGATGCTAAATCTCTTTGCAAGAATCAGATGGCATCATTCTAGCCACATAGTAAAGTTCGTAATAAAACCATCGTAAAGGTGCAGGATATATTCATAATTTAGTTGGCAGACCTTGTGCAAGAAATAATTTTTTTTGCTATTAATAAGCTAAGACAAAATAAGAAAAACTTTAAAGTGACCTAAAAATGAAAAAAAAGAAAAAATTATATTTCCTTCCTAGCAAAAAAAAAAGGCTGAAAATATAAAAATCCATATTGGAATTATTTTTTTTTTTCCATTCAACTCAAAAAAATTGCAAACAAATTGCTGTGGAAAATTTCATCATCTCTGTTGGCATGGGAGAGTCAAGATGCGCTGTTGTTTAGAGATGGTTGAGAATGCTTGACTGTTATTCCAGTTCACCAAAGCACTTAGGAAATTTTAAGCACATGTTGAAGTCTCACTAACATCTGAGTTTTAAAGTGATCATATGACTGGAAATATAGCTAGAAGGTCATTCAGTGCAGTCCCCTGTAATTATAGGCAATCATATAAAAAACATAATATGCTCAAATTTGCTTTGCTGAAAGCAAATGTGTTTAAGTATGTGCTTACAGATAAGCATGTGCTTAAAGGCTTGGCACAATCAGAGCTTCGATTAACGCAGGCAGACCAGCATTTTCATGGAGATTAAGGTGTTCCACTTCCACCATTTCTCTCCTCCATTTTATTGGACAAGGACTGGGGAAAGATGAACTAAAAACATAGATGATTTTTTTTTAATTCATTAAGTCTTTTGGATCAGTTTAGTGCTGGTCGGAGCCTGAGCCAGGCTGCTGAAGTCAGTGTTGATGAGTAAAAAGTAAAGCCTCTGCCAAGACAAATGCCTGTAGTTCACAACAAAATTATATGTGATCATTGCACATGGAGCATATTAAATGTATCATATAATCTGGAACAGGAGGGACTCCCTAATAGTTACTTCCTTTGTCTTCCAATCACAAAGGACCTTCCTCGTTATATGAAAGCAGGAAAAAAAAAAAAAAAAAAAAACTAACATGAAACATGGGGGGCAAAGTATTTATCAAATTAATTTCATAGTGGCTTTCAGACATAATAATTGCTTCCTATTCGGAAGATGTATGCAACATCCCCAAATTTTCCAGCAACCTTATTTTAGGAACTCAAGTGGGAAGGTTTGCATAGCTGCTTGCACCAAAGCCTCAGAACCAACCTCAAATAGCGTTCGAACCAAGACTTCATAGTCAGTGCTGATTTCAGTAAAAGGGGATTTTGCTGTGATCCTTCCTTGGTCTTGCAATGCATTGCCAGTTGTTACAGTGCAAGGGAGCCTACTTGCTATGTGTTTGTCACATCACAATGTTGTTTGTTGTTGTTTCAGCTCTGAACGAACCCACCATTGACTATGGTTTCCAAAGGTTACAGAAGGTTATCCCCCGGCACCCTGGTGACCCCGAACGCTTGCCAAAGGTCAGCACAAAGTTTATTGTTTTATTAAATATGGTAAAGCTGGTTACTGCATGTTTTTGTCTGAAAATGCAAGACTCTGTAAACGTAATGGTCCTGGTTTGGTACCCAACCCAGATAAGCTGAAACAGAGGCATGACCAATGAAGCTCTATCAGCAACTGTCATTGTAGGCTTATGAGACTTCTGTGACTTTCTGAGTCACAGCTAACTCAAACAGCTCTTGCCTTTCTTAAAAGCAAATCTTACTCTGTGTTCTCAAATACTTAGCAAAGAACACATTTTTGGTTGGTATTTTGGAACCTGAGCAGCTTATTCATAGAAGAATGATGCTTCTTGGTTTTGGCCATTATAATTTTGAGAACTTCACCATTTATAAAATCAAGTTACTTGGATCTTCAGGGAATGTATATCCACTGCTGCTGCACCACGTGTTGATTTAGGATAATAATTATTATATACTGCTTTATTTCAGGATTGCTGAAATAATTAGAGCAATGCATAGTGAAGTGATTTGATGTTCGTTCCCATCAAAATTAGTTGGAGTTTTTTTGTTGATTTCTGTCAAGTAAAAGCTGAGGAAGAAACAGAACAGTTCACATAGGCTTCTAGTACTTCTGTCTTGTACTGTGAAAACGGTGTCTAGATCTGCACTCACATCTGTTCTTGCTACCTTGCCATACTGTACTTTCTCTGGCGAGAATTTGCGGTGAGTTTTGTGATATACTGGAGAAAGAGGTGGAATATTTGAGAAGGTGTTGCTCTTTGCCACAGGAACACTGAGCAATAGCATGCATGAGCTGGAGTCACTGTATGTGACAAACTGCCACCACGTGTTTTATCTGCTCTAGCATCATGGCTGTTAGTGAGTTGGGGAGTCAAATAGGCCAAGTGTGTGTATTTGAAGAACGCCACCTTTGACTTATGGAAAGGAAGATGTGAATTTGCAGACCTGAGACAGAGAACAAATTGGGGTTTGATGCCTTAGGCCAGACCCCTCAAATAATGCGCGTCCAGTATAGCCTTTGTGACTGGGTAAATCTTTTGACCTTTCTTCTGTAGCTTCCTGAGCTGTCAGTAGGCTTTCATCAGGGATTGTTGTGGGCTTTGATTAGTTAAATTTCTAAAGTGTTTCAAAGGTGAGAAGATTTCAGGAACACCGTAACTTATTTTGTTTTATTTCTTGACAGAAATAAAATTCAGTATGTGATTTTTTTACAGGCTTGTTAAGTCTTTTATCTTTGCCTAGGAAGGCTGTAGACTGTGGTTTTGGGGTCAATGATGTGTTGGCTTTCCCTCTTACCACCAGAGAAACATGCTGTCCTGGAGAGTTACATTTTACATTGGCTCTGTTCACTCTCTACAAGCTGTCCCTTTCTCTGACTTTTGGACAGATTTGCAGCAGGACACAGCTTTCATAGGTTGTCAAATTTCCCTCTAGAGGTGCAACCCTTTCCAAAGAAAGAGAGCATCCTTCTGTAGGGGCTCTTTCATCTGTATCGTGCCTCTGCTGCCAAATGTGCACGTGAAGAAAAATTGTTTCTCAGAAAATAAGAGACCAGCCTTCACTAGGCACCAGGCATTTGCAAGGCCCAAAAGAAATGCTGCAAAACTTCCCTGAACCCAGTGTTCCAGCTGACTAGTAGATGGCCATGGCTTTCCTCTAAATCAGGAAATTCAAGTAAAATAAGACTGAGCAATTCCAAACCGTGTTATGCGGCTGGGGATTGCAGTGCATCACCAACTTCCACAGGTATTGGGCTCCCTTTCTGACAACCATGGCACTAAGGGGATCCCCAGCAATGCTCTTGTGTGCTGGTATGGGAATGCAGCCATCAGGCTGAGCACCCTCCTCTTCTCCGTTTAGACTGAGACTGTTATCACATTGACAACCACATGTTCCTGCTATCTAGTGTCATGGGACATAAAAACAGGCAGAAGAAAGCTCCGTCTAGCTCCATATCCTGACTCCAACATTTAGCAGGTATTTATGGATAGGGTATGAGAATGAGGGTGAGTACTGAGTCATCTGTCCCCTCATATACCCTCTTGGCTTAATGTGTTTGTTCTGAGTATCTTTTCAAGGTATTTTTTAAAATCTTTATATCAAGGGAAATCGTGCTTATGTATGCAGAGGTACGATGTGATGGCCTAAAAAAAAAAAAGTTACTGCTTAAGGACTGGACAGACTTGGTGAAGAAACTAGTATCACTATGGAAGGTTAGAGGGAAACAGGATGAAGGGGACCTTTGTTTTTTTGTCTTTGGGTAATTCCTTCTGTGCAAGCTTGAAGGTTGGACCTCTAGTTCAAGATTCATTAATATGCCACGCACAGAGGCTGAATGCAGCAGGGGTTGGCACATGTCGACTTCTGTATTTGAGGCACTGATGGTTCAATTCCCAGCATCACTTGCTGGCTCCAGGATCATAATCAAGGACGCAGTGAGTCTCTGTGCTGGGTGAGCACTGCACAGCGCTCTTCCCCATGTCATTAAACCAGGAAGGACTTTGGCAGCATTCCACTATAGACAATTCTCAGTGGCTACTTAGACAAGAGTTGGAAGCCATATGGCTTCCACAGTGGAACCACGGGCAGAGAGGGCAAGTGTATGAGAGACAGAGAGCAAGACAGCAGAGAGGAGAGCAGAGCCTAAAAATTTCAATATCCTTTCCTCCATTTTCCCCATTGTCCTGCCAGTGCATCATCACTCTGTTCATTAAAAAGCTTGTACTTATGCATTAAATAAATAAAACAAAACACATTTCTATAATTGCTGCTAGGGTTTGTGGCCATTATTCCATTGAAACATTACTGATGAATTAGAGATCTTTCAAGAAACAGAAATGGTTATAATTTTTGTGTTCATAAGGGCATGCAGTCCTTCCCATGGACCAACAAGAGCATTCTGCTGTGTGACTTATCCCTGCAGTCAAGGAGAATTGTTGAGGCCATGAAGTGAGTGTAAGCACATGCTCAGCCCTCCAGAGCCGAGGAGTTAACAGCCGTATCTTTGTCAACAGACATTTCTAAAACCATTGAGGCTATTTGAGAAGTTTGATCTCCACTAGTTTAGAACCAGTATTTTCAGAAGTGCTCATTGTTCATGCTTGGGATGAATTGTTTGAAATGTTCCAGCTGTCTGCTGGAAGTAGGCAAAGAAAAAAGACAGATTTTGAAATTTTTTTTCTGTCTCCCAGTGCTTCAGTAGCCAAATTCCAGTGGAGAATGTCCTCCCATAGTGAGGAGAATAGGAGCACCTGGGAACTAGGGTCTTTGGACTGCTAGACTGGCAGTTGATGTAGAGATCTGTTTAAAGTAGAAACACAATATATAGTTTCTGGAGAAAAAAGAGTGGCAGCTGGGCTATGGAGCCAGCTATGGGCCAGAGTCCTGTTGCCTTCTTGTACAGAGCAGGTCAGGGAAAGCAGCCAGCGTAGGGTTGTCACTAGCAGATGCGCATGCCTGTACATACACACACACAAACACATGCACCAAGAGGAGAGACAGGCAGTACAGTGGTGGTGGGATTAGCACCCAAAGCTTGGAGTGAGATCAAGTACCAGGAGTGTGCTGGGCAGTATAGTCTTTCCTTTCTAATACAGACAGGAGGCAGATCAGAGGAAACAAGAGATCTCTGGGGAGAAGTGAAAAGAAATACCGTGATGCTAATGTTAAGAAATCATATCGTCGTCCTGTAGGAGCAGTCTGTAGAAGCCTGCCTGTAGAGCTGGGGAATAAGCCTGCACGTGTGTGTGCAATTTCCCTGTCTCATGTGTTTGCATATGTACACACAAATACACACGTGTTGTTGGTTCTTGCATACATAACTGCAGTGGAAATCACTAAAGAGTTCAGATCACAACAACATGTTGAGTTTATTGAGGTTTATTCATGTAACTACCCTACAATCCTTAAAATAAATCCCTGGCAGATATGTTGCGATTCTGCAATTTTGTTGAAACTCCACAGCTATAGCTGTAAAACAGTTTCAACTGTGAGCTAGATTTGAAACACATCCATCCTAAATGATTTAATAACAACGATTCCTCTTTATATGCAATTTCCTAGAATTTATTTGCCATTTTCACCACTCTTACAACTCATCACTTGTATTTAAATTAAGCGCAAGATTGTTCACTCTGTGTTTGAGACGAAAGTCATTGCATCGACACCCTCCATGATCTGACGTCCTCTCCCTCCCAGTCCGTTGCTTAAATGCTGTCTCTAGGAGACCCCTTATCCCTCCTGAAAGGGACCTTTACTTCTAGTTTCTCTTCAAGTAGATGAAAGTGGAGCCTCTCTCTCTCACACAGGGCCTCCCTGCTGAGCAGAGAGCACACATAACCAGGCTCCACCTTCCCTTCAGCTCCTTTTCTCTGGTGAGTCATTAGACCCCTCCAAGACATATCCCACCTCCTCGTTTAGGACACTAATAGAAAACAGGTGGTTATTAAGAACCAGTGGCTGTCAAAAGCAGTTGTCTTTTCCCATATGAAATTCCACAGATCTGCCCTTTATCCATCGTGACATGGATATTGTTTATATTGCAAATAAAGGTTGTCTCTAAATGTGGGTGGGTTGGCCCAGGCTTGCTTGCTAGCGGAGGTTAAAATAGCAATGAAGACAAGGCAACTCAGGTTTGCTGCTTCAGACAGACCCAATGGAAATTCCAGAATGCATCTCCATCTGCTAACTCCAGATACTGTATTTTAACCTGAGTTAGTAATTTTCAGCTAAGAAAACACGTATTTGGGGTTTTTTTTCCACCCAATGTAACAAGAGGGTTGTTAGAAAACTTTTATACTAAGTATGGGCAGGAAGGGGGAGTATGTGAAGAGGAGCTGTTGGAGTTCACCTGTATAGCAAGGAGGGCATGAGATGTGCTTGGCGGTTTCTACACTGTATTCTAAAATTTATAGGAAAGTGAGACCAGAGTTAAGGTTGGTATTGAACCCTTAACAGTTGGGTTTTTTTCATTTCCTAACCATTTGGGCGCTTGGTTGGTTGTGGGGCTTGTTTGTTTTTTTGGGGTTTGGTTTTCAATTTATCCTATTGAAAATGTTCAGGGAGAGAGTTTCAAAGCTATTGAGAAGACGACAACCAAGATGCCTGAGGATACTATGAAAGTATCCCCCTTATGGGGTGGTGCATGTCAGAGGCATGTCTGGGAGTATGCAAAGAGTCTGAAATGAGAGAGAGCTAAGAGACAGAGCCACACTACTCGCTGAAGGGCAGAGCCACATACAAATGGCTGGCAAGGAGCCCTTTCCTTCCTGAAGGTCAACAGTGTGCATACACATTTCAGTGAGTTTTCTTTGTAAGTGGGTCAGCATTTACTCAGCAAATGATTAGAGCAGATGGTGTAATTTAGAATCTATGACAAAACTTTTAATAGATCAGGGCTAACACGATGACAAGGAGCTTTGCGCCATTCTCCATTCCTGATTTCTGCTTTGCCTTGGGGTAAAAATCATGCCTGGGATTGGATTTTCTAGTCTGCACATTCCATCTGAGCAACTCGAACCACTTGTTTGAACATCCTGTAAGAGGGATCCCTGCATTTCTCTATTCCTGTATCCTTATTGTTATTGTTTTTAAATACAACAATTAACTGAGGGTGGCAGGGAGATACCAAACAGGTAAACACGGACCCTTCAAGGAGCAGAGCTTTTGAAGGAAAAAGCCACAGTTTGAAGAAAGTAACAAAAGCTGCATTTGTGTATTTTGCTCCATGGAGCTGAAAATATCTAGTAAATTGATCCCGTGGGAGTAATAAATACACATTACTTTATCTTGTACTTCATGTCCTATACCCCTGAGCCTTGATAGAACAACACCACTTAATAGACTTAAAAAAAGAGTAATTACAGTCATTGGTTGTGTGATATTTCAGCCCTTCCAGCCCTGCCTGACCTTCTAATTTAGCTCACCGTGTCTAACTAATGCATTTATATTCATCTTTTATGAAGCATGTGTAGTACAAAATTGACTTTGCAGCCTTTAGCAGGATGTCTTACCAGGTTTAGGATCTGGTTAGTACAGCGTACTGTATAGCATATGTACATTTACACCAGAATCTTGCATGCATATGGTTCTGATCAACTATTACTTTTTATCCTTTTGGAAATAAAATAAAAAATATTTATTCCATTTCATCCTCCTCTCCCCTTTTTAAAGCTTTTATTCATTGCGGCATTATTTACAGCTAAACATGCAGGCAGAAAGATGCAAGCATTTTTAAAATGATTACCACTAATGTTTCTACTTGTCAGAAGTGCTTAAATTTTCCTGCACTTTGTCTAAAAACTTAGCACTTTTACCTTTTAAGAATTACAAATTTATAAGATCTTACCAAGCTGATTTACAAACACAGCTGACAGTTTATGATGAATGATGTTGCAAAATGTACAATATGTTTCTCTGTTATTTCTATGCATGTATATATTAAGAAGAAGATTAAGAAGAGAGAGAACCCCCCTCTGTAAGAAACCCTTGAGTTAGAGAGCACACGCACAAATCTCTCTCCTGCGTTGGCTCATAACTTCCTGCTCACTTCACTCATCCAGTAGAGCACAATTGTTCTCTGTGCATTTTCTCCCACCATATGGTATCCTCATTACCATACACTAAGGGTCCATATGGGGAACTTGTGAAGTGAACTGTATTCATTTTAACTGCCAGATGAGCAGCCTTTTGCTTTGCAAGCTTAGCTTAAGTCATCTGCTGTCTTTATGTTGTTATGGCAACACAGCACCAATAAAAAATTCTAATCTACTGTAAGTGTCTGAGATCACAGTATTTTAAATGCTTGCCGTAACTGTCCTCTAAGTGAAGACGCTTGTTCTTTTAGTGTGACAAAGGGTTATTGTCAACTCCAGCAGGTGGCAGTAAAGAAATTGTTTCTTTTTTTTTTTTAGCCTTTTTAAAAAAAGATTATTTTCCTTTTTCCCCATCTCCCCCCACGTCAAAAAGTCATAGAATTACACGACATGGTCAGTCCTCTACATTTCCTAGGATTTCTGATGCTGAGGTCAGAATTGCAGGTGATACTTTTTAAGTTGCAACTCAGATACAAAGGTAGTAAAGTATGAAACTGTGGTGGCAGCTCATGCACTGTATTGACAGAGATCCAGGCTCAAGTACCACTGCACCGGGATTCTGAAGCCTCCATAGCCACACAGCTAGTTCAGTTTTGGAGCTGTTTTTTAGCTGCGTTTCCAAACTCCTGAATCAAACACAAAGCTAATTAAGAATATCTTATAGTAATGGAATTAGGCAGCAGCATCCTTAAATATAAATCATTTTCACCTCCGCAGGCCACATGATATGTTGCATCTCCGTCTCTCTGTCTGTATTGAAAGTGAATGTTTGTAGTCTCAGTTCATCAGTTCACATTAGCCTCATGCTGAATATTTAAACACAGAACAATTTGAACACACCATGAAGAGAGACAGTGACTGCACTTTCACTTGGAACAGCAAGAGCTCATCTAATAATAATTTAGTAAATCAGCCATTTAGTGGCTCAGTTGTACACTGTATTGTGCCAAATAATATTCAGTTCAACTGTACGCTGGTGAAATTGAAATTCAGACTCCAGTCACGTGGCACTTTTTTGCTCAATGGAGAGATGAAATGGAAAATCACCCTCCCAATAGACTGTTTGAATGTAGTGATTTATCAAAAATATAGCAGAGTGACAATATAAACAGGATTTGGTTGTACGTGGTACAATCTATTCTAATTAGGCTTTTATTATTGTGGTTTCTTCTGCACAGATTATTTGATAATTCAGGATTTGCATTTACATCTTCAGTTTATTTTATATGTGGGCAGAGAGCAGATATGCGTAGTTACTGCATAGTTACAGTCCTTTAAGGCCCAGTCCTGGGGGAAGTGTGGTGAGACCTTTATTGCCGTATTTCAAGCCCTGGCTCACAGGGAACACCATGCCCTTAGGAGCAATGGGGAAACGCAGCTGCTGCCTTTCCTCCTCATGAAGCGCCATGTATGTTACTTCATAGCATGAAAGCAATATCAGATTAATTTCTTTTCCCTGTTTAAGGCTATCAGGATTTGTAGGGAGTGGTAATATCGTATATTAGACTAACTGATATAACTGGAAAAAAACAGACAAGCTTTTGGGCGCCCAAACCTCACTTCCTGCGTGCTGACTGTACCTTTTCTTGCCTGTATCAGTGGGTCTAATAAAAGATATTACCTCACCCTACAAAACTTGCCTTGGTTGTAACCATAGACCATTGTGACTTCAGCCAAACAGCTACGTTTTAAGGCTGTCTCTGATGAAGATGGGGGAGAGAGAATATTTTCCTAGAAAGTATGTCGTGAAGTTTAATTTGTTCCCATTAAAGAGGTGCTTTGAGATCTTTGAATGCAGGGCATTGCAGAAGTGTGAAGTAATGTCTATAATCTCACCTACAGTTCCCATTTCTAGCCTAGTTTTAGGTGTTATGCAGTGGTTTACGTGGTGATGTAAAATATGATTGCCGTGTATTTCTCACAACACAGTCCAATTGAGTAGCAGAAAAAGCATCCTCCTAACCATCATGATGCCATTTAGCAGAGAGTGCTGGAAGCAATAGGATGCTTGTTGTCGTAATTCTTCTAAGAAATACAGAGCTTCACAATCTATACTCAGCTGCTGACACTTGAAAACTCAAACATTTTGGTAAAATGAATCAAGCAGTAATGTTTCTTTTATGAGATCTCCTCACAGGAAGGGAAGGTTTGGCACCATTTGGAGATCAGGCTCAGTGATCCATCATAGCAAAGTCAGCTGTCCTGGCGCATCTCATAGGTCACTCGATCGAACCAGTGGCTCTTACAACTGTATTATTGCTTATGGAACAGTAATTGAGGCACCATGGTTAAAAATTACCTGGTCTAATAGGCAGTGAACAATTTGCACTCAATACAATTATAAGCCAAATCATTCATTTCATAACACTTGGACTAATTTATTTGTTGACCTTTTAATATCCATAGCTCTTCAGTAGTATTAACTGCAACTCAGACAAAATCTCTTGTTCATTTTACTTTCATTGATTTTTTTTCCATTGAGGCAATAACAGTTGTTTGAGTACAACCTTTTCTTTCTGTTGTAAAAGTCAATCATGTAACTTATGTTGATATAACTCAACTGGACTGAAATGTCCTCTAAGTACAATAGCATACAATCTCATGCTACATGTATAAACGTGGATATACCTTTTGGATTTATTTTAAAGAATGTTTTGGAATATATTTGTGACTACAGATGACAAATGATATGCTTGCTGAGAGAATGAAAACAAAACACAGAAGCATTTTTTAAAGCAGTGCCACGTATATGTAACACATTTTTTTGTTCATATATTGTGGGAGATCTAAGACACAGAAAGTTTGGAATTTGTCCCTGTTAATTTTGTCTTTAGGATGGCCTAAGCGTCTTTACTAATAATGCTATATTCATAATTTCATCTGGACATAGCATCTTGTCTCTTGAAGTCCTAACATTTTACAGAATAGAGGTGCTTAATTTTTCCAAATGTGAGCTTCTGACAAATAAAATATGTGTAAAAGTATTTTTTAATAAATAGGAAGGAAATAATACTAATATTTTGATACTCTGAATTTTCTTTCATTTTTTCAGTTTTAAACTAGCATGAGAGCTAAGAGTTTTTGATGATGAAAAAACTTACTGAAATATTGATGCATTTTGAAAAATCAGTGGTGAGTTTTGAAGCACTTCCATAAAATATGTTGGTGTAGTGACACTGGTAATCTTTTCACTCACCACTGAAAAAGGAGCCCTAGATTGTGTAAAATGGTGTGCCTGCTTTTACACTGTGCAGGTGTACACAGAAAGATAGTGTTATCTCTGTGAAATGTTGGATAAATTTAATTTCTTAAATACATGGTTAGTCAACATTTATACTTGCTTTGGATAATTTCAGCTGAATTTTTAAGGCTGTAAATTAAAAATAATAGTATCAGAAACAAAATATCTTTTGTTTCTGATAAGAAAGTTGGAAATTTTTTAGACTATATTCTAGGAGGCACTTCATTGATGTAGTCTTTCTGAGCCAAAGCCTCTTTGTACAATAAAATACTGTAAGTCCTTTGAACACATAGTTATAAAATATAGTTGTTACACATTTGGCATTTTATGCTTCCCTAGAAATTACCACTTGGTATCTACACCTAATCTATGGTCTGTCTTTTCATTTCAATTGAGTCTGAAGCGGTCCTTCGTTGTAATGAGAATGCCCCTTTCAAGAGACTTCTTTTAATTATACCGATGATAAAATGTAAGTGAAAGTAGTTATTTGTAGGGGTTATGACTGAGCAGTGTTTTAACTGTAATACTAAAACCTACCAACATTATTCCAGTCTCTATTTCAACATTTTTATGCACTCACTCCCCACAGAACATAGTGGAATATCATTGTAGGTCAGAATTTCAATGCATCTTATTTTTCAGTTTTCCTCCTGCTATTAAAAGTAACCTGAACTCTCAGTTTCTAACTCCTAACACTTCCTACCTGAAGCGTACAATCCAGAAAAGTGTCAGTTTCACAGATCTTAATGATATGCTGGGGTTTTTTTTGTTGTTTTGGTTTGTTGGGGTTTTTTCCCCTTCATTAAAAGAAAATGCGGGTGGGTCTTTAATTGCATATAGATGAACACTTGTTTTTTACAGAAAATAGCTAGTTTGGCATACTTAGATATTTATATGGGTAAATGCATTAATAAAGACTAACTCTGAAAATTAAATGGACAAAACACATATGTACAATTTACACTTAATTGCTAGAAAGCTCTGCTGATTTAACTCAGCAGACATTCTTGCATTGCAATACCAAACATAATTGTATATCTCTATAGATTTAAATGCAGTCAAGTGAATTATGCCACCCAATACATTCTAGATTTGACCTAATGGAAGAACAATTTAAAAGTGATACAACTTGACCTGTGTTTGGAAAGTCTTTGTGTATACAAATGATAGAAAATAGAAATCAGCCTGTCTATTTGACAAGTAAAATGTTTTTCACTCTTACAAATACATAATTGGATATCTACATTGTGCCACACAACAAATCACAAGCCGCATCTAATCTTTTTTTAATCCCCAGTATTCCATGGAATTTTTCTAATGGGCACAATAATATGATTTGCAGAATAAAGCTTCTAAAATAGCCTATGCAGTATCTTTGAACGATGGTCTCAGAATTTAGTGTCTCTGTTCATTTTTCCGAATTCTTCTTAAGTTTACTTAAGTCCAGACCCTTCAAATAATTCAAAACATTCTTCTTCTTCTTCCATAAGGGGACTTGGACAATTTTACAAAAATATATGGGTATAAAATAGTCAGGAGAAGACTTTGAGTAATAACTCTTTTTTTTTTCTTTTTTTTTGCTTGCAACTCTCATCTGCGGCTGTTTTCAAGAACTAGGAATGTTAATACTATGAAGGGCAGAGGAAGAACTATCAGAAAATCTTACATATGCAAAACCAAAAAAACCACCCCAAACCTAAAAGCTCATTAATCTCAATAACGAACATCTGCTTCAAAGTACTGTAGATGCTGGTACAAATATTTTGGGGTAAATTTTCAGAAAGAAATGCCTGAGGTTCCTATCTGAGATTGCTTTGTACATGACTCTCTATATTTTGCCCAGGGACTGAAAGTAGCTCTGGCACATACAGAAAATTTAGAGTGCAAAATGTGCTTTTAGGTCATTGTGGCAAACCTTTGAGGTCAGACAGAAGAAAATAATCTAATGTTATCATTTGTTTGTTCATATGCTCATGGATAAATCAGGAATAATCTTTTTGTTGTCTAGATAGATGGGAATAGTATGAGTCACTGTAAACTGGTGGGATGGAGGAATTTCTGTAAAGCAAGTTGGTGAAGAATTTGTTGTTAGCCATTGAATTGAGTTTATGTGGAATTATCCATTCATGATCTAGCCTGTATCTCATTTATTTTGTCTTCTAATGATTCACTGGATCTGACAAACTGATCATAGTATGAAAGATGGGATTGCATAACTAAGGAAAAGCATGTGCAGAAGAACTGGTCTTTACATGCTGCGATAAATACTGCAACCTTTTGTACAGCGTGAAAAATGTGTTTCCTTTCATGATCTCGCTATGTTTCAAACTGAGGGGATCTGTCCTTAGATCCGCACAGTGTGAGCTTGCAAGATAACCTGTGGGAAATGCTGTAGAAGATGCCAGAGAATTACCATAGCGTCGATTTCTTGATGACAGTGTTAGTGACTCCCAAATATGACTGACATCTACCAGCTACCAGTTGATGTGCTGTAGGATGTGAATAGGTATAAGAGTACAATGCAGTAATATCTACAAGCCCTGCGCTGTGTGCATGGAAGGTAGATCGGCCTCATGAGTTAAAATTTGACGACTCTGAAGGGTTCCTGCAGGTAGCTATAAATGCCTTTTTCTGGTAAACTTAGGGGTCTGGGGCAAGACATACTGTAAACATACTTAGGAGAATCAAAGTTCTACAGCTATCTGAGGGACATAGATGTGAGTCATGTAATCACTGTTGGATAAAGTCCCTAAAAGAGGTGATTTTAGCACTGGCAGAGTGATTTTAGTTCTGCATATCTGCTCTCACATACCCACTCTTCTCCCTTTGACTTAGAGACCTAACGTGAGCAGCAAACTCCAGAGCTTTTAGCAACAAAACCGTCCAAATTACTTGCCAGATGCTTCAGTTGATGGTAATATGGTGGGAGCATCCAGACTCTCAAATGTCAGTTTATTCAAAGAGTTATTCCAATGCAACTATATTAGTGCTACTTTATTCCATGCTACTGTGTATCTAGATGAAGTACACATCTGTGCTAGCTACTAATTCTGTTGCCATTGTTATGTGCCCATCATTTATGGAAATGAAGACCAGCAGCATGAGTGGTGTGGATTAAAAAAGGAGGCTGATACCTTTTTTTAGTATCTAAGTACACCATATTAACGGGAGGGTAATAGGGGTAAGATGGGAGACTTGCAAGGACAGACGTACAGGTGATCATCGTAATATTGTTCCTTCTTTTGTCAGCAGTATTTGCAATGGAGACTGTTTGAATAGGGTGTGTTTTCCCTAGTGCTATGCATTTATCACCTTTGTGGTTAAGAGGTGTTTTAATCATTGATTCTCAATGTTTATGGCTAGATGCCTGCTCGCATTTGCACTTCAGTGTTTGTTGTTTCTGCTGCCTCGTATAGACTTTCTATATTTTATTTATAAGGTTGGCTCATTGTGGAGCAGGTGGTAAGGTCATGCATGACTGTTTTTAGTGCTGTAGATTTAGGCTGTGATTTTCAGTTTGGGTGGAGGCTGATGAGACTACAATGGCTTGGAAAAGCTAAGGTTCTAGCTCCCACTGTAGACTTATTTTCTGGAAATTGCCATTGAAATTCAGTGACAGGAATTCAGTGCACTTCCATCCTATAGGCAGCGGTAAGCAGAAGCTTTTTTTTTACCCCTCAAGTGAAGTATGTTGTCTTTCTGTCTCATTTTGCCTTCCTGTCTTTGTAATATCTATATGGTGTTTACTTCCTCAGTACAATTCAATTATAATATATGGAAACAACTCAGTTGTTTGTTTGCTAGAGAAGTTTTCATCTTTGTGTGAGTACAAATATCTTTTTAGTGAAATGGCCCTGTTATTTTATACTTCCCATTAGGCTGGCATAGTTCCCTCAGTTTTACAGTAAATGGAGGATCTTTACATTTTGAATGGCTTTTATGAGTCTTTATAAAACTATAATTACTGAAAATGATACAATAATGCAGTGCTCAGTGTAGATGTGGAGAGATGGGAGGTTCTGGACAGGCTGAAACTCTTGTATACCAAGCTAGACGGCTGGCATTTTAGATCTGTGGCATTCTTCTAAATGGCTCTCTACCAAAATGTTGGTTTTGCCTTTACACTTGAAAGAGGTGTTCGTAATTTTATCTTTATCTTTTAAAATATAATGCATACACAGATTTTAAGTATAAATTTAAAACTTAGTTCTAACACATACCCTTAACGAGCACATTTATAGTTTCACCCATTGAAAAACAAATGAAAAGTTTGAGCACAAATTATTGTAATTTTGACTTGAAATTTCAGAATGTGACCTTTCCAAGGTGAAGAAGGGAACTGGAGTCTGATGTTCAGCATTTTGACTCTGCAGAAGAGGTTTTTTTCTTGCAAGTAGCCATGAGAGTAGGAAGTTAGAAGGCAGAGCCAGGAGGTCAGACATAAGAGTCAAGGAAGTATGAATGACATCATCATCCCTAAGTACCCTCTCAGAAGATGAATGAGCTCTCTCTTGTATTACAATGCTAAAGAGCATTAGAAGGTGATATGATATCTAGACAACACATAAGATAAATGCCTCAGAGTATGCTAGAACAGCTTCCCCCCCACGCCCTCCACAAGTACATAAATCCTTTGGTGGTCTCAATAATACAATGTGTGGCTGATGAGTATTATATATTGTGGTCAGCTGCTTCTTGACAAAATTCATTTAGATTTAACAAATACCTTGAACATTATCTAATTTAGTTACTTAAGCCAAATAACTCAGTTTAATTCTAGATACCCTTTATCTGACTAGACTCACAGCCCTTTTGGGACACAGAGTGGATTTTTTTCACTAGTTGCTGAATAAAAAGTAAGCAGATGTCAACAGAAGAAATATCCCATCTTTTTTAAAGCTGGCACAAAATGTATGTATCATAATAAAACTTGACACAAAAAGTTTTTGTCATGATAAAACTTGAAATGTAAGTTTCACGATCTTAATGAATTCCTTCTGAAGGGAATACATGCCACAAACAACATGTGCAAAGTTGATGTAATGTTGGTTCAAGATACCTTCTGTCAGAAGTGGATTCAATCTGAATTTCAGTCTTTGTGCTTCAAAAGCACAGTCATTCCGGTATGATTTATGTAATCTCTCCTACAGTAATTTTGGAATATGCAAAGTTGCAGCAGACTTCACTACATAGCGTCCTCTTTTGCTTATGTAAACAGTCCTTAGTATTTTCAGGAGGAAAATTTGATTAAAATATTTAATTGCATTCCTGTTTCAAAAATTAAAAAAGTAAAAATCCCTCAGTAGAAAATCAGCTTCAGTTTGGAATAAAAATGGACTCTGGATCTGTGGTGTGTAGCTGCATGGAGGGCAGAGTTCTGATGCATCATATTTAGTCACTAAAGTAATCTTCCCTCTTTTCAATATTTGCTCAATTGTTATTTTTATAGAAATAAAATTATGCTCATGTGAAATAAAATGCAAGACAAGAAAAACCTCACTTTAGCTCTAACTAAATGCTGCAAAGTCCTTTATTCTAAACCAAAAGCTGTCAGAGTTTTAGCATTAATAGAAGAGTGAATCTTTCTTGACAAATGTCCCCATAAATTAGATATTAGCTTTAGTCAAACTCTGTCTCTCTCAGGAAATATTTCCACTTGCATATTCAATTGGAAGGACCTTACATGATGCCCACTTACTGCTATGAAAATCTAGGCTTCTGTGATGAAGGCAAAGAAAAATTTCTGTGAACAAAAGAATATCTGGAATAAGAGACCTTTGAGCTTATGCAGAGATTTCTTTTTATAGAATGTGAGTTTCACTCACTTTTTGATATGTCTGTCTGCTGCTCTGTCCACCTATCTGTCTGTTTATCTATCACCATTGCGGTGGTAACATGCAGTATCAATTGGATTTTAAAAGACATAGATCTTTTATATTAGCTGTCCTTTTTTATAATACCTTTTACAAATTTAATCAATGCATTTTAATATACAATATAGTTTAAGTGCAATATACAATAAATATTCGAGCTTCATCTTAAACATGCTCTAGCCTTTAAATTGTTAAAACTGCAGTGCCCTTTCAATCTACTTACATAATGTCATAAAATATACATTTCAAGGTAAATGAAGTCAGCTACTTCAATTTAGTCCCTCAAACTGGTAGTAAATGAGAGGTTAACACTATGGTGCCAAACCCATTATTGAGTAAATTTAGCACCTTGGACAGCTCTGTAAAATCTTTATTGCTTTCCTGACCTGCTCGTCATGTTCTGTCTATGTGTTCAGTGGCTCTCAGCTCTGATTGAAAGGCAATATATTAGATCCCGAACACAAACATGCTCGGGGGCTGCTTCACTGTGAGCGTAATGACATGGAGGTGAGAACAATTTTCTGGTCACCGCAATCCAAGCACCTTGCAAGGTCTGTTGCTCTAACTTATAGAGGACTTTTGGGGCTCCTTTGTATGTGGAGCCGTAACAGTAGCTTCTATGGTAATTTAAGCGGAGCTGCAAAGGGTTTAAGATGCATTCAGAAAACAAGAAGTTAATATCTTGAGCATGTCTGCAGTAGCATTTTATTGTGCATTTTTAAAGCTAGTTTGTGTCTATAAGAACTACCGTCAGCTCTGAAATAGAAGATACTACTATTTGACACAGGAGTTTTTGTGTAACACCTACTTTGTATGATCTGAAAATGTCATAAACAAGAAATGCTTTTATTGTGTTAAAATATTGTTAGAGAAAGTATGAAACTCAAATTTACAGACTCTGAAAATGTTGAAAAAAATATAACCATTGACTAGCTGGGAAAATTGAATGCTACTTGTCAAGTATATTTCAATAAACCATCATGACAATTAGTTTTATTTGCATGCAATATGATATGGCATCAAAGAACTTCCAATGTTTAAGAACTGGAATATATTTGATATTAGGTACAGTGGCTGTAAGATTCCATGTAATTACCTCAATTTTTAACATGGTCTTCAATCTCTTTTTAGATGCATTCTAAGGTTTTTAGCTCAACATTACATAAATAACTATGATTAGTCAGGTAGAGCAGAAATGACTATTTAAACTTTCCTTTTTTTTTTAGTAATTTGGCATAATGACAGCTTAGGTTAACAATATTCCAAAGCAGTTTGTGGGCTCTGTATCACATTCTAATTTTCCATCAGTGAAATATATAGTGCAAACAATTTCTACTGAAGTGAAATAAATCCTAGTTTGCAAAGTCAAACACCTGTGCAGTAATTTTCCACCTAAAATCATGGATTGAAAAAGATAACATTTTTCAGTAACATCTCTGTTCTTCTCTAGTTTGTATCTTCAGTATGAGGCAAAAAGGGCAACTCAGTGTTCTGATGATTCTGGTAAAGCAACAAGGATTGATTGTACCTGGATGTTGTTTGTAGTCTGTCTGTCCATGATTATACTGCTAACTGTTGTGGTCAAGCTACACAAAAAAAACCCAAAACAACAACCACAACAGAAAGAAAAACAAACAAACAAACAAACAAACCAAGACAGAAAAAGGCTGTAGGAACTTAAGTCCTCAGAATCTGTTTGAAATGTAGAGATTTAAAAATCCATCAATTATGTATTACATCTCACTTCTTATGTGGAAAATAATTTAAATGTGTGTTCTGAGAGAGGGGTGTGTGCAGCAGAAGGCAAGCCTAAATGTTTACTGGGAGTACAAAAATCCTCCATCTCATTTTTAAATTTAGGACATTATATATGTCATAAGTAGTTACTGCAGTATGACAACTATTTTATCTTATATTATAGAGAATTTAAAATTGAAAAAAATGCTAATATGCATCTAAAAGCTTGTCATTTGAAGAGTTGTTCAAGGATTTTTGAAGAGGTTATGGTGACAGCAAAATGAATGCAATTATATCTCTATTTTCTGATCAGAGTCTACAGTATATGAAAATTGAGCATTACTGTTTCTTTTTGGTATAAAATATGGCTATTGTGTAAAATATTTTAAGTTTAAAAGTTTAACTTTGTAGAAAACTGTAAAATCCTTAGAACTGGTACTATTTTTGTAAGCTACCTGCAGAAATATACCGTGGTGAATAGCATCATGTTAGTATATTAGAGCAATACTTAGGGGCTGGGAATTACAAAAATATATTGTTTTACTCAAAGGACAGTCTCAACTGGTTTTGATCAGGCAATTGGGAATCTGCTAGATGCTTTGAAAGAATAAGAAAAAAAATTTCTTCTGGGTTAGTGCTGCAATGCGTTTTTACATTTTCTATCATCAGGATTGTTCATAGAGATTTTTCCACACTGTAAAATGTAAGAACACAGGAAATGCTATTATTACTTGAATGCCAGTTTAAAATACTCTAAGAAATATTAAGTGAAAAGGAACAAATAGGAAAATGGAGGAAAAAAAAATTACCCAAAATGGAGAAATAAATCCCAGACTGTTTTAAATTCTGCTGTCCATGGGGGGAATTTTTCCAGGAAACACTGCACTATACTGGGCCATTCTCTCACACTGTTTGTGTTTTCCTCTTGTGCATCATTTTACGTACATGGATCCTACCCTGACCCATCATATCAGGATACAAACCAAAGAAGTTGAAAGGTTACATTACCAGTAGCATAGGACTGATTGGATATCTTTTGAATGTGGCCTGCTGGGTAAGGTCACAATTCCTGCAGCATGCAATTAAGAATAAAATAAACACATTGAAGGGTTTCATAACATGCTCTGAATGACATTGATTGCAGTAATCTAGTAAATGACCTCAGGATTGTATTCTGCAATAAACCGATGAGTGGTTTATAGTACAGATGGTAGAGACAATTGAGTGATGTATTTTGTTTTGCAGCACCAATGATTCTCACCTTTTGACTTGATTAAGCGTGTGTGTGAATAGGATGAACTAGTGATTTAACACCATTCAGTGGTTGCTGAGAGTTGTTACAATTAAGGTGTACCTGGTGGGAGGAAAAAAACCCCCACAAAACACGGTGCAGCTAATAGAAGAGTATAAAAGATTCTAATATTTGTTTTCCCCCACAAGGACTTTATTGAACTCAGAAGAATGCATCTGTTTTTATATTGACAGGAAGTAATACTTAAGAGGGCTGCTGATTTAGTAGAAGCACTCTATGGTATGCCACATAATAACCAGGTAAATGCATTCTACTTCAGCAATTCTAAAACATGGCTATTTCTTAGATGTATAGATAGATCAGGGGCTAAAGGTATATGATACTACAATGTGAGACAAGAATAAATATAGAGGGCAATGTTGTATCTGGAGTGGGGTTCAGTTTGCTTGTTTTCTTTTTTAAAGGGTGTGAATTCAGTGCTTGTACAAGCAATGTGTTATTAACCCTGGAGGCATTTGCCCACTTTCACCAGATACTATATAATATGGGCAATGATATGCATTATGTCTTGCCACCAGTGATTTTTCAATCTTACCCTGAAGATAGCTTTAAGGTGGAGTAAGCCTAGGCTCCAGCCCCATTATGCCAGTTGGTCTCGTTACACAGAAGCGTGGCCGCTGGGAGTGAAACTTCCGACTCTTTTACCACAGATGTCAGGATTTATCACAAAGGCAGCAGATCTTATAGGCATTAGCTATCAGTCGGTCAGCCAACTGGTTCAGAAAGAAAAGCATCTAGTTTTTTGCCTTTGGACAGGGAAATGTTTCATTTTACTGTGTAAGAAAAGGTTTGTCAGAGTTGCATTGGTAACTCTTTTATTCTTTTTTTCCCTTCTTATCCTCTAGGAAATAATCCTGAAAAGAGCAGCAGACATCGCAGAAGCGCTCTACAGTGTCCCCCGCAATCATAACCAGCTCCCCGCCCTTGCTAACACGTCAGTCCATGCAGGAATGATGGGAGTGAATTCCTTTAGTGGTCAACTAGCTGTCAATGTTTCCGAAGCCTCACAAGCCACCAATCAGGGTCAGGAGAAGACTCGTCTTCCTCTCTCTATGAACCTTTTCTGATAAAAGTCAGGGAAACGTGCAGAGCAGTGAAAGAGTGATGGTTCAAAACTGAAGGCTAGGAGCACGTCTAGACAGACACCATCCCACATGCATGCACAACCTTTGAATGACACAATACTGTCATGAGATGGGGCTTGCTTTGGTGACTTTTGCCCCAACTCAGGAAAAGCACTTCTGCATATATCTAAATAGCTTTTCATTCTGCTCAGAATAACACTTGTATTTGTGTTTAAATCCCACTAATTTTAAAAGGATTTCTATCAACTTGAGCATGTACTTAATGTTAAGTACTTGCTTATATAGTTTCCTGAGCATGGATGATCTCTCAGTCTGCGCCCTATGTAGCATTTCTTTATAACACAAAAGTATCCCCTGAATATTTGTCGGTTTGGTTTGGTTTGGTTTTGTAAGAGACATAATAGTGGCACTGATTTTTTTCCGAGTTTGAGACTTTTCTAAATTTTGAAACTAGCAAAAAATAGAAATATTTATAAAGACATTTTCAGAACTTCTCTAATTTTTTAAATTAGGTGTTTTTCACTTTGTATAAAACCAATATTGTTTTAATTCCTACAGTTAAAAATTAAAAAAAAATGTGAAGAACATTTTTGTAAAAACCCTTTGCATTTTCCCCTCTCCTTTGCTCAGCTCTATTTATTATCCAACTTAAAAATCCACTTCAATGAGAAAGTATTAGAATGAGGCTATTTTCTAGAAGGGCAGACAGAATTATTTTGCATTACACTAAAACAGGAATTATTTTTAGATTAAAATATTTTATGGATGTACTGTGTGGTAGGAAGAAAAGTTGGCATTTTTTCTTCTAGGAGTGAAGATGTGTTTTGTATTTCTGTGCTTCTAGAAACAAATCTTCCGTTTTGGATATTTGGATATGAATTTCCCCAAACGTCATTTCCAGAATTAGGTAGAGATTCAAATTTTAACTTGGTGCCAAATTTGATAGTCATTTTCTACCAACATAATGATCAGACCAGGGCAAAAAGACTAAGGGTATCCCACTACTTTGAGAAATATACCCTACATTTTCTAAAGTGTGCAGTGAGCATCTAATTTGAGCTGCGTTAAATGAGAGTGACATCAGAAAAAAGTTAACAAAAATCACATGCTTTTAACATACATTTAAGTCAGTATGTACCCCTTACTTGGAAAATGTAGGTCGTGTTTACTCCATTTCCTACAAACAGCTCTTTTAGAGTGAGTGTTCCTATAATACCCAATGGTAATCTTTGCTTGAGGGCATGGGTTGCCTGAGGAGCAGTGAAGGCTGTAGCCTCCTTCCTCCCCCCGCTTTGTGCTCCCATCAGCAATGACCTAGGCAGTGAGGGTTCACCATTTGGGTTACCTGGTGGTAGTGGTGGTCAGTCCTGGCCCTCCCCATGCACACCATGGCTGCACTAGGCTGCTGGCTTGGTAGCCCAGAGTTACTTGCTTGTAGCTCTTTGTGTAAGAAACTGTTCTCGGGCTAATACCAATTTCTAAATGTATTCCCTCCCCACGAAAGGTTTCACTCGCAACTCAAGCAGCGTGTCACCTCATGGCTATGTGCCAAGCACCACCCCTCAGCAGACAAATTACAACTCTGTCACAACAAGCATGAATGGCTATGGGAATGCTGGAATGTCAAATTTAGGCGGTTCTCCAACCTTCCTGAATGGATCTGCTGCCAATTCTCCCTATGCCAGTGAGTATTATACAGCTTTTCTGTATTTTGCACATTTTCATTAGAAGGAGATGGTGACTTTTCTGTGATACTCAATATTTAGTTTCTATTTTGAGCACTTGAAACAGAGCTTGGTCCTTTCTCTCCTCTCTAAGACACTGACCTTTGAAGCACTTCGAAGACATTAGTGTTGCCAGCAATGCTCTTCTCTGTTTTTTATTATTATTATTATTATTATTATTATTATTATTATTATTATTATTTGGGAGTCTCATAAGAGTTTAAAAAGAATAACATCTCTCATGATGTGGGCTGATAGTTTCATAACTTACCTTATACTCTGTAAATAAGAAATGCTGTCCTCAACATTGCTAGAAAGCAGGGATGGCATAAGTGACTTAATGTCCGTTGGAGTGCATCAAAAGTCAGTTGTCAGTACACAACTTTTTGTTGCAGTGGGTATGAAAGGAAGCTAAGGATATTTGCTGCAGGAAAAATAGTTTTTTCCAGCTGTAAGATATGAAGGGCAGAAAAGTTTACTGTAATAAGACTGACATTTCCATAAGCTGCATGATGATGTTTCCGAGACCTCTCAGCAAATAATATGTTCATAACCTTTATAGAAATTATGTATTACTATTGGGCCTAATCTTGATTGCTTATACTCCATTTGCTTTGTAAGTAGGTATTACATTGACTTCAGTGAGAGCTTAGTATTACTCAGTAAAATGTGACAATGGCTCTTAGAGTTTGTGTTCTGGTGTCTGTACGGTGACCACCACAAAGATGTAAATCATACAAATCATATATTTCATGGCATAAAGAGCTTATGGTCTACAGTCCCAGTTATGGAAATAATTATGTGTAGGACTAACTTTCTGCATTTTGATATTAAAGGTTTAGTAACCTGTTTAAATATAAATACGTTTCTATTGGTAAAGGCCTATGAACGTCTTCTGCAGCCGCTCACACAGCTCAGTAGTCCCTATTCACATGAGAAAAATAAATGAATAGGACCTGCCCAATTCCTCTGACATTACTCATGTGGCATAAAGGATTCCACTGACATCTGTAGAAAGCTGCTAGCAGAATCAGGCCAGAAGATCTTGTCATATAAATAGGTTTATAGACTGAGACCCTAGCATGGACAGAACAAACAGACTGCTGAATGTACCAAGATTTACGCAGCAAATCTTAAGTTTGGTGGTGTAAGAGCAGTAATGAATTATTTTGAATTGCATTGCTAGAGTTCAGAATTAAAAAGGGGATAGTAACTCTCATTTAAAAAATTACCTCCAAGGCTTCTTAGCTGCTGCGAATTTAGAAGAAAATATTTACCCACATAACTAGTACTTATAACCTGGGAATTGCTAACCAGTTATTATTTTTGTACTCTAATAATAATGTAATATGTAATGTTACAAAGTAGCTTACTTATTCAGTTGAATTTACTGTCATAGAATCTGCACACTCTGAATTCATAACATAACATGATTGATGAGACATCTCTTTTTGGAAGCAGATGCCAGTAATGCATTTAAAATACTCTAGCAGTGTTATTATTTCATACTTATGAACGAAGTCCTCTTTAGAATAGCACTGCACTTCCCAGCCCTGGTTCTCTATTCTAGTTATATTTTGGGAGGTTTTCTTGGTAGATCTGTCATTCTGCTAATGCCTAATCCATTGAATCAGAAAATGCTTCAATCATGACCTGAAAATTAAAAGGTGGCATTCTTAATTAAATCAATAAACTAATTGCTGTATAGTAGCAATTCAATTTAGGTGCTTTGATTGCTCTCCCTTAGCAAGTACTTCCAGACATAGAGTGACTTCAGACTAAGATTGTATCTGTCAGACTGTGAAACTTTGAACATTTAATTTCCATTAATTGATTTCCTCAGTGTTAACAAATATGATATCAGATTCTCAAATAAGAACTTAAATAGGGTGATTTTTATCTACATAAATGCAAATAAAATAATAATTCAAAGCCCAGATGATAGGAATTTTACTCTATAATATGCAGTGTCTAAACAGGACAAAGAATGAAAGTATGGCATCTTACTATTGGTCCTTTCCTTTTTTTTTTTTTGTTGGATAAGAGGGGAAACTGGCAATGCTGTCTGAATATAAAAGTAGTTGGCTTTATTTTCATGAAAACACATTCACTTAAAACCTCAATGATAAATACATGAGCCAAAGATATTTATCCCACTATATAGTAAAATTTATACTATGCTTATTTAGAAAAACTGAAGACTCTCATTTTATTCAGTCTTGTAGTTAAAGCCAGATCTTCATTTAATGTATACCAGAATGGCTTCGTTGCTTAGCTATTCCAGCTGAGATTCCAGTCGATGGCTCTGAATGAGAATGTTGTATTGACTGTATTCAGATGGTGGTCATAGATCCTCTGGGAGAATTATTTGTCTTGACCATCATAAAACAGACTTTCATTTTCAAAATTCTCCATCTCGGGTGAGATATGAAATGCCACTCCCTTCCTGTGCATAATAAAGTGGTCACATGAGAAATATGACTGTTTTCCATGTCACTGAGAATTCCTGGGAAGTCCCCACAGCAGAAACTTTCCCAAAGCTGATGGATACAGGGAAGCTGGAGACTGGCTTGGTACTAGTAGTTATAACACGGAAAGCGTCTGTGGCCATTGTGAGAAAGGTTTAGTGGTTTCTCCCATTGGGAGATAAAAGAAAAACATGATTTCTGTCAGTTATCCACACTTTTTTTGTGCAACAGACACTGAAAACACTAGTGCCACGAGACCAAAGGAGTAAAAAACTGTCAGAGCGGCCATCTCACTGGTTGCTTCATGCTGGACAGCCTCCATGTATATATATGTGTGTGTGTATATATATATACATTCACAGCTTTTGGAATAACTCCTTTTAAATCCCAGTTCTTGCAGGATTTGAGAGAGGAAAGAAACCCAACCATTTTTGCTGACTTTTGACAAGGTGGTTGACTGGGTCACCACTAAGACCTCTCTACATTCTGCAAGTTTGCTTCAAACCCCGTTAGGTCTTTCTGGAGCTATCTTGCTACAAGGAAAGCACGGCTTAAAATGCTGGTTTTGGAGGCCAGTTAAAAACTCAAACCTTTCCAAGTTAAAAATTCCAGATTCAGATTTGTACTTGAACCACTCTCCTTGCCCATCAGTTTTGTAACCCCTGAGTTACCTACACAGTCTGGATTCCCTCTTATCCACCTACACAAAAGCATTACAAATTCAGACCAGGGCAGTAGCTAATGCCAATCGCTAGAAAAGTTTGAAACAGGATGGCAGGACAGGGTTGTTGTAAGAATAAAGAGCTGCAGTGACAAAGAATTAAGGGAGTGTTTAAGAGCTCCTAGAATTACTGCTCCTGCGCACCTGCAAAACAACAAAACAGAACAAGTGGGTTTCCTGTGGTGATTGATCACACTTTGTGAACAACCAGAAGTCTAACTTCAGTAAAGGCCTTGGCCATTTGAAATTAGACCCAGTGCATCCAAGATGCGGAATTCTCTTGTTTCTGCAGCCTGCTGATTATCTAATACTAAGGAATGCCTTTGGGGGGGTCTTTTTTTCCTCTAGTTGTGCCATCAAGTCCGACAATGGCCTCCTCCACTAGCCTCCCCTCAAACTGTAGCAGTTCCTCTGGGATTTTCTCCTTCTCACCAGCCAACATGGTCTCAGCAGTGAAACAGAAGAGTGCTTTTGCACCTGTCGTGAGACCGCAAACCTCTCCTCCTCCCACCTGCACCAGCACCAATGGCAATAGCCTGCAAGGTAGGTGAAACCAAGTCTGGAGCATAGATGGCTGCTCTCAAAACCGTGAGTTCCCGGTGCCTTGCGAGGCTCTAAGCGACACTGAGTTGTCAAAGGGGATAGAAGACAATGGGGGATCCCTGGTGGTCTCTGTCCTAAAGTTTCCTCCTGTAAAGAGTAACTGGACTCCACCACCAGCCCCCCTAGTACCATGCAGGTGTTTGGCAACCACCCTATCTCTAACTCGACTAATACTGCTGAATTGAGAGGCTATGTCTTTTAAAGCACAGACCTACTGTTATGATAAAAACGAGTAATATTTCAGCTTACTAATACCATCCTTTTTCTTTCTTTCCTCTCTTATTCCCTGTTGTCGTCCTTTATCAGACCAGTCTTTTGTGGACTCTAGCAAGTACTCCACTGCAGGGTCTCTCCAGGGGCTGGCCTTCTCCTGAAGTACGTCACTCAATCTTCCCTTCCTTTTTTTCCTTTGTCATAGTACACTTGTGCAGAAATCCTACTGAGAGCAAATAGACTGTTACAGAGCTTGGCACAAACCTTTGCCTTTCATAAATAGAAGACACATTAAAACTAACAGCAGCATTTTCCAGTTTAACTCATACCAGGGCAAATATTAGTTTCCACTGATTAATGTACTTCTGTGCCAATTAATTCCATAAATGGCACAGGGCCTTTTTGAAAGCCTCTTCAACTGTTGGTATCAAGGGGCTGCTCCTTTTCTGCATCCCTTCCCTTCTCATTACAAAGTATTCCAGCATTAGCACCTAAATACGTTTTGAAACGTTGATGCAAGCCGAGGGAGTGACAGACAAAAGCTTGTCAAACTGAGGATGCTGCAAAGACCGGCACTGCCCATTTCATTGTTTGGTTCAGCCTGTTTTACAACACTGTGCCTAAACCTTCCTGTGTAATTACCTCACTACGCATTAGTGTGCTGAGAGAGACATTTTCATGCTCGCTTAGACCGAGGATTTTCCATAAGCAGATGCAGCCAGCTGCCTCCAACTGTGCCAGAGGTGGGAAAGATTTTGCGGTATGTGTTGTGCTTCCCCCAGACCTGAGGTCTGTTTTCCTTTCCACGTGCCTGTGCAAATTATCCAAAGAGTATCGAGCAGGGAATAAAATCCGTCATTTTTAAAACCATATTCAGAAGGGGCTGTGCAGAGCGGGGGGAGGATACTTCCACACACTCCACATGTCACTCTACAGCCTCTGGAAAGAGAAACGCCGGGCTTGCGGGCATAATGCTGATAGCACCATTAACAGCCAAAAAAATCTATATGCAGGCAGAGTGGAAGGAATTCATTCATAAAAGCTGGAATCTATTGTGACTGAAGGAAAGCATTGTCCTCAGTGCATTTTACACTGGTGAATTGGAAGGAGGAATCCTTGCAGATGTACACACACACACACACAGAGAAATTGTGAAAATACTGGGAATGTATAAGCAGAACTTGAATACTATTGATCAGGACTTTGTTACGAATACAGACTGTGTCAGGATTAAAACAACAAAATTTTCAGATGAGCTGTAGTGTTTAGGAGATTAATTTTTGCATGTTTTAAAAATTTGGCACTGCCAACATGCTACAAATTTCAAAGGCAACAGCTAAAAATGTTTCACCTCCGAATTAAAAAAATAAAAAAGGAGCTAAGAGTTGACTGCTAGAAGCTTTTGAACATGTTAATGTTTTTTTCTTCTCTTCACCTTGTCCCAACATGCTGTTGTGGGTGGAAAGGAAAAGCAAGTAACAGGAGAAAGCTTTTTCAGGCACTGTTTTTCCTTTCACAAGACATGGAATTCTCAGATTCCACATACTCGGTTATGAAAAGCAATTATGGAATGAGCTGAGAGCACCGGACACAACTGGGGCTTGCTGATTGCCTCCTCATTATGTCACATCCACATCTGTAATGCCCAGAAACCACACAGATCTGAGTGTTTCTCCTCATTTTTATTTAGCAATTCAGTTTTCATAATAGGAATAAGACACCAAGAGATGGTTCATTTCTAGGTCATCACTGAACTTCTTGGTGAGTTAAAGACACACAACTTTTAGTCCCATGCCTTCTGACACCACCTGAGGCTTGTAATAATCACTTAGAAATGCACTGCCTGTTGTGCCTTATTGCTTAAACAAACAACCGTGTATAAGGAGGCTGTCTTATCTCTCTTGGGCTTCTGGATACATCAGAAAGCAATCAAGCTTTCCTTATGTAGCTTAGATATCAGCAGAACTCACTAAAACAACAGCTAGGCTTATCTGTTGTTCTCTTTGCCATGCAATTTTGTAAAACTCAAAATACATTATTTCTGTAATTTGCTAGCAGCAAATACAAATTAGTATATGATAGAAGAAATAATGCCCGTTGGTGGGAGTTCTACTCTCTGCCCTCCCTTTTTGGAGGTGGTGTGATCTCATACCTACACTGTTTCCCACTGATATCTCTGTTTTCAGGATCAATAACATGCTACAGCTGAGAGAATTTGCATGACTAGATGTAGCACTTACAGAATAAAAGTAGAGTGATATAAATGAAGACTTGGAAAGAATGGAAATATCAAAGCTTTCAGGCAGAAAAGATATCATTTGCCATTTGCCTTGTAATTTAATTCAGAATTTCAGAGCTCTTCAAAAGCAATAATGCTTTGAAAAAATGAGCTAAGATCTGCATCTGTACCGTTTGTTTCCGATGGCAAAAGGTGCATGGCTGATATGTAACTACAGAGAAATGTCTAAGCCATGAAGGGAGGAGCTGCAATTATGTCACCTTTGTTTGGGCTCTTACCCAGGGTAGACAGCTGTGCTGTCCCAAGAGAGAGACAATTCTTGACCACTTTTTGGTGAAATTGATTTGGTTCTGATGAATCTTTTGGCTTGAGAATTTTTTGTTGGAATACTATTTTGACATTTTCTGAAGTATAGGTAATTTTTCTAAAGCAAAACAACACCTTGTTTTAAAGTTTCACTAAATTTAGAATTTAGAAAGGGCTGAAAAGGACAAAAAAGGTTGAAGTAGTATGCACAGAGGATTAATTATCCATCTGACTCTGCTCAGTTGCACTCATCACATATAGGAAGACTCTACCCATTCCCGTCTGCTCAACTCCTTGCTTATCTGAGCAGTAAAGGAGGGAGCACTGTTGTCAGTATTGCTTTTCTCTGCGCTGTAACATACGGCACTGATGTCCAAGCACTGCAGTCCCACCCCTATATTCTGCTAAACAACTGTCAGCCAGGAATCTCCAAGTGCTTTACTAATAGGAATAAAAATTGTTATCCTCAGGTGAGAAACAGAAACAAATCAAATTGCTTGATGTAATACAATGAGCTAGAAGGAGAACTGGGACAAAACCTGTGTCTCAGGTCCATGCCCACATGAGTCTTTCATATATTCAGATAGGGAAAATTACACTCTCACCCTTAGCTGCAGGTGGCTGCCACAGCAGAACTGCAGTCTGATTGTATCCATCGCTGTCAATACCTATTTTATTGACGCCATAGAGGTCCATGGTTCAGGGTCCATACCCTGCCCACATGTTAAGGATCCCAAGATCAGAGTAGGGAGCAACCACAACAGTGAGACCATTGCTTGGCTTGGGTTTGCTTCATTTTCAGTCACATGTACCAAGGGGACAGCCCAATTGTGAGGATTCAGAACTTGTTATTTGAGACACTGCTGAAATAAAGCCCTTTGAGAATTTTTTTAAACAAAGCTGCTGTTGTTTCACCCAGTGTCGATTAAATCGGCAAGGATTCTAAAAAAAAGGCAATATCGAATTCATCCTATGATTTGAGATGAAGGAGACAGCATAGCTATGGAGATAATACGAAAATGCATCCTCAGATTATCTCCATGGTGGAGCCAAAAAAGCCCATGGCAGGAAATACCTCAGCAAGGAACATCTAAGACACAGTGGTGTCCCCTATGCTACTCACTTGAGTGTCTTCCTGTAGGGCTTAAAGCAACTTAACTCACCTCTCTATCCCTTTTATCCTTGTTCTCAGCTCCTTGAAGAGCCCTTATGTGGAGCGGAAACAATCAGTACAGTGATTCCACATAAAACCATTGCTGAATGATAAATTCCAAGAATTGAAATGCTGCTGTATAGTTGCAACATGTCACCTCTGAGGATGGACTGTTGCAAACATGTGGATGTGTTTTGCATTCTCGCCTTCTCCTCTCGTTTTATTTCATTTAATCAGTGCAGTTTACTCGAGCTGTTCTCCCCTTGCTGATTAGACTTGTAATTCTTGCGCATATGGTGGTGTTTGTGGAGAAAACATTTCCCTCCTCTCCCCCTCCAACCCCAAATCTGTGAGTCTTTTACTTTGGCTCTGTTCTTATCAAATAATTGCAGCAGTAATTAAAGCACAATGAATCAGCACCAGTCACAGGGTTGAGTCCTTCCTTAAGAAATTACATGTCCAGATGTCTGAGATGGCAGGCAGTTCTAGCATTTAAATAACGTGCCCATGAAGTGCCGCCAACCTGAAGGCGAATCTATTTTCTACCTTTTGGCAAATAACCGTACAACTGGTATTTTAAAGATGCATTGTTGTTACAGTTTTCATCACAAACTTGCATGACTACCTCCTGTAATGACGTGCTTGCTCATAGTATATCACTTGGACACTTGGTATGTCTGACCTGCATAGAGTCCCTGGTAAACAGAGGGAGACCAAGCTGGAGGTCAAGCTAGGTGGAAGACTGTACCTGTTGACTTTTAGTGAATGTCTCCTCTTTAAGAGAGGTGGTGGTTTCGTAGAAAATGAGGTTAGGAAGCATAATAAAGAAATACTGATGATTCAACTTAGCCAACAAAAGAGAAGACATTCTAAATTAACATTAACATATGACTCACTCAATGTAGTTGGTGATGTCTGCTACAAGTGTAATAAAACCGTGAGACGCCAATCTGTTAAACCACCGGTTCGGGATATATTTCAATTTGAAAATTGGATTTGAGAGTTTAAGTCCTTTTCTGAGCACGTGGAAATACATACCCTGAACTTGTAAGAGAAAACTAGCATAGGAGAATGAACCCCTGTTAGTGTGCCTAATGCAACAAACACCTTACCAGGTCTGTAATATTAGTGGCCTATGGAACTCCAGCCATTTTCTCGTATGTGGAGCAAGCATCTGCTTTGCTTTTAAAAGAGTAATATAATGAGTGGCAATGGCTGGGTCAGGTTTAAGCCTCCTGAGCATTTTGAGATTTTGAAACTAAAATCAGAAAATTAAGTTGGGGTCTGATTCTGATATCAGGGCAAGTGCATTTTTTCTGCAAGAAAATCACTAATTTCAGCAGAGTCACTTGCAATTTAAACCACTTGCCAACCAGCATGAGGCTTCCCATGATTTCTGTGTACATAGTTGTCTCTACTGGGTGATACTTCTATATAAATTTAATTCACAGTACAGCTGACTACATTGCTAGTAAATGTTTAAAAGCTCTGAGGATTTTAAAAGTTGCTTGATAATGCACAAAAGTAACTTTTTCCCCCTTTCTCTCTCTCTCTCTCTCCCCGCACCCCCTTCCTTCTGACAGCTATATCTGGCATGATCGTTCCCCCCATGTGAAAGAATTGCCTTGAAGAATTTTATTAATGAAGAGGTTGAATTCTGCTTCAGAGAGAATCTGATACAAGTCCCAGAGTGGAACTTTTTACTCAGGCCTTTTTAAAAATAAAAAAAGAAATAAAGAAGAATCTTACAATAACTGCGGATTTTTAAACAAAACAAAAATCATCATCCTTGCAAATACTGAAATTAACAATCTACAATTGCAAGGTGTTGATTCAAGTTGTCCATCCCAAATACCTGGGAGATATATTTATTGTATGTTGATAAAAAATCCACTTTTTTTTTTTTTTTTTTTGCGGGGGTGGGGGCTTGCTTTTATTTCCTTCTGGTTTTTGTGTTTTTTTTAAGGCTTGATTTAACTCAACACCATTTGTCTTTTATAAATCATACAATTACACAAGGGACACTAGAGATGGAACTTCACATTTTTAATTTATGATATTTTTTTTCTAAAGCTGTGTAAAGAAAAATGAAGTGGTGTCATTTACATACAAGTCTGTATGGGACAGAATAGAAGTGCCAGTTAGTTTCTCGTAGAAGAATTATGGCCATTTAATTAAGGGTCGGCTCATATAGGTTGCTTATCCTGTGGTGACTTGCTAATATGATGCATTTTTAATGTTCTAATTAAATAGATATCACTCCCTAGAAAGCTGATATTTTTGGATGACGAGGGCAGGATGAGAGGTGGGATTAGTAACCTCTGTCTTTAATATCAGGCTAAAGAATTGTGTATATGATGCAAGAAGAAAAGTGGGTGAAAGGGAAGGTAAGGATGCAAATAACAAACACATTTCCTCTTGAACTGAAAAGCCAGTGCCTCTAGATATAATGCTAAAACTGCAGAATTAGATGAGCGCGGCTCTCTCTTTAGCTTATATATCGGACTCCTTCCAAGTGAGTGGCCTTCTTGAAATTTAGTGTCACCCGAGCTGCACATAAAATGCCATTTGGATTTTGCGTAGCCGTCTAATGACATGGCTATGCGGCCATCACGCGTGGGGTGTTTTCAGCGTAGCCCCTCTCCCCTTGACCTATTTGTTTTTATGGGACAGAACGAGAACAGGCTTGTCTGCGGTTCTGCATCCTCACAATCTAAAAGCACACGTTTTCGTCAGCCTCCCGCTAGGATTGTTCCTGTATCAGTCGACCCTCTCAGTTTGTATCATAATATATTAAGCAACAGGTAACTGCTTTTGAATAGTAAATGGAAACATGAGTTTGGGGGGTGGGGGGTGGGGCTGTTAGGAAGGTTTCAAATCAAGACCATAGCTTCTGTTTTACAAAAAATTTTGCTATCATTATCTGGGAAGTGTTCTTAAAAACTATTAGTCAAAGAGGCAGCAAAGCTCTGAAGATGCATTACCTGATATTTTTTCTTTGCTGTTGTGTTTTGTATGTAGTTATAAATACTGTAGATTTTTTGTGATTTTTTGCCAAAGTTGTTGTTCTATTTATACATTTTAATGTCTTAAGACAGTTTTTCAATATCACAAAAAAAGAATTTTACTGCATATTTTGCAAAAAGAGCTCACTACCTTTAGCTTGCACATACTTGCAAAATTAATTAAAGAAAAAAAAAGCTTTTTGTTTCTGTTGTTTGTTTGTTTGTTTTAAGGGGGATTTTGTAAAATATCCATATAAATAATGTATTTATCTTTGGAATTTGTACATTGCTTTTTTTCCCCTACCAAGTTTATTTTATTGTGTATGTTTGCTATGTGAAAAGTGCTGATTTGTTTGGTCATTCACCGTTGTATTAGCTGTTTAAATGTGATTTTAAAACATTTCATTTATAGGTTTTTTTTTAGTATTGTTTAAAACCATGCTTCCATTTTTTTTAATTTCCACCCAAAAGCCATTGTCTATTTTTGTATTATTTGTAAGTTAAGAAGTTTTTTCCAATATATGGCAAAAAGTAGCATATTATTCTTGTAGCATTTAGTTATGTAGATTTTAAAAAAAATGTATCCTTTGCTTTTGAGGCTTAACAAAAACTGATGCTGTTTTACTCTATTAATATGCATGGGATTTCTCCTCTTTGGAGTGACGCATTTTTGTGCATTAAATATGGGGAGAAACTTCATAGAACTCAATGAAAATACTTTCTTTCTTAAGTCTGCTTGTATATTTCTCTGTCTTTCACATAAATATAAACCAGCAGATTGGATGCCTTAACAATGCAAATCATATTCATTTCACTTGTACATTGTACTGTGCACCAGAACTGTCAATCATCACTAACATTCTAAGAAAAAAAAAAAGGAATTGAAAAGCACAAAAGAACTGTTTTGTTACCTTAAAACAATATAACTTTTTTCTAGTCGAGCAAGAAATCATTTACAACGATGCTGCAACTGTGCATGCTTCCTGTATGAATTTTGCAATGGTTTTCACTAGAATGTCACAGTGTGATCTTTGGGGGGAAGGGAAGAAAACAGGATTTTTTTTTTTCATGGTGAGAAAATAAAAGAAGAGAAAACTGGAAAATGTGAGAGACATCAGTTTATTGCTTCTCTGTATTCCAAGCGATTATTCTAATTCACATAGTAAGCAACAGCACGACAATGTAATCAAATTTAAAGCCATATTTTGTCCAGTGACACCATCAATTACTCTTGTAGAGCTCCACTCAAAGTCATAGCGATTTTGACACCAGTGTTAGCCATCGATGTTTGTAGTCTTCTACGCCAGTGTCCAAAGATCCTTTGACAATGTGCATAATTTGGTTTTGTTGCAGCTATTTATAGTGATCTGATGAATGGGAATTTATAAAAATCTCCCCCACACCACCCTTATCTTTTACAAAGTAAAAGATGCAGCTGTTTACAGAATATGGCTTTAAGTGGAAACATTCAGATTTCAGTTTTAACAAGGTGAAGCTTCACAATGACTGGATTGCATAAAGTATGCCTATTTCCTCACAGTTGTACTAGGATGCAGCTAAAATGAAGTCATCTCTGAAACTACTAACCTTTCACCTTCTTATCTAAATCTTTTTGAATAGACACACACACTGTACAGTTCTATTGTTAGAGAAACTAACTACTGTAGAGATTGTTATAATTTTTTTGCAGAAATTCAAGCTGTAAAAACTTTTCAACTTTCACAATATTTAATTAAAGTTACTTCCTGTCTGTGAATACAGCTCCTAGTTGTGTGTTTATTTTTCTGCTTCTGCTAGCTAGTAGATGAGAAAAAATAAAATATAGAAGCCAGAGGCTACTGAATTGTCTTTCTGAAATTAAGGAGAAGCAGAAAATCATGGAATTACACAGTGAAATATGGTGAATGCTGGTGCACTGAAACTCCTCTTCCTCTGTCACTAATGGATTTCAAAGGATCCTCACTCATAATGCTGAATGTTCATCCTGTTATCATTATTCTTATTATTTCCATTGTTTTAGTCTGTTGATTGCCTGAAGGGCCAACGTATTTTTCTAGCAGATTTCAGGAGCATATCTGGCTTTAGCTACCCAGTTGCAAAGAGCTGTCTCTCTAAACACAGTGATCACGAAGTACAAGACAAAGGCATATTAGATCCAGTGTCAGAGACCCAGGGAGATATAAGTTTTCATCTTGGTATTATTTAAGTCAATGGCAACACTTCCAGGGCCAGGTCTTAAGTGACCTGCTCAAGGCCAGCTCCAAGATCTGCATCAAAGTACAGTGAGCTGTAACTAGCTCCTTGACTTGACCATGAAGGAGGCTCCTATAAAGTCCTACCCTTCCTAAATGACAAATCCATCAGCTGCTAAATTGGTTCGAGGTGTTTCATTTCATTCTGTACTCCTCTGGCAGGAGAAGACCATAAGGAGCTTTACCTCTGGCATGTGGAAGGTTGACATAATGGCGCTTAACTGGGCCTGAAGAGTGGCTGTCATACAGAAGACCTGTGTGGGGACAATCAAAAACCTTTAAACACCACACCTAATGCAAGGCTCCAAGCATTTCTAAGGTAGGAATAGGGACGTTGGGGTTGCAGTTTAAATTAAATTAAAATTTACTTTAAAATTAATTTGCTAAGAACATAAGCAGCTGGAAGTGGCTTCTTGCAATGTAAAGTGTTGGATATCTCTTATGTTAACAGATCCACTCCAGTAGTTGTTAGAGAAAAGAGAGCTGCTGGCAAAGTCAGACCCCAAATGTGTTTACTCTGTCAGCACGAGAGATCTGTTTCTTCTGTCTGAGATAATTCTCCTGGTTCTCTTTCAAATGGTGTGAATGTTGGCAGCTCTCACTGCAGCCGAGGGCTCTACGAGTGCTCAGCTCACTAGAAAGATGTTGGGTCACATGTAGCTGAAAAGCAGTCTTAAAGATTAAATTCAGGATGTAATATTAGGCAACCTGTTCTAGGTGCAGCAGAACCAGAGCTCTGCTTCAGCCTTTTGGATTCAATGACAATGTTTTTGTCTGAAATTTAATTTCAGCCACATTAAAAAAAAAGGGGGGGGGGGTTGAGGGAGGTAAGATAGCATGAACCGTCAGGCTTCTACTTCAGATGGATGCTGAAGAAGAGTCTGCTAGTCAGCCCCAGAGATGTTCATCTGACAATCCAAACAGATCACCTGGGTGACAGTACTGTAATAGATGATGAATTGCTTTTTTGATGCCAGAAGAAAACCCTCCAAAGCCCAAACCATGTGAGGTACAGTTGCAGGGTGCACATTCAGGTATGGCTGCAGTGAGACACGTATCCCATGATGGGTCATACGATATAAGGGAGAGGAGTGTCTTCTGTCATCGCACAGAGAACATGTAGGCATGGGGGCTTAGCGTCAGGTGTGTAATGGCATGGTTTATTGCTGCCCTCTAAACTGGTGGCTTCTTTAATGTTTCAGCAACTATAGTAGTCATTTTGACTGAATAGTTTGCGTCTGGCAGTGGGATTGGTTGTATTGGTTGTATATTGGTTGCCTCTAATTTTTTATTTAGTTTAAAGAACCTCAGCAAAATGAGCCACCTTCACTGTTAGTTTCCTGGCCTTCTCTGTGTGTCTGCTTATTCCCTTTAGAGTCTATCTCTACAGGCTCTTGCCACAGCTGCTTCATGTAATCATTTACGTAACTCTGCTTAACGTCACAGCCCATGTATCTTCTGCCATTTCATGGGTTAGCTGAAGACACATTTCATGTTATACACTTGATTTCCTCAGCTCTTTCCTGTTTACTGCCCCTTGTTCTCCAGCCCTCTTGTAAATATTCACATTGCGCTGCTGTACTAAAGATGGGTTGGAGGCCTCCCACAGAGTCCCTGGCCCCCAGCTCAGCTCCAGGCTCTTCCAGTTTCATGGGACAGAAGGTTTTGGAAGAGCTTTTGCAAATGCCACATTGCCCAAGGTTTTTAAAAAAGGTGTCCACTGCATCTTAGTTTATTTGCCCTCATTATCCTTTTAGAGAGGTTGTCGCTGAAGCCCATTCCTCTAGTGCATAGAAAACATCATACAGTTTTGTCCTGCATGAGCACTGTGCTTTTGAATACCTTCTCACCCATGTTAGCTCTCCTGTTAAATATACAGCAAACAAGTGCTGCTGCTACAGTCTTTGCTTTGCTTTGCTGTGCCGGGCTAAGCAAACCAAGCTCTTCTAGTGTCACATTTAAGAGAGCTGCCCTCCTGTTCATGGAGAATCCCAGTGGCTTTTTTTCCCCAATTCCATTTCACTCTGTACTTTTCTCACTTGGGCCTGGGTGCATATCTCAGACAGGGAGATGGAGAGTCCATGAGGACCATCCATCTCATCATCTCAGAGCTGTGACCATTTACTTGCTTAGCTCCATCCACAGCAACATTATAGAAGCATCACTTTCTACTCACTTCTTTCTTTCTCCCTTCACAAACACACTTCATTAGCATCGTGCTAGTAAAAATGGGCAAAACCTACCAGTGAACATTCAAAGTCCCCTCCATACAATAAGGCCACATCTCAGAGATGCTGTGAAGCAGCCTGACATAGAGCTTCAGCAAGATGCTTGGCCAGTTTGGTTTCTGCCTCCTTGCCCACCCATCAGTTGTACTCCTTCATGTCATTGCCACCTCCCTGCCTGTCCCGTCCCCCCCCATTATTTCAATGGGATGCTGCCTGATCTGGGCCTCATTTGACATCTCTGTTTCCTTTGTTTCCCAGAAGGAGCTGGCTCTGGCATCCCTTTTCCCCAGCATCTAATGGTGATATTTCAGTAGGGGAGGTCAGATCAATACTTCAGATAAATAAGTAATAGTTCCAACTCCACAACCCTGTTCTCTCTTCCTCTCCTTGGTGCCCTTGAGGATACAACTAGACCAGAGCTTATGGCACTGCTCCAACATGATTGGCAGGTCATGTGAAAGAGCACACATCTTAGAAAACTTTAATATAGTCATTCCAGGACACGAATGCCAATGACTACCCAGGTCACGGCCTAACAGCAGGGACTGCAATTCTAGGTGGCTTTTTTGTGTAGGCCTACAACAGGAATAGCAAATACAATGCTCTAACATACATTTTTCTCCTTGTTTTCAATGAATGACCCAAACTTCATCACTAATATGGATGCACATTTGAAGATCTCAATCAAAAAAATTATTTAGATGATCACCTAACCCTCTCCTGAAACATATAGCAAACTCTGTCCTACATGTCCCAGTCCAGCCAAACTCTGTTTTGTATAAGGGGAATGAAATTGTTCACTTCCTTTTTTGTTACAGTAAATTATATGAATCCTTAATTTTCCCACATTTATTCATGTCAAAGTGTATCTTATACTGTAAGCCCTTACAAGGGTTTCAGTGGGTTTGCAGCTGGTATACAAGAGAGACTCATCATGTCATGGTGATTCACTGCAGTCTGGCAGCTCTTGGCCATGCGTATGAGAGAGGCAAGGACCGATTATGTCTGTAGCTATGTACAAGTATGCACTGAAGGGGCGCAGGTTATCTGGTTGAGAATAACCTCAAGATAAATTTGCCAGTGAGGATGCCTCAGTGACTCCCTGTAAGAAGGCGACAGCTCAGCTCAGACCTTAGCTCAGGAGGCACAAAAATGCAGACGTGTGTGTGCGTGTTGAGGCGGGACACTGTGTGAGCGCCATGGGAAGCTCTGGGAAGCAAACCCCAAGATGAACCCTGTCATAAAAGTTCACTTTTCTGCGGTGTTTAGAGGAAAGGGGAGCACTAACATTGCACAGAGGCTCATCTGGACGGTTGTTGTGCTGCAGCTTTCATCTCTGCTCCCTCCCAGACCCACACAGTCCCCCCCCACCTTTGCACGGGTCCTGCCCGCTGCCCCACTGCCTCCTTGCCCACTGCTCCTGCCACGAAGGGCTCTGCCTTCAGCCTCATTTCCACGGAGCATTGCTCACATTGCTCACCGTCAGCCTGCCCCAGGCACTGCCTCGCTCCCCCACCTCGCCACCATTAACTTTGCCTTCAACCTCTGCTGCATCATTGCCTTCTCCTGAGGGTTCCCTATTTATATAGAGGGGAAAATGCAGTTGCTGGGACTGGAAATATTTTGTTACCTTTTTCGACTTAAGTGAGAGGCATTTTTATCTGTGCTCTCTGGAGACTTATGCTACAGTGGGACTGATTTTATCCACTTACTCAATGCACTTTAGTTCAATAATGATTACAGAACTTCTACATAATATATTAGGCATAGCTGATTTCCCAGGGTTTGTAGCCCTCTATCTCCCTAAGCATTTAAAAAGGAATGTCTCTGTGATAGGTATGTTATGAATGATACACTCCACAACAGTCATGATGTAAAAGTAATAGCAGCAGTGGGCCGGGAAGGAAGAAGAGGCAAGCATTCGACTGGAAAATGCCAAAGCCTGTGGATAATACAACCCAACAGCAATGACCTGCTTTGTTCATTTTATCACTGCTCCTTAGCCCATCAGCGGCGCTTGCAATCTACTGGACCGACCACCTTGAACCAAGCGCCCTGCTCATCTTATTGTCATCAGCCTCCCCAGTTGGTGGAGGTGGTGCTCTTCTTCTTTTTTTAAACATAAAATCCCCATTTTACTCAATTTTCCAGTGATCTCTTAATTTCAGTAATGGCTTTTGGCAACGAGTTCCGCAGGTTCATTGCTGTTATTCCCTTATTTTCTCCTTGTGCAATGGGGTGTGTGGCTGCTGCAACCCTTACTGCCTGATGTGGGCAGCCCCCACGGGCCCTCGAGGGGCCGGGGACAGCCGGGGATGCTGCTGCCTCTCGCCCAGCCGCAGCAGAGCGGCGTGGGGCAGCTCCCATTGCTGCTGCAGCCCCACCGTCGCCTGATTGACATCAGGAAATAGCACAATGAAAGTTGCTACCAGCTAACAGCTGTTTCAACAATTTTAATCACAAGGCGAGCTGTAAGATAAATAAATAAATAAAGCCTATGAAGTGACAAAACAAATGGCCTGGTATCGGAGACAGATTTGAAGCTTCTGGCTGCCTTCGTGGGAGAGCAGCCTGCGAGCTCTCACCCTCCCTCCCCCAAATAATTAATTTATCACTTAGCAGCGCTGTGGCTCTCCGGAAGGCGCTTGGAGACTGCGTTTGAAGGTGAACTCCAGCCCTCCGGAGGAGCCCAGGGGGCTGGGGAAAGAGGCAGTCGAGTGCTGGAGTCTACAGGTGAACCGGCAAGATCACAGGAGGATTTATATCAACCTGCTCGAGCTACCGTGAGCCAGCACGCGCTATTTTGTTCCGCCCTCACAAATCACTGTTATGCCCTTTCTGTTTTAAACACTATGGATCAGCTATAACAACACTTGATATTTATTTTATTTCAACTATCACTCTGATTTGTCAGGTGTATTTTTTATGCACAGCAGGTGTCCCCTAATGGGGTTAGGGAATAAACAGAAAATTGATGGGCTTACACACCCATTAGCTAATGGATTACTAAGCAAAAGGGACTCTGTTTAACCCTGCTGCACTTAGCCCACTGTTAGGAGGAATGTAAAAGACTATAAGCTAACACTCAAATGTCTCTTTGTGGACCCAGGGGAAGAGAGCTCAAACTTTAATGCATCGCTTTTGATAGGCAGGTGAATGAATGTGGCTATCATTATGCAATCACGCATCTCTGGAACTATTTATCAGCCGCGCAATGTGCCCCATGAACCCTACATGCTCCTGACCCGCCGCGCTGTGAGCCTGTCACTGTGGTGTACAGAAAGGGTTAAGCAGGATGAAATCCCCGCAGACAGAGGTGCTTCCACGTCCCACTTGCACAGAGCATGCAACAAACACAGAGCTGTCATGTTCCCATACCCCAGTACTACACACCTTGTACGTTAGCAACATGCTTTTTTGTGCAAAGGCCTTGTGTCGACACCAGCTTTAATCAGTTATTTCAAGATAGATGTGCCTCGTTAGCATCAGAACAATGCAATTACTTCCCCTCCTCCTCTCTCTCCAAATCCCGGGGTTTTATTGGCCTATTAATGGTTTGATTTGTTGTTGGTAGAAACAAGAAGGATTCCAACTCATTGATCATATTATCCTACAGATATCCAGCAGAATAAATAAATGGGATAATAAAACCCAAACCATATGCACAAAGGTTACCTTTTCCAAATCCTTTAGTGTTCTACATCATAGTTTATGTTCCCTTTCAACCACAAATACACAGTTCAGTGCAGTACGTGACAGTTAAAAAAGGTCTGTAATGTTAAAGGTTATATTTGCAATCTTTTGCCATCTTTCTCACATGGAAACAGGTCACACTGATCCTCACTGTGCACAGACGCAATAAGGACCAACCCTCTGACATAGGTGTATAATCAAAAGCCAATTCAAAAGGAGCCTTCTGTAAATATCAACTTGATCCAGACATATGCATGCTTTGCTTGAAGCACCGGAAGAGTCCTGCTGACTTCAGTGGGATGGCTCATGTGTTTGAAGAGAAATAGGTGCATGTGTGCAGGAGAGGTGAAGGTCGAAGACTAAAAAACCAAGAGAGAATATAATTTTGTGTTGCTTTTCTCTAAGCAGTGACACAAAAACTCACAGCCAGGGGGAAGCTAAGGTTCTTTTAGTTTCCTTTGTGACTGCCTGTTCCTGGGGTGCTTTCAGGTGCCCCTTAGCTCTGGAGGCCCATCTGGGTTGCAGGGCTGCTCAGACCGTGCTCTGAAGGATATAGGATGCCTATGACAGAGAGAGGGGATGTGGCACTGATCGTGGTCTCTCTGGGCTTTGCCTTATTGCTGGTCTATTCCTGGAGCTGGGGAAAAGGAAAGTGCTTCAGGCACTTGACAGACCAACAGCTGAGCTCTTCAGGCGGCTGAAGATGGATGCTGTAGAAAATGCCACAGATAGATACAGTGGCAAAGACAGAAGACACTGGGACTTCAGCATGATCAACATGACAGCCCAGGTCCCTCCTTATTCTAGAGAGCAGCAGTCAGGCAGAAATCTACTGATGCCTGCTGGAAGATGAACTGCTCTGTTACCAACTCAAAATGAAGCTCCAAAAGTATGGTGTGGTTCAAGTGATGCATGGATACAACTTTAGGTCTAGGTTGTAGAGTCTGTGTTTGAGAAGATTTAATTTATGCTGGAATTCATCAGCATCAGTCTAAAAGGCTGGAGCAGCATAGCAACAAGCTTGTTAATTACTAAGCAATTATTTTACTCAACTTTTAGACCAAGGGGATACCCAAAATATCCGCATCTGTTTCATTTTCATTTCTTATTGTTCCTTCCATGCTGTAGCTGAGGTTATTTTACAGCAGCTGTCAGTCATAGCAGTAACAACTTCCACAGTAGCAGCTTCCATTTGGCAAGCTCACTATACAGAAAGCGCTGTGATGGAGTGGAAGGGGTTTCTTTCTCTTTCTTAATATCATCTTCCCCTAGGATAGACTATCTTGCCCTCTCCAGCAGAACACACTTGGATCACACTGCAGAGTTTCTGACTGCTGGTTTTAAAAAGGTATATCTGTTTGTTTCTATCAACATATTTCAGCTCCTCTGGCATGCTGTCTTTGCAGCTCTAATAGAGACACTTCACATGTAATAGGGTCACACAGTGATCCTCACGTTCAATTCCATTCCTATCACCATGTTAAATTGAAACAATGTGTGTGCATCAGATTTCTGCAGTGCAGGGAAACTGTAGCATCTACAAGTTCCGTGATGCGATGAAACTAATGATTTGGATTTTATTTTCTTGGTACCACATTCAGCTGGTGAACTCTTGAAAATACACCTTACCTCGTTTTCTCTCTGTCTCTTTACCTCTCAAGAGCTTTCACCAACAGATCTACTTTCATGCTGAAAAAAAAAAAGTAATTCTATCAGTAATTTATGGAAATTAGAAAACTGATTAGCATAAAGCTTCTACTTGTGATAGTGGGGTTACAAAAGTGGGTTGATAGGTAAAAATGATCTCCTTAGTGATAATTAACTTTGATCTCTTAAATAACTGTTAACTTTCATAAAGAAGCAGAGTACAAATGACATTTGCATCATGGCAACTGTAAAAAGGCAGAACATAACTTTCATTGGAGATTACATGATAATCTCTGTTCTCAGAGAAAATACACTCATTTCAAAGCAAAATTACATGAATTGTCAAGGACTGTTGGGTTTGTTCTTATATCCTGTGCTAACCTGAGTGCACTGAGATGAGACATTGCATATGCTTGTGTGAATAGCTCTGTACACCCATGTAAATGATATGTATTTATCTACAAGGAAATGACAATGCATGCTCTGCTTAGCACTTCTATGAGACCATTCATCCAAGGACTTCCAAGTACTTTATAAACTTTAATTCATTCTGACTATGTGACTGTGAGGTAAGTAAATATTAGTCTTATTGCAATATTATTGGGAAATGGAGAGACACAGCGGCTAAGAGACTTACTCAAGGTCAATAGATTATAGCTCGAATGCCTAGCTTCTAGTTCTGTGTGCAGGCACGGCCTCCTGGCAAAGCACATGTCTTTGGACATTGGAGGTTTACTATGCACTCCTCAAACTTTGCTTTGAGTACTGTTTTGAAAGTTTTCCCATCAATATTTATTTCTGAACAATTTCACGGTGCCTGTTTGGGGTCGGGTAGTCTTACCACTTCTGTTTTACAAATGGGAAACCGAGGCAAAGAGGAAAAAAAATCCAAAGTACCCTCTAGATGTGAACATCCAGTTTGAGAAATCAAGGGCCCAGCAGTTTTAACCAAGAGACTCCCTCCAAGCTGCAGTTCCTAGTTTAAGCCAGAAGACAAGCAGTTGTGTCTTGAGTTTCATGGACTCATTAGAAACAAAGTCTTCAAGCAAAACTGAAGTCGTAAAATCGCACTTGAACTTAACATGCAAGCAAAGGAGATTTTTTGAAGCCCAATATACCAGACATCAGTTGTGATTCCTCTTCTAATGGACCTCAGAAAGATTTACACAGGTTGCTGGGGTTGAGATAAAGTACGTGTAAACCAGAAGTTACGTACGAAGTGAAGCGCGTATCAAGAAATGCACACACACTCACACACAAGGGAGCTAGACAATTTTAAGTAGCAAATTTAAAAGAATATCTTAATAAATAAATCCTTAAAGCTGTGCAGGCTCCGAATTTTTCAATTCATGGAAATCATCTGAGAACCTTTCTTGCACACTTAAAGCTCCTGGCACACTGAGTTGTTGCAAAGAATCCATTGCAACATCTCAATATCTTTCTTCACTAGCTCCTCCAGATAGAGAGTATGCTGGCCACTCTGAATCATTTTATCCTGTCATCTCTCTTCCTTTGATATGCATGAAGTTAAAGGGAAATGGCAGTCTCCTAATTTCTATTTCCACCCAATGTCATGGGAGAGAGGAAGGAAAAAAAAAATACCACTTTTTTAATGCAGCTTTTAAAATAGGAAAGCAAAAAAAATTTTTTTACAGCACTTAATAGGCCTCCCTTGCAATTTAAAAACTGATTTTCAGAAGCTCATATATTCAAATCTCCAAAGTCTATTTGAAGGCACATCTGAAGGTGCACCCTGCAACCTGTGTGTAGCAAACTCTTTTGAATCTTGTCCTTGAAACAAAAATTAGTGCCCCATGGGAGCTCAGCAGTGTAGACAACCACTAACTGCAGAATGACTGAAAGCAGAGCTGAGAGTCCTTGCAGCTGGGAGGGAGAAGGGGATGAGAGAGCGAGGGAAGATGAGAAAAGCCTTCAGGAGCCATTTGGGAGACAGTCACTGGGAAGAAGAAAGAAAGACATGCACTAAAAACAACAGAAACACAGGTGGAAATGGCCTATTGGGAAATCAGGCTGTCAACAAACAAAAGCCGAAGGCCAGAAAGCAGTTTCAGTAGCAGCCCCTGCTAACAGGGCTTCAGTGTTCAGTAAATAAATTAGCAGCAGCTTTGACTGTTTGGAAATTAGTAGCGACATGATGAAAGAAGCAAATGACTTGCTTTTATCTGGAGTGGAAGCACTAAACTTCCAAAGAAATCCTTGCCTGTATTAGGAGAAGCAGAGATGCTTATATCAGCTTAGACTTGAACAACAATAATATCAGAAAAGTTTCATTTCATTTACCAGAGGCTCAGAACTTCGTTTGTAACTAATGAGACCTGTGTCCCTCTGGGCTGCTTCTGACAGCATTTCTCCCTTGAATAGTTTATCACTTAAGAGGTAAAAATAACATAGGTTAGGTAGATAGACAGACAGATAGATACCTAGATGTTTGAAAAAAGACGTCGAGTTGGGACATTAGATCAACTCTTCATTATTGCAAACTGGGAAAACTCCTTTGGGAGAAACTCCAGTGATTTACTCCTGTTGAGAATCTGATCCTGTTTAATTAAATGGGAACTAAATGAGGGGCTGAATAGTAAACACTTCAGCACATGCTTAAACATTCAGCATGTGTCAAAGTCCTATTGATTCCATTGAGATATAATTTGCTTAAACACTCCTCCCCAGTAAGGGTTCCTACTGAATCAGGGCCTCAGTTACTGGAGTTGAATGTTTATTGTGTCAGAGTTATTAAGAAGGGGCTCTTTTCCACATCCTCATCACTTAGAAAGATAGTTGGATAAGGAGTAACATTGCAGCCTCCAAAGTAAGCAAATATTTACGTAAGCTGTGCTGAGTGTGCTTGATATGGCAACAGGTCCAGGAGGCAAGCTTGCACTCGCAGTGGAAAGCAGGGATGTCCTGGGTAGTCCTTTGATCTGGTGGGTCCATTCCACTGTCCTAGTGTGTGTGGGTCCACATAAAACTTGAAATATGAACTTTGTCCCTAGCACAGACAGCCCAGGGCTGTGTCCGCAGTGCCTTTGACAAATGGCAACAGCCTCTGCTGTATCTGTTGTCCATCAGTTTGGGAGCTGGAACTGGTATGTGATAACACCATGAAATGCCAGATCTAAAGGATCACAGACTCACTAAATTATTTGGGTATTGAATCTGCCCTTCAAGGCAGCATTAGTTTTGTCTCCCTCAAAATACTTGGCTGTTCTGAGATTCAGCTGTCAGCTAGCAGCCTCATCCCAGCTCTTCTGGCAGACCCTGAGTGCTTTCAGCTAAGAAGTGTCACAATTTCTTGTTCACATGCCAATGCCAGTGAGGCAGGATCTCCTTCCACTGTACCTGGCTCGTACTGTTAGTTCTTACCACCATGAGAGGTAAATTAGCTAGCACGCTTCTAAACAAAATGGTCAGTAGGTAGTGGCATCCCTCAGGGATCAGAACTGGGACCAATACTGCTTAATGTCTTCATTAATGACCTGATGATGGGATGGAGTGTATTCTCAGCAAGTTTGTAGATGACACCAAATAGCGGGGGAGCGGTCGATATGCCAGATGGCAGGGCTACCCTTCAGAGGGACCTGGACAGGCTGGAGAAATGGGCTGGCAGAAACCTCATGAAGTTCAGCAAAACCAAATGCAAAATCTTGATATCTGGGATGAAACAGCCTTATGCAACAATACAGACTGCAGGCTGACTCTCTAGGAAACAGCAAAGCAAGCCAACCGCGTGCTGGGCTGTATTAGCAAGAAAGCAGCCAGCAGGTCTAGGGATGTGCTCCCCTGTGTTTGGCACTTGTGAGACCACATCTGCAGTGCTGTGTCCAGTTTGGCGTTCCCAGTTATAACAGAGACATGGGCATACTGGAGCAAATCCCAGAGAGGCCACAAGTTTGGTTGAGTGCTGGAGCTGAGAAACTGAGGGAGCTGGACTTGCTCAACCTCGAGAAGAGAAGATGAAGGGGAGACTGTATTGCTGCCTGCAACTGCCTGATACAGAGAAGACAGTCAGATGCCTCTTGTAGGTGCACAGCAATAAGACAGGAGGCAATGGACACAAGGTGGAACAATAGGAGGAATATCAGATACAAGGAAGGGTGGTTTTTTTAGCCATGAAAGTGATCAAATATGGGAGCAGGTTGCCCAGAAAGCTTGTGTAGTCAATCCCCACCACTGGAGGTGCTCAAGACTTGACTGAACACAGCCCTGAGCAACCTGATCTAATAGAACCTGCTTTGAGCAGGGACTTGGACCAGATGACCTTTGTAGTCCCTTCCAACCTAAATTATCCCATGATTCTATGGAAACAAAACCTGACAGAAATGGTAAAGATTATGTGGAACCATGTAATAGGTGGTACAGGTCTGTGAATGGAAGCTCAGGCCCAATTATACTGAGAATTTAATTAATTAAGGCAGACATAACATAGTTGGATTTTTAGTAGATTGTTAGTTTAGTGCTACACATGAACTCAATAGGAAAGCTGGAGTTGCATAGCCTGCATAATAATGCAATAAGGTAGACAAAAATCTATCCAACAGCTAGGAACCAATGAGTTATCATCAATGGTTTTATGTCAAAAGAGAGAGAAGTATCAATTGGTCTCCCACAGGGATTGATACCAGAGCCAGTATTAATCGATATACTCATTAACAGCCTAGAGAAGAATGTAAATTCAACAAGCACTGGATCTGGAGAAGATTCAAAGGAACGGTGGGGATGTGGCAAAGGATGGAGGTGGCATATAAGAAATAGAATTGTAGTCAAACAATGTGTAGATTTCATCAGATAAATGAGCAACATTTAATATTTTGTATATTCAGGGAAGAATTTTACAGAGGATAAATATATAGGGTGGGGATAGTGCTTAAAACCACCCCTTCTAAAAAGCCCCAGGTTAGCCAACTGCTAATTTCTTGCACCATTGCAAAAGAATGAGGCAGTGTATGAGTTTTGATCCATTAAAAGTCCTGCAAGATAATGTGTTAAATTGCCACTTAACAATGTGCTTGGTGTCAGGTGTGAAATACCATAGCCAAACGTCACAGGATATTTTGATAAAGAAGATTAGGAGAGAGTCACTAAAATTCTGCAAAGACTGGATTCAAACCTAGCCTATGTACTTCACACTGACTTTGATTAAAGAGATTAAAATATTTAAGGCTGTGGCAGATGAAAACTGCACTAATGATGATAATGGGACAAGATTTGACTTCCTATGGTTTGGTATGGAAGGTGATATATATAATGCTTTTTCCCTCATGTTTTTCTACATCTTCTCCAGTCTTAGTTCTGGGATTTTGATGTGTGCATATATATATATATATATATATATGCACTTATATATAAATTTGCTCAAAGATCATGTTGCTTGGTGCAGGTGTGAGTGAGCTGACACATAGATATTAAGCCCAAACAAATTACCATATTCATTTAAAATGACTTCTGTATCACACAGGTCAGAGCATTTCCCTGCATGGGTATCTCAATTTTTGGTTTTTGGAGAATATAGTAAAAATTCATTCTGGATTTCGAGCCCTCATCTGTTGGAGAATGCATGACATCCCTTGCCCAAATGTTGATAGTGGGTTTATACATTCTCAATCTGAATTGGCTGTGTTTCACTTTGTAGCCTGCTTGCATCAGAAATGTTTTTCCTCACATAGCTACCCAGTGGTACCATTTAACTCCATAATGCATTATAACTATCATTTTTATAAAATATGCGTATAAACTAGGAACTTTTATTACTCCCTTTTAAACCCATGAAAACTCCCATGGATGTTAATGCAAGCAGGACCTGATATTTATTCATCAAAAGCTAGAACCGTGTGATGGAAAATAAGAAATCTTTTAAGCCACAGTTCTTAAGGGTATGTTGCATGGTGTTTACCGTTCAACACATCAGAGCCTCATAGCCATATTAGTTGTATGAATGGGATAAGATTACTTGGGCAATTTTCCTCTACATTAGAAACAAATCGCAGCTAAACCTCTGCTGGCTCCATACATTTTAAATTCCCATTTTCTCTCACTAGAACAGAAAAATAAATACATAGATAGCTGACCAAACTTAGAAAGTGTTCAAAGCAATCAAGTGCAAGTTCCTTCCTGTTAAAATGTGAACAAAACAGAAAACCTTTGACTGAGAGGTAACTTCAGAGATAAGTAGTTAGATGGATGCTATAGACAACAAGACACAAACAAATTAAATCTATTCCACTGAAACAGTGATATAATTTCCCTCCAGAGACTATCTAAGATTGACAAAATAAACAAAGAAATAACATGTTTTTTAACTTGTGAAATGTGACAGTCAATGGCAGATAGCAAAACAAAACTAAACAGTGCTAGAAGTTCTTAGCACAAACACGCTGTTAGGAGATGATGCAACTCTATTTTTCTTTGACTTCAACGTCCTAATAACTGTACTTTTTCACACCTCCCTCCTCTGAGGTTTTTCATCCTCTTTCCAGCGTGGTCGTCCAGTTTAAGAAACACGCTATGTGTTTATTTTGAGGGACAGACTGATGGTGGAAATTAGCACATCTGGGTAAGAGCGAGCTGTTAGTGTGGGACTGTAATGACACCTCTGAAGGCTCTTTGCCCAACAAAGCGTGCAGGGACATGCTTCAGTTTGGCTTTGATGGTAGATAAGACCTTGCTAAATGTTGAGCACATACTGCAGAGCTTTGAAGGCACCGGGTTGGACATCGGTGTTCATTTTAAAGTGGTATAGATCTGGGGCCAAAGAAGGGAGCCTTGGTCCACGACCTGCTTGGTCATCAGGAAATTCTGCCAACTGAATTTTCAGGCTTTTCACAATGACAGAAACCTTTTTAAGGTTTCTTGTCAGTTCTGAGACTTCTGTATCAGGAATTGTGCTACCTAGCATAACCTAATGACTTCGCAAGTCCAAAAGAAGTATCCTCAAAAACAGAGAGTAAAAGAAACTTCAGGCACTACTGAGATGGCCATACTATAAAAGCAAGCTCTAAAGATAGAAGCAAAAGCATGAGCATGCCAAAGTGCAGTACGGTGCTAATTTTCATGTTACTCATAGCAATCATTTTTCCATGAACAATCTGTATATGTCACTTACAAATATCTCATTTATTCCCCATCCTTCATATGCACATAATAATCCTTTCACTTTATTTTAGTTGATAGTTTGCCTTTAAAATGTCAGGTCTTTTCCCCTCTAAGTTGCAAATTGCTTTTGTACCTAAAAGTTTATAATCGAAAATATCTTAGCTCAGAGCTGCGTAGGGGCTGATGATGGAAAATGGATCCTTTCACCCCCGCAGACGGTCAGAAACCAGTCCAGGTCTCCAACTGCCATCTCCTATTACTGAAGGTGGGGTTCATCTCCAGAAGTCTTGATTTAAGCAGCCTCCTTGCTAGCCGCTTTGCAAGCAGCAGCTCCAAAGGGCAGCTCACCTGGCTTACCCAATACCTTTATTTCAGCCTAAGTAAGTGACTTGCCAAGGTCCTACAGGAGGCTCTTGTCAAGCAAGACTATCCCCTGACTCATAGCACTGGACCATCTCTCCTCTCACTACTGCTTGAAAAGTCTAGCGGGGAATCTGGTCTCTGGCCAAAAATACAAAGTCGCCTGTTAGTCTTAAGAAGGTATTTTGGACATAAAAAGAAACACAGAACATGAAATATGAAGCAGTGTAGAAACCACCACGCTGGTGGAAGGAAGGTGAGAGTGAAGCCAGCAGGTTCACTGCCTGTTTCTGAACAGCATTTTGTGGGTGAGTGGTGGTCCAAGCTATGTTTAAAGGGCCAGAGATGTGGAGCAGTGTGAAAGATGTTGCATGTTTTCAATCAAAAGTTTTATGATAAAGCTGCACGGTGGTCTCTGGGAAATTATGAGGTTTGAAAGTGGTGCAGCTTTCTCAAAGTTTTGGGGCCGTGGCAGTGCAGGCCAGCTTTGCTATCAAAGAACACTCTCTTTTCATGGTTCTCAAGAGAGCGACTCCTATCAGCCTGCCTTCGCTTGCAAAAACAATAATGAAAAACACACAACATGGAACAGAACAGCCACTCAGTAAATCACATTTTGGACTGATTTTTCAAGGGTGCTGAGTCCAAGCAGCTTCCACAGACTTTAGTGGAGCAATTTGGGTTTGCAGCATCCTGAGAGCCCCCGGCATACAGGGCTATTTCTTCTGTCGCTAAAGAGCATCCACTGTACATTTTAACTAGATTTTCTGAGTGCATTCTGCAGCCTGTCTATTTCCATGTTAAATAATAATTCTGCATTACATAATGCCACATTCCTTTCCACCCCTCATCTGATAACAATAACAAGCTCTGTATCTTAGACTTGCACATTTATGTTGGCACTATTGGAAATACTAACACGAACTGAATCTCTTCTGTGTTCTCAAAGACTAACAAACACCATTCATTTCCTACAGATTAGTTTCAACGTAACAAGCGTTTTGTTGAGCCCCAAAGAATATTTCATTTATTTAGATAATGCTGATTGCTCACTTATGAGCAGCAACTCATTCAGTAAGAAACAGAGTGTTATAGCTCAGTATTTTTTAAAAGAGGGAGAAAAAAACTCAAACAGCAACGTGGAGATGGTATTTAATACTCAAAAGACAGCACGTCATTATGATAAGCGGATCTATTGCTGTGAATAATGGAGAAGGTTTAATCACACAATAGTACAGATACACTTAGAATAAATATTTAACAGCATGTTTTGCAAAGCTGAAGCATGTTCTAACCCCCCCATCCAATGATTTGTGCTCAGTGCCATCACGGCGCAGAATGTGTATTGCATCAGTATGCCAGGAGCGACCATGCGTAAGGGTTACTGCAGAATATATGAGATTTGTGCAATAAGATGGGCAGAGTTATTCCCTGATGGAAGCAGACAAGGGGCTGTTCGTCTGCACGGCCACGACCCCACCACATCATGAAAGCGCGTGTTCACCCCTCTCCATCTCTCCAGCCTGCCCACGTGCTCACCTTTTGGGTCAGGTATGCAAAGCTCATGCCAAGAGGATGGCATAAAGCCAGCCTATGATATGCTAGGGGCAGGCATGCTTCCCTCCTGGGAGAAATGCTCAGCCAAGTTGGAGAGGAGAGTCCAGAGAGAGGAGAAAAAGAGGCATTTGCTGCACTTTCTCTGCTCCAGCAACTCCTGTGCCAGATGTATTGGTCACGGGCCAGTCAGCTGCATTTAGCTGATGGGACCGAGCAGCCAAAGAGAAGCTGCTGGGAGTGTGGGGCTGCCAGCACTGCAAAGATGAGGAGTATTATGGGCTCCAAAGGCCCGTTAGCCCCCCAGTAAATCTGTCTGGTGTTTATCCCTTCCCTCTCCTGCATCTTGAGTTTCCTCTTACTGGAGGCTTGGGTACTCAGCTATAATAACAGCATGATGGGCTTCTAGAAAATATGTACATTATCCATGGAGGTCTTATTACAATGGCACTTAACGACCCATAAGATTCAGTAAACACACAAACTCGCTTTGTATGGAAAAATGGAACTGGAAATTGGACTCAAATGGAAATCTCAACGGGAAATTTATTTATGAGTGAGGAAAGCATGGGTCCAAAGGAGAGGAGCTGGGCTAGCATACAACTGGGAACAGAGAGTGATCACAAAGGAAAAGAAAGAGAGAATTAAAAACATAATTGAGAAAAACAGAAGTAAAAAACCCAGTGAGAGAGCCTATCTTATTTTCTGCAAGGTCTACTTTTTTAAAGGGTGGGCATTACTGTTGCTAACACAAGGAACAGGTTTCCCCTGAGCTAGAAAAACATTTGGATTTTTTTTTTTCTTTTTATTAATCATCGGTGGTGTGGGGAGGGGGAAACCCCCTGAGAATTCAATGACAGGAAAAAAAAATGGTTTGTGAAGTCAGCCTCAGTTTGCGTACCTAAAAAGCAATATGATTGATTTGCAAAAACCTCTAGCTTCACAAAGTTCTTCCATCTCTAATGAGAACTAACAGCATTTTTGTCCAGCTTCCCTGCAAAATATTGTTCTAGTGCTGAATCCATCAACAAAAATGGCTAAGCATTAGCTTTCTTAATGGGTTCTGGTTTCACTTGCCAGCAACTGCAGATGGAGTGGGCTAAGCAGGGCTGGGTCTGAAGCGTACTGGCCTGTTGCAGATCTCAGCTGCATTTTGCTATATTATGAGTAAGATTGAATAGTGGCTTTTTAGTATATTCTGAACACAACTCGTTTTAAAATCACAGGGTGTTTCTAGCTCTGGTAAGGCACAAGTGCCTAATCCTTGCACAATTTAATTAATGTAAATTGTCACACAAGTGAATTCTGTGATGAAGTATAATAAACAAAGGAAGGAAAAAGTAAAGAAGGAGGCTACGGTAAGAGGTCTTCGTTCAGTACTGACAGCAGAAGTTGTGGATTTTTTTTTTTTAGTCTTTTTATCTGTCTCTGTCCTTTGAGTGTGTGATTACAAAATACCCTCACCTCTACCTGCCTGCAAGAAAATACAACCTTCTCCCTCCCTCTCCCTGACTGCTAGTGTACCTACACAGCACACACAAGGTGATCTCAGCACAAAAGGCATGGTTAGTCCCAGCGAATAACCTAAATAGGCTGCAGTGTCTTATTTGTTATGATCTGTGGTGCACCTTCTTGGTCATCAGACTCCTTCTCTGCACACTCTTTCGCAACCTCTCTTTGAAGAGAAGCCTGATACAGCGATATTAGTCTCCTAACCAAGCTTCCAGATGAATTTGTTATTTCCTAACTTTCAACCTCAGCAGGAGCAGCTAGAAGTAGTCTGATAACAGAACCCTGTTTTCATAAGGTTTTTCTGCTCTACTTTGAAAACCCCTGAGATTAAGACACTTCAGATCAAGCTTGATGAAGAAGCAAAAGCCTGGGGACTGATCTGAATTTATGTGAACTTCTGGGACCCTGTGAAATCTGCATGTTCAGTCACAGCCCCAATAATTTTCCGTTTAACTGTGGGCTAAATAAACTTGACTTCCCCTCACCATGCACTGGGACTCCATTTTTTTCCAAAACTATATAATGTTCTGCCAGGGACTGCTGGGCAGTTGAGACTGGCAGAATGAATTCAATCTAAGAGCAAGAAACAGTAATTCTAACATCTGCTTCCAGTAAACACAGAGATTAATAAATATCCCTCAAGAACTAATATCTAAGCATCCTTCTTTCACCTTTATCAATGAGATTTCAGGCCAAGAAATCATAATAGTAACCTCCATAGAATTTATATTCTGCTTATTATGAGAGAAAGGTGTTTTATGAAAAAAACTCTTTTCACACACTCAACAACTTCTGGATTATAAAATGAAAGAGGAGGGAGAGAAATGTGTTTGAAACGTCAATTATAGATGGTTCATTGTAATAGCATTCCTTTTAGAAGGCACTTATGTTTTGCAGTCTGCATTAGTCTGCTCAGATATTTTTGCCCACCTTGAAGAACTTTACACTGATGATGTAGTCACAAAAAGCCACCTTTCAACAGTGAAACACCCCAGAAAGCAATGGGTTTGTAAAGAAGTGAAAGTGGAATTATAGTAAAGACCCATGACATACAGCAATTGGCACTGCGTCTGTGTTACGCAAATAAAAGACAATGAATGGTACAAGAGAATAGTTCCAGTAATTACAGAACTGAACTTCATACCAGCATAGCTCCTATTGCATTCATGGGAAACTTAAGTCGAACAACACTTCTTAGAAAGTTTCGTTATGCCAGAGAGGATTTAAGAATTTGCAGCATGTTTGGTACGGATAGCACTGGGGTATGATATCAAGGATTCAGCATCACTCATTTGAAATGAGCTTCAAAGCCTACCAGTGATGAGTATTGTGTCTCCTACAAATGGATGCTGTTAAAGTAAACTTCATACCAGTGAAACTAATAGCACCATTGTGCATTTGACATGAGCTTTTGAACTCATCTAACACCAAACAATTAATCAGAGAGAAGAATACATACATATTTCCACATTTCTGCTACTAAAATATGCAGATGTATTTGTTGTTTGCCATACTAAGTCAAAAAGTGAAGTATGTTTTCAATGCTCGGCAGAACAACATCTTTAACAAAAAGCAGTGCGGAAGTTTGAAAATGCATAAACAGAGTTGACAATTGTCATAAGAAAGAAAAGTCCAAGAAACAATTTAGTGGGAATTAAAGATAGCATTATTATAATATCACTGACATCTCCTGCACTAAACTTGTTTCTCTAGCAGTTATGGCATGCCAAATTTAATATGCTAATATTACTTTCATTATTAAATGACTACTAGGGTAGGAAACATTCAAGTCTTGACAAGATAGTGCGGGACACACCTCAACAACAAAATATTGCATTTTGATATTATATGTATCATGTAAAATGTATAGATCATTTGAATGTCACATCTGCTTGACTTTTATTTTTTTAAGTCAAATCCCTGAAGAATTTTTAAGAGTTTATGATGAATGTACTTTTATACCTGTTGTCTGTGTAAATCCACACTGGTAAAAATAGGATCTGTTCTAGAGAAAGACAGCCACATGCTCACCAACATTTAGAACAAATCTATATAGTAATAGGAGGTAAAACTTGTTCATTCCTTGTTTGAAGTGTTCCTTCTCAGCCCCCAATTGTTAAATATCGAACTAAAGGAGTTCCTGAAACATTGATAAGAAGCTGAAAATCATTCCCTAATTTGCAGTGAATTGTGCTAAAATCCGTATTGATAGACAGTGTGCTGTAGATCTTCATAGTTGCTGAAATGTATGCCTAGTGGTTGGTACCTATCAAAAGGAAAATTAGAATAAATGAATATTGAAATATTTAAATTTTCCACGATATGTTTGAAGTGCATTTTCAAAGCATTATCATCAGATTTGAGAAACCAGTACTCAATTGGTTACAAACTCCTTGCTGAAGAGTTTCACAAGCCTTCCTTCTCCCCACCTTCTACTCATTAGCAATCAGAATAGCTTTTACATGCGATAGTGTAATTGTAACCAAATACAGGCTGCACTGGCTGCTTCTCTCTAAGTTTCTAAGAATCCCCTTTGGCTGACCTTTGGTAGCCAGTAAAGCACGGTGGAAAGGAGACAAAGGGAAGCAGTCCTGAGTTGTAGAGAAGAAAGGGGATATTGAATAAGCTGCATTGCTTTCTCCCGAGGGCTAAATGTCAGAGATGTGCAAGACTCAATGCTTTCTTTAATAAGGATATATTTTTTGTAGAGGTAACTAAATTTATCTGTCGCAAAAATATGTGTGTGTGTGTCATATACACATATATGTTTGTGTGTGAGTATTTTCCATATACATCTATACATATGTGTTCGTATCTCAGTTTAACAGGAAGTGTACATTGAATTAAAAGTCCCTGTGTAACCACACATGAGAGGCTCTGTTCTGTGAAGCAAAATAAAACAAGGTGTCCTCATGAGCTGGCAACCTGAGCATGGCAGAATCTAAATATCCACCTATGTTTAACAGTTTCTTAATATCATGATAAACTAGATTAGCTGCCACAAAGTCCCCTTAGGCTCCATTTAAAAAAAAAAAAAAAGAAAAAAAGAAAAAAGAAAGAGTAATCATCAGTAAAGAGAAGACATCAAATTTTACACTGAATACTTTTCACTGCTTATCTTACAAAATTATTATTATTTGCCTTCTTAGTTACTCCTATTCATCAGGGTGATATGTGCAGATTGTGAGAATGCCAAACATTCTCTGAAAACTGACGAGTAAGCAAAAAAAGAGCTGCTCTTTAAACCCTTCACAGTTTATAGCCACATTTACATAACATTAAATAAGTCAACAAAGGCATCATTAGCTCCCATTAAAATATGAGCGAAGAAATTTAAACGAACAAGACAAGCTAATTGGTAAGTAATGTTGTGTATCAAAAATTATGACTATAAGATTCCAAAGTTAATGAGAAGCCCTACAATTGTGTTTACTAGATGTTTAAAAATTAAATTAAAGGTGAACATGGAGAGCCAGAAAAGTTTTCTTGCTGTCATTTGGGCTGACTGAGAATTGTGAAGGTTACCACTGCTCCTTTACATAGTTTGAGAGTCTCCGGAGTCACCAGCCCATCATTTGATCCCTGTCCATCAGGCAGATTAGGTCTCTTGTTGCCAAACTGCACAATTTCCCACCGAAACAGCAATGTGAGCTGTAATGCCAAATAGAAAGATTAGGTACAAGCCTTTTGTGAGTCAGCTTCTGCAGGTGTATAAAACTGGATTAAACTACCAGTCCATCTTGTCTCGCCTGCCTGTTGTGTTTGCTCAGGTGTTTCAGAGGGGGGTAGCAAAAGCGACTGTTAACTGTGTGGTTAAAAAGAAACCTATTTCTGCTGCCAGAGCTGGGGCTGGACCCACGCCAAGCCTGCTCTGCTAGTGCCACATCCAGCACTTGGCGAACAGGAGCCAAGTCCTTTCCTGCTGCTTTTGTCTATATCCATGGAGTAGCCAGGACTCTTCTACCCTTTTCTGAATTGCAGACCACCAGAGGCTCATACTTACAACAGTTGCCTTTCACCAGTCTTTAGTCCATGAAGCTCCATCAGTTTACTGCCTACAAGTTGAAAACCACTACCAAGTTTGCTTTTATCTTTATCCCTACTAAAATCCTCTTCAATTGCTGCATTTCAGCTGTGCTCTACTCCCTTCCAAAAGATAGAAACCACTGAGTGGAGATATAATCCTGCAGTGCCATTAATGAGCATAATTATAGTGCCACATTACACTGTCCCTCTTGCTAATTGGTCATTCATTTGCCATTGTGCATGAAATCGCAGGTGTTATTGCCTTCATGATGCTTATCTGAATTTGCCACATAGCAACAATTCCCTTCTGCTTCATTTCTCAGTCCAGTGGGATCAGTGTGTGTTTAAAAGGGGAGGACAGGACTATCTCATGTTCTATCTCATATGCCCAGATGTGTGGAAATGGGTTTCAGTAACACCACGCAATTAGATCAGTATCATATTCTCAAGCACACAGAGCTGTTACAAATGCACCCATTGATCTTCTCCTACAGGGAAGTTTTGGAGATGCTGGCTGAAAGAGTCTAGAATTTTTTTTTTTTTAAATCTAATAGTAATTGCAATAGTAATTGTATTGTTTTAAGTGGATGTGCTTGCATATTTGGCAGTGAGGGAAGTTTTGAAAAAAATAAGGACCTCATCATGTTGGAATTCAACTAATTGTTCTACCATAATTCAATGCAACCTTATAAAACTTCTGAGACAAAGCCAACATTCACTCTTTCTGGACAGCAGCTTGCTACAAACTAGCTTTAACCAAATGCTACGACTTCTGTGAACATATGAACAAGTGAAACCTCTCAATTCACGTGACAGAATTTTTGGTTCACTGAAAGACAGAAAAGTCTTGCAGATATCTCATGTTAGTTCACAGATCTACAGTGACAGAGTTTTCTCTGCCATCTTGAAATCTCTCTTGATTTATTGCCCTTTCCACTAGTTTACATTCATCCAATCAAGGAACAAAAACAAAACAGGGGGCATCAGTAAAAAATCAGGTATCAAGCATTATGTATGCATGAAGGATGTGTACAAGAAAAATTGTTCACAAGCAGTATGTCATCCTGAATCAGGAAAGTACTTCAGTAGGAGATTAACTCAAAGCATGTGCTCGTTTACCGCAGTGGGACTCAAGTACGTGCTCAAATTCAGCACTTTTTTATGTGTTCCCCTGAGTAGGGATAATTTCCTGATATAGCAAATACATGCTGATTTTTCTCCCTTAGGATAATTGAAAAACATTTATGTAAATTCCAGTTTGTTTCAGATATGGGGGAAAAAAGCAAACTGAAACTCAGCTAACTGCTTTCTCTCACCAGTTCACCAGAAAATCTACCCCATTCCATGACCAAAAAAAGCTTTTCCTTCATGCTCTATTATGAGCAACCTAATGCAATTTCCAAGTTGGCTCTGCTTTGAGCAGGGGGAGAGGGGGGCTCAACCAGAGACCTCCAGATGTCCCTTCCAACCTCAGCGATTCCCTGATTTTGCTCTGTGTTGGATACCCTACACATGATGACGACTTAAGTCACAACTAAACTCATTTCAGAAAAGCATGGTAAGGAGTAAGATGATAAATACATTAACACATAAATAAATACAGCTTTGTTTGGATGAGAACTGGATACGGGACGGCATAACAAAGAGGAGGGAAAGTAACTTTTACATTACCCAGCTGCTCTTACAATAATATACAGAAACTCTGTGAATCATTTCATGGTTTATTAAATGAAATTTTGTTTGCAACTGGTGAGTTAGGAAAATAAACGTCCATGTTTGTTTTCATTTTACTTTTCCTTGGTTTGTCCAGATCTTCACAGCCTTGTGTGCCAGCATTGTCCTCTGGGGCTCATTAAAAAGCCCAGTGTTTGCTACTCTGATTGTCCAGGGAAATCAGCAACAGATTGCCATTAACCCCATGAGGCCGAGAGCTAGAAATTCTTGATGCATTCCCTGTTGTGGGCAATAAGATCCATTGTAGCCATTGGAGCCAAAGGGTTAATTTTATCTCTCCTATAGCTGCTGTCAGACCTCCAGTAAAACAGTGTGTGACCACTACAGGGTACTGACCACTTAATACAGCAGTACCTGCCAAAATTGGCTTAAGACTGAGCGGGATCAAGGGGCAGAAAAATACTGTTTTTTCTAAGCACATGGTATTAGCGGTGTTTACTTATAATTCTCTCCTGGGTCAAACGCTTATTCTTAGTAAAATGGTCTTGTTTCTTATAGACTCAGCTCCACAGGAGAAAGCAAGTTATAACCTTGTCTGAAGATGATATCCTTCTATTTGTTCACATTAAGTTATGAACTGTTGCAGATGGCGTTAGTAGAGACTACCAACGATATTTTTTAACCTAAAGATGTGTTCCCACTTCGTTATTGTTATCGTTAATTCAAGTTTAAAAAAAAAAAGCAACAAAAAATTTTTATTCTCTACCCAAAACACATAGAAATGTCATGTCAGCATGCAACTGCCACGGTCCTGGCACACAGCCGATGGGACTGAGCTGTGGGGTTACGTGTTTCTCCCAGGGAGACGTCGTTTCTGTATCCAGTATTGACTTCTAAGGTGCTGGTAGCAGTGGAAGCTACATAGCAGTGAAGCAGGGCACAGGCTCTGTCTGATATTTCTACTTTATCCATCCTGATTGGACAGGGTAACATCACTAGAGGTGTGCCCAAAGCTGGCTCGATGGTTGATGGGCAGCTTCACCCAAGCGCACTTGTCCCTCAGGAGGGGTGGCCCCAGCAGCACTGCCTGCCCTCCCGGCCACTGTCCTGGGGCCACAGCCAGGGCTGCACCCAACGTGCCCACGTGCCTCAGCTGACGCATCTCAGCTCTCCCGGGAGGTCTTTGGCTGTGTAGGTACAAAGCAGGCTGTGGGAAAGGGTGCTGTGGGCTGTCAGGTCCATGCTGAAAATGGCTGGGATGCTGCCATCAGGATCCAGCTTTGCTCTCCTCTGTACAGTGCCATGTAACATCATTGGTAATGACGCTGATAGCCCTGAGGACCCAGTGGCTGATTTTAGATACCAAATTGCCCTGGAGTTTTTCAAAACCCCTATTTTGGGACAGTCACTGGCATGGACTTCCATCTGACCCTCATAGACTACTGTGTTGGCACTGAGACAAGGGCTGGGCAAACAACCCTCCAACCAAACACAGCACAAACCAGGGGTCGGAGCTGGGCTGTGCTGGCTCCGTCTGTGCCAAGTTAGTGGTCAGCTCTGCTTTTTTGTCCTTCTGCCCTTTCCCCACATCTGGACCTGGGGTCTATTAACACTTGCCAGCCTCTCAGGTTCTGTGAAATCGCAGTCCTTTACGGGCTTCGCAGTGCTTTGAGACCTGTACCTGGGAAGTGCTGCAGAAATGTAAAGCATTCCTATGGATGACCTTATCACTGGGAAAGGAATCTTAAATCCGATCCATTTGTGTGACTCCCGGAGAGCCACTGTTGCATTATTCATGACAGTCTCCTCTTCTTCAGAAGGCTAATATTACTTCCCTCCCCCACTCCGCCCCCATACAGCATTCATAATATGAATTTTATATTCTGAACTAAACCACACAGTCCTTTGTAGTGGTCAGTAATAGGATTCCTACCCGTACTTAGCAGAGTCCACATCAGAGAGAGCACAATCAGCCACCCCAGGAGAAGAGTTCCCAAGATCTCCTCTTACAAGGCATTGTAAAAGTTATAAATAGATTACTCTCTTTCCCTTTGTACCTTCTGGCCCTTTTCCTACACCAAGGGAACATATTTGTCACTAGGACACACAATACGCACTTAGATGTTTGACATCTCTGCCCTCATCAGATGGGCCATACAGAATTTTTCAACGAGACAGAAAATGTGAAATGTTTGGGATGCAGTTACAAGTTTGAGAGCGGTTAAAAGAATGTTAAGAAGAATTAGCCATGGCAGCTTACTTGGTAGTTTGTTATGGCTCCCATTTTCTAATACATCATATTCTTTTATTCCCCTAATTACTTTTTTTGTGTGAAAGACAATTCCCAGGGAACGAACACTTCATTTCTTTGAACCACTGCCAACAATATGCACCACAATTGCTGAAAGCAAAAGAGAGGATCTGGCATATCTATTAGAGCTTTGCAAAGACATACTTTTTTTTTTTCTTTTTAACCTTGGTTTTCCCTTAATATCAGCATTGAATAAATGAATTACATTTCCTATTCCCCCCTTTTCCTTACAACTTCTATTTCTGTTTTCAGGTTGTTGTTTTTCCTTTTTTTTTAAAAGTCAGATCTTGATGGGTAATTATTACATCTCATGAGTCTTCTGTCTCAGTCTTCTATTAAAAAATAGCAGCTAAGAAAACAAGTCTAAATTAACAATCTACTTTGTAGAAAGTGATTTTAAAGGCATTAGTACAGCACTGCTTCCACCTCACTCTCCATCCGCAGTGTCCTTCTATATATCCTTTTAGCGCAAGCCATATTAGCTCACCTTGAGATGAATGAAATTCTTTATTCAAAGGCAAAACACACCCAAATCTTCACTGATCTCGAACATTTCTTTTCCACCTTCATATCTATAGTAGTGATACAAACCAGCATACCCACTTTCAAAACACAGAAATTTTGAACCTTTATCTCTGGCTCCTCATTGATAAGAAAGACACTTCCATCCATACATCAGCAAGAATGGGTAACGAGTGCTAACAAAGTACTTTAAAAATACACAGCTTCCAGAAGGGATGCTGAACTTCTTGGTTTGGGTTTTATGACCATTTCTACCTACCAGGGACTTACATGTCCCCAGGTGCTCTTGGTGGAAAATGGACAGCATCTGCAGACATCAGGGGCTCCTCACTTCCCTGTGAAATTATCTGGGATTCTGGGTATTGAAGTGGGTGATACGTGACCTTGATCCAATCTGACGAGTCCTATCTGTTCATCGAGCACAACCAGAAAAGGTGATTCTAATCCTTTCCTAGAATTAGAGAGTTTCCAGGAGTTGTTTTTACTGAAAATAAGGGAAGTGAGCTGCCTGTTGATCACATATGACTTACTAATCATTTAGCAAATACTCATTTTTCCAGGCAAAATACAAGCTGCAGTCCTGCAAGAATTTTGCTTGTGGAAGTCCCACTGGGCGAGGTCTTTAGGAAAGGAATCAAGTGAATAACATTCAAATAAAGGACTGTGCTCCATTAGGAGGAAACTATTCCAGCTGAAATCTTACCCAGGAACTTGGGGGGTTGCTGTGTGGGAACTCTCATCACAATCTCAAACCAGCAACTACTGGGGAAAATGGAAGCTACTGTTTACTCAGAATGAGGGAGATCTTTGTGCCCACAGTCGTGTACTGAAAAAACTACTTAGCTGTTAGTTGATCTTACAACATCCTGATGCTCTAGAAGACGGGGGCAGGGAGAGGGAGCTGACAAGCTTTTTGTCGTTCAGTATTGGTTCAACACAGTGGTGAGCAAAGAATTCATCATATCATATATTTCTGGCTATTTCAGATACCTAATTTATGTACTTTGAATAAACAACCTGGTGACGCATTTGTTCCTATATTTACTTCATAAGTAGCTTTGCCATCTAACTGGTCTCTGCCTGCCTGAAGTAGATTAGTATGAATATATACCCATAGACTGTATTTTCCATGCAACTAAATACACTTGGATAGAGGTCAATAATCGTTTTACAATGTTCAAAAAAGAAAGTCTCAAGATTTCTGTATTTCTTCCTCTTCCTCTATCTTATAACCTTAATGAGAGCCAAATATTGAAAGTCTGGCACTCAATTTGCAATGCAAATTAACCAACATGCTAATGACTTGATTTGTGCACACAAATACTATTTGTATATTCACATTCTATTGTTTGAGCATGCAAATGATGTGCACACAGATTCAGTAGCTGGATGGAGACTTCCTGGAAAATGAAGTCCTTAAATTCAATTGCTGTTGGCACAAACAGCGAGACAAAGCAACACAAACAACAATCTCTATGACTCTGGTGAGTATAAAGTGATACAAATCACTGTTCTCAGTTATGTTTTAGCAGAGATTCAACAGAATGCACTGCTCTTGTTTCCTTGATGCTGGGAACCAGATCCAACATAACCCTCAAAATAACCCATCATTCTTTGCAGATTTGTGCATTTGCTATTTTTGGATCTTGAGGATATTTTGAAAAAGACAGAACTGCTGGCGCCAATTCAGTCACTCCTTCAACAAATGTTTTCTTCACCACCACAACATATATGCTATGTATCTCTCTTACAGCGAACGTAAGTACCGGGGAGGTGTGTCAAAGCACTGGAGAAATCCCAGATTCTGCAGCGCAATCCCTGCCAATCCCATCCGGGGTGATATTGAGCAGCCCAGTGGCTGCAATAAATTATGCCAGCTGGACAGAATCCCTTCTTGGTCTTCTGCCAGCTGAGACATGGCAGAAACTGGCTGGTCCCCCCACAGACACTATTAATTTGAGGCTCAGAGGCAATAATGTCTCTGTAGGGTGGGGAATGCTGTCCTTATATACCCATTCCCTGCTCCCAGGTGAGGTCTCAGCAACTTCTCGTTAGCCAGAGTCCAGCTCCTCTTGGGCTAGGTGAGCAGTGTAAAAAACCCTGGGATCACATCTACAGACAGGCCTTTAGTTTTTAATTAGCGGGGGAAGAGGTCTAATAGGATACCAGCCTAGTGCTGTAGAGAACAGCACCTTGGAAATACTGGGGGCTCACAAAAATTAAAAGCAGGAAACCAACAAGGACCAGAAGTTTCTCAGCAGAGAGCAAAAAATGTCACCTTAGACTCCTTGAGTTAGTATTTTATTTCTAGATTGAGTCATATGTCTTTAATTCAAGTAGTGAAATATTTTACTCATCTTTTTATATGGATGAATTAAATTATTTTTGGCAAAAGATGTAAAATATCTTGGATAGCTTTGCACTGTTTTAACATATGTTACTGCAATAATTCAGGCATTATGAAAAATGTTGTTAATACTATGGTATTGTCCTACTTACTACCAATTTAGTAAATTGTTCTAGAAATAGAATTTTTTTTCAGGAAAAGTCTTTAAATGTGATGCCAAAAATGTGCATCTTCCATGGGATTCAGTCTTCAAGGAAATATATGCCCATCTGAAATTGCCCAAGGACATTCTAAGTCCATTGTTTGCCCATGTAAAATGTTTCCTTTTTATTAGCATGGGTTTTTTCCTTATCCCTTTTCATAAGAGAGAGAGAGAAGGAAAAAAAACCGATACAGGGCTCATTTCAAAATCCATGAAAGTTGGATACTCCCAAAATTCCAACAAGATTACAGAGAAATCTCATCTGGTAAATATTACGTTCTGTTTTTGTCTTTGCTTAAGCTTTTACACAACTTGACAGCTTGTGGTATTGTGCCACATTTCAAAGTTAAGGTTTACAAACATCTGGCTTGGGTTCAACATTCCTCTCCATATGGACCACAATGTCTCCAGCGTACATTGTTTGCCTGTACAGGGTGAGGTAGAAAATAAAAGTTTTCCTAGAGAATTATGGAAACCTCAACAAGCAAGCCCACTTTCATGATTCATTGACAACAGCCATGATTTTAGTGCATCTTTATAAAAAATAGCTTTTGTGCTCTTATGTGGACATTAACATTGGGTGAGAAAATTTTTTTCACCCATGAAGATAGTCACAGTTTTAGAAAAAGAGTTGTATCCTGAATTGAGATGAAAGTCTAGTATGACAATTGCTGTGAGTGGGAGACACAGTTCAGGCCAAGTGAAACATTTTGTCTCAAACAGTTTTAAAACATTTAATTTAATTATTACTATTTTTGTAGGCATTGAGTGACTTTTTTATTTCAAAAAGTCAGAAAAAATATTTTTTTAATTTGGAAAATATTGCAAGAAAGCATTTTGATAATTTGGAACATTTAAAAAACTGTTTAGTGATGAAAACTTTGTCAAACTAACCCTCTTTCCAGCAAGAAAATAGCAGTTTCAGTAAGTCCACATTCCTGACAATGCAGTTGTAACAATTTAATCAACATTTTTGAACGTAGACGTAATATGAAAGCACACTAACAGAAATATATTTATTTCCCATAAGCTTGGTGTCTCTTATGCTTTGGGTCAATAGATGGATTTTTCCTATTGCATCACTGAAATGGCTAAAATTAAATATATACCTAGGCCATTTGTACAACTCTACACAGCTCTAGAATTTGAGTGCCCCACTGTCTTCATTGCCATGATTTGGTGAGCTTAAGTGCTGTTGTCTCCTTTTTCATCAAGGGTAACCAAGGCACACAAATATGTGTTTTTCTTTGGGTCATACAGGAAGCTTCTGACTGAGCAGAAAATAGCGGCTGGGTTTCCGGATTTCTGAACCAGTGCCAGTGGTGTAGAAAGGAGGGATCTCAGGTTGCTTTCATCGATGAGAGCTCACTGATGAAAACGCTAGCTTGGTATCTGGCTTTTTTTAAATTTGAAACAAAGCTCTCAGAATTTCAAAATTGAAAATGTGGAAGGACATAGAGCATCCCAGCCTGAAGGACTGCTGCAGGGCAGCAAAACTATGTATGTACCCCATGGAGCCGAACACGAGGGCAGTCTCCCTGGTGGGGTGCTGTAGGGCTGAGGAAATCTCTCTAGGTGAGCTGAGCTGACAGGTAACCAGGAGCTTGGTGAAACCAGTCAGTCTCCACTAAATTATGATACCACCTTTTTTAATTGGAGTTTTTCAGTACAGTCTTTCTTCTCCAAGGGATGGTACCAGATTACCAGCTGTGGAGCAAAGATCTCCAAACATTTGACCATCATCCTAGCTTATAGGACAGCAATAGGTGTTGGATGAAAGGCAAACCTGTGGAGGAGATTGTTAAGTGGCTAGTAAACAAAATTTGGGTTTCAAATTCTCTGGCTTCGGAAATCTCTAGACTGCAGACTGCTGGAAAAGATCACTGTATACACACCCTGTTTCTTCAATTATACATTTCTTTAAAGGATGGACCTTGGATTAACAGGGAACTGAGGCCTGAAAGTTCCAGGTTTTATTCTCGTGCCTGTTATAAGTGCACTGTATGATCATTACAAAATTCCTTAACCTCTCAGAGCCTGTTTGCCATCCTCTAGAATGGGATATTTTGACTTTAAACTTCAGAGGATTAACCTTTGTAAAATAATTTTACAGGCTTTGATAAAATTTGACATAAAAAAAAAGCAAAAATAAAAAATGCTTCCCTGCAAATTCAGCAGCATGCCTGTGCTGTCTGGGCACACAGATAGGGTTTGGGACAAGAGTTATATGTACTGTGGAAATAGTCATTCTTTATTCATTTTAAAAGGTCAACACAGCTTGCCAGCATATCACTGCTGCAGCTGTTGCAGAGCTTGTTATGGCATTAGGCTGACTCGGAATGATTTCCTTCCAAAGCATTCTGGCACGGAGCACAACCCGACTCATACCCGAAGGGAGGAAACCATTACTGATGGTGCTGATGACAAGAAAGCATGCAGGATGGCCAAGCTGGGGATCCGTGTGGATTGGAAGCTGAAGAGTGGAGGGGGGGTGAGAAGGAGGCATGAACCTTTTCTATCACTGACCTGGCAGTACTTTCTTTCCACCGCAAAACTAACATACAATACGCTAGAACACCTGCTACTAATCTGGGTGCGTGCAAGCACTACCCATGTGAAATCTTTTGAGTTGTTCCTAGCTAACAATTTTGCTTTCTGATGGGAATGGTCACAACAACTTACATGCTGTGCAGCCTTTGGCACAGTGCAATTGTGGGGCTTGGGCTGCTGATATTCTTTCTTTCTTCCTCTTTTCTTTCTTTCTTTCTTTTTTTGATCTATGGGTGGAACCCCCATAATTGTCAGAGGGAATTTCATATACCCGCTGATGACAGATTGACTCCTTGCAAGAATGTATCATTAAAACAAAAACACAAAAAAACTTGGGCTTCTAGCATTTCGAATGAGACTAAGGAGAAGCCTCCCTAGAAGGTCTTTCTGAGGCATTGTTTTAGTGACATTACTATGTCTCCCTCTCTCAAGAGTGAGGAAAGAATATCTTCTCCAAAGGAGATTCCTTCTGCAGCCAGAACAACCCACGTGCTGTCCCAGAGAGACTATCCTGAATGGTCCATTGTTCAAGCTCTCCCCATATGCAGATCTCCTATCTGGAAAAGCATCTGCAGCTTCAGACAGCGCCTCTGTGGATCATACTTCTTCTCTCTCAGTTCTGACTTTTTCAATGGAATATACAAACTGCATACTGCAGTCCTGGCCCTATCTTCAAATGTGAGATTTTTTTAAGGGATGAAGGGACCTTTGTGATTATCCAAGCTGTTCTCCAGCCTGACGTCCTGTATCGCACATTGCATGGTTTGCAGTCAGCGATCCAGGCATCTAAACCGGGAAGCCAGGGCTTCAGTGAAAGCATGTCTTGGAAAGCCTCTATGGGCAGGACTAACCCAACATAATCTAAATTCAGCTCTCTAGAAGTTAACTATCTAGTCTAAATTACTCATTAAGTCTCCTTCAGCAGTCTGTGGAGAAAAGCAGGTACCTCTGCAAGGATTTCACCATATCTCAGGACAGATTGGCTGGACCGACTCTGAAGGTGTCTTTCTCACTGCTGACCTTTGTGGGATACTGGACAGCTAGCTTAGTATGAACACAAATTTTTAAATGGCCAAAATGAGACCAGAGTCTCCCGCATCTCATTGGAGCAGGTTCCAGGAGCGGGTCACCCTCACTGACAATATTTCATATCTGATATCCATGCCAAAATTCCCTTTGCTGGGGTTTGCAGCGTACCTTGTGTGAAAAATTAAGGTAATCTCTGGTGTCAGAAAAAAGGAATTACATGGCTACTATTTAAAACTCCAGTAAGTGAAAAGGATCCATGGTTTAAGCCCAGATTAGCTGGCCTTACAGCTTCACTTGGATCTTCATGTTTGCTATAGAAACACTTCCATTTTTGCTCCTTTATTATCTTGACACAAGAGCATATTGATATGTAAGAGCAAACTCCAATAGCCTCCCCATTGCAATGAGTGACATAAAGCAGGGATCTCAGCAGACATTAGGCAGACCCACGGGCAGAGTGAATTGGAAGCAAATCTTTCTACAACAACCTTAATTACACATAAAAGCCAGATAAACAATACATAGCACACCTATTTACGTATATTGCAACTAACTGTTAGTAGGTTGGCTATGACAGGTCACGTCTTCACATAGGTTATTTTTAATAAAAATTTCCTTTCAGCCAAGAAAACCTCTGAGCCCATGCAAATGCTTCTAAACAGCTATATAGGATTACATGTATGCATATGCTTGTATGTACGTGCACATGGCAGATGTGTTTCAGAGGAGAGAGGACCATTCTTTGGGTGCCATATTTACTTCAGAGTTCAGAGAGGAGCACTACAGTTGTAAATGCCTGTTCGCAAAATTCCCTTAACTGGGAAGCCTTTAATAGGAATACTGTAGTACACAATGACAACAGGAGATCCTCCCAAATTCTCTCAATAGAGAATTGGTTTTATTTTTTCTGTGATGATCTATACAACTGAAGTGCACAGTATTAAGTCAACCTTTCTGATGGGAAGCAGGTTGCCTCTATCACCATCAGAGCCCACGAGCTAGTGGGATGAGTGGTATAGATTGGTTCAGTGCCAGTGAAAGTTGGGAGGGGATGATTGACACAGCAGCTAAGAAGGAACCTATTTTGTTAAAAAGAGGAGCAAGTCCCAGACCCTTAAAGCATGGTCAAGTCTGCTGGCAGACAAGCAAAGGAGGCTGCAGCCAGCCACGAACATGTTGTCCCTGCAATGGAAAGCTTCACTCTCTGCCCTTGAATGTCTGTAACCAACTGCTTTCTCCACTCTACAGAGGCACTGTCATTTACCGAAAGACTTGTCTGTTTGCCATGAGTGTCAGGTGTCTGAGGGATGGTCTGTTTGCACTAAATATCGAGAGGCTGCCCTTCATAAAAATGAACAAATACTTTCTAACCTACAGAGGGGGAGATTCACAGGAGATTCCACCGAACAATTTGTCTGTGAGGAGACACGCTCAAGGTAGATTCTTTTGTAATGAGAAGCAGTTTTCAGAGAAAATGTAAAAAAATATGCCTGCAATACAATTGCAGGTAGCTATTATTCCTGAAGTGTGGGGGCACAAAGCAGGTATAATATCTTAGGATTACATTGGAATTAAAGGCCTGGGTTTGCCACGATTCCTCCCACACATGGTACCTTGCTCTGCTAGTATCAACTTGGAAAGCAGTCTGCCTCTCAGCCAGAGCTGGGGAATCAGGCTCCCCAGTGATCACAGGCTAAAAACCACAGCATCGCAACCTGATTGCTTCCCAAATGACATATTCTGCTCTTAAAAATGTTCTTTGCTTAAAGCATTGTGCAGCACTCCGATTGTGCCTATGCTAGTGTTTCAGCTTGGTGCAGCAGTGCAGCTCTGAAGTGAATCCTTTGCTCATCCCCATCTACCATGCGTTGCTTTCAATCACAGAGTGGTTCCTCCACACAAGAATGGGATCCCTTTTGGAGGAAACTACATGAGATGCTCCAGTCCAGATGAATGCCAAACGTGCCCCAACTTTTTGTGGAACATGAAGCCCAAGTCCTGGTCCTTCAGACTTCTGCAAACCACATGGGACGTGAGGACACCCAATCCAGTCTAAATCTAATCCAGAATAAAACTCCTGACTCTCACAGAGTGGAGATGTAAGGGTGTCATCATTAGCTGCTTTGACCTACTCATCTCTCTAATTGTCTGGAATTAATTATTAATATAGAAAGAATGTACACTTACCGCAACACTGGTATAGGGAAAGACCAGTCACTCCCTTTCCCCCATGAATCCCACTTCTGATTGATTCTTAGATGGTCTAGTAAAAAAATTTTTTTTTTTTTTTTTAATGCACATTTTAAAATCTAGCAAACACCAGAAGTAGAAGGCAAATGCAAGACCTGTTCTTGCAGGAGTCCAGAGCTGGCATCTCCCAGCACCTAAGTGCCAGCTGCCAGATAGTTTTGTTTTTATTAGGTTGACAGCTACACATGGGTGGGTGCCAACTTTTGTTCATTATATTTCATATTTTATAGCTTTGGTTTAGGTTTGGAAAGCTGTCGGCATTTGGAACGACAGCAGCCCCTGCCCCTGAGGGACAGTCAAGGCTTTTTTTTCCCCTTCCCTTTTTAACTTCTCTCTCTTCTGTGACAGCTGCACTTTCTACTGGTGCTTGTTGGCTGCGCTCCTCTCTGCCCCCCCAGGGCTCTGCTCCTCTCTTGCAGCTCTGTGTTTAAGTCACATCGCAAGCAATGTTTAGCTTCGCTGCAAGAACTCCACGGCAAACAAACCAAACTCAAACAGATTGGAAAAGCAGCATTTTGATAACACTGCACACATGACATTGCAGCCCCAACGAGCTGTCCTTCAAACCAACCTGCTAGCTGACCCGTGCAGCAGATAGGGATCAATCCAGTAAGGTTGTTAGCCTCCACAATGGGGCAGCTTCAAAGGAAATATATGAGTTTCAGCAACTTGGCCAGCTGTGTCATTCAAAGCTGCAGTGGGGGTGTCTCACAAAAGGGTCAGCTATCTGCCAGACGCTGCCAGCGCTGATAGGCTGCAACGTATTTGTAAAGGAATAAAGGGTCCTCACGTTACCTGGGAATTTCTTTCAGCCAGGGAATCCCTTAGTGGTAATTGATTTCGTTATTTGACTGTGTAAAGGTGCCCAGTGGAGCTCAGGACTGTGACTGTAAGTTTCTAAGCGTCAGACATCAATTTGAAGAGAAACATTAGCTTGCATTACCTTCGTTTGCATTTCTGTATTTTAACTGTCAACAACTTATTTTTTACTAACAAACCATTTGTAAACTAACGTGAACTTTACTGTTCACAAGGACTTTCCAAAGGATAAACCTTATTCTTCACCAACAATCTGTTCAGGAATACTTTGCTCTAAACTTCTTATCTGAGGATCAAACTTTTTGCAAATTTATTAGAGAAAAATCTTTGACTAGTGGTACTATTCTGTTCGTATTTTTCAGGAAAGAGCGTAACTACAGACTTTTGATCATGCATTTAGAAATTGGATGACACTTCATACCACAGTCTGTGAAACTTTCTGTATTCTTCAAATGTATTTCATCATTACCTGACTAAAATGAGGAGGCAAAAAAAAAAAGAAAAAAAAAAATCATTGTAGAAGTGGCAGAGAATAAATAATGAAACCTTTTCTAGCCAGCTCAATCTGGATTCCCCATTTACTGCCAAGGAGGAACACTGTCCTGGAGCATGCACTGAAGAAGTCTGCAGCTGTCAGGCTGGATCCTCAAATTCAGCATGTTCGATGTTCTTTCAAATGAAAGCATTTTTGTGACTGTGAGTGAGCGGACTGCGAATTTGGAGAGAGAAATCAACAGCATCCACTCGCTGCAACCCTTATTTATTGGTCAGATATGCAGAATCACATTACCGTGGTTTGTGAACTAGAAATCTGACAAGAGCAATTTGACTCGTGTATTTACATTTCTAGTAGTTTCATCTTGTCATTTGTGGTTTTCTTCAAATTAGAAAACAATTAAATGAAGACTCTGGCAAAGAAGTGGAGCCAGATGTAACAGTTTCTCTTTACTCTTTGTTAATAGCAGCAGCAGCAATGTAATTTAATTCTGTCAGCTCTTCAGCTGCTCGGCAGCTGAGGAGATATGTGAAGGAAGAAAAGGATCATTCTCCTAGGATGTTGGATCAGCATCCAACACTCTATCTGCCAAAAAAGAAGAGGGAAGTCCTTGAACCACAACTCTGCTGGGACTCCAGGAGCATCACCCAAACCACTCCGACCTGACACTGTTTGGAGAGGGAAGAGTCATGAGTTCAAATTACATTATCCCAAAAGTGAGCAAATAAAGCTCCCTTTATTAAATAAATAAATAAATACATATACCAGAAAATTGTATGGCCAAAAAGGGAATTCCTTTACATTAGTGAAATGTTCATTCACAGACAACACTAATGTCACTACTCAGTCAGATACAATCCTTGAGGAGCTCTGTTTTGATTTCCAAAGATACTTATTTTCACATATGCCTCAGCCATCTGACCTCTCCATGCTGGGCGCACAAAATGGTAATGAATCATTTTCTACCTGCTGTAGGAGAAACTTTGCCCTCCACCTGTAGCAGAGCTGCTTGACCACAAATCTCTGAGATCATGAGACAGAGCTTTCCTTGTGACAGAGCTCCCAGCACAAGGGAGCGGACACACCAGGTCACATACTGAGAAACCTTCTCAGCCTGGAACCAGTCCTCCTTTTCCCACATCACTGTGGACAAGTGATATAGACAGAGAGCCAGAAAAATACTTACGCACCTTGACCCTTGATTTCTGTGAGAGCTTTGTGGGTTTTCCTGACCTGTCATCTGAAAACCAGGAATAACAGCACTACCCGGAAGAGTGATGACAGCACGTACATCAAATATTGCCAGGCTATATTTAATACTATGCCAATGAGACAGTGAAATATCTTTATCACTACATAAATATCCAAAATTATAATTCTTCCTGATATTCTGCAAAAAATAATAGCCTATTGCAGCATTTGAGGGAGGGGAGGCAGTTGCCTGATATCAGAGATTTAAAACTTGCAAACCCAACTGAGAATTAGTCTGAAAGGAAACCAGGTTAAAAAATTGTTATCGTTACTCTGCCATACGACAGCCTCCTGCCCCCATGAGGGCACTGCCACGCAAAGTGCTGATTCTGCATCTGTCACACTTGGGTGTCAGCAGCCCCTGGGGTAGGGATGGGTGTGAGATGTAGGGGCTGGAGGAGAGGAAAAAAAATATTATCTTAGAACAATAGGAAAAAAGTAAAACAATTACAGAGAGTAAAAAAATAAAATCAATTAACAAATCCCCATTGAAGAGCCATATCCAAGTTGCCTGTATGCAGTGGGACGTTCTTCTATTTTCTTTAACTATAAATGTTAACACAAATGACTGACTTAAGACTGGGCAACTCTTTGCAGGACTTGCCTTTTTTTCTCACCGTACAAAGGGGCAGCACCATTTAGTCATCTCATGAGAGCAGAAATCATGTGCCTATTTGCTGGAAGAAGTGGGATTACAGGGTCTGAAGCTACATTTTAGCACTGCCAAGGTCCCCAGCCTCACGAAGCTGCTTTCTGCAAGGTCTGCAGTGTCACCTTTCCCCCAGCCACAGGCTGGATGCATCTGCCTCTAGGAATGGCTGACCGTATTTTAAAAATGGGCTCTAAGAATTAATCTTTAATAAAGTTTGGCACTTGAGCTCCAGAAGTTAAGATCAAAGGGCAATCTAAACACTACCCTCAGGTATACAGGCACTTCTCCCATTGAAGTCACCAAAGAATTTGGCCCACAGTATATTACTCTTCCTTATACTAATTAATTTTTACAGACTAATTAGTATGCCACATTACAGGCTCGAAATAAATGCTCCAGTTTCATTTGGTTTGTGTTTTCTGGGAAGAGGATTTGCTTGAAAGAGTCATATTCTAAATGGTTCCTATTAGCAACATGAACAAAAAGACCCAAACCTTGCAGCAGTCATGTTGACCTTAAATGATTGACTATAAACTCTTCTGTTACTGGGATTCCCTTTCCTCTCCACAGAAGTGAACTTCTTTTCGTCTCACAGGCCAGTGCCAGCTGTCTAGAAACATTTTTAATTAGTGTATATTTTTGCGCTGGAGGAAAGAACATGGCTTGTGCTGATCACTCTCTTAAAGAAGATTATAATCCCAGCAGCAAAACAAGTTGCTTGTCTCGGTAAGGATCAATGAAAATGCTGTACATGGAGACCGAGACTGGAGCCTCAAAGCTAGCAACCTGGGCTGCACAATTTGTGGTAATACTATATTTTAATAGCAACAGTAGCAATAAAGTCACAGCTTAAAGCCTCTGCTCCAACCTCCTGTTTTTCCTTCTTCAGTCAGATGCCATTAAAGCAGAAAGGCTACGTTCCTACAGCTCTGATTCAGTGATGGTTGGTCCTGGTAGATTTTTGTGGGCATACTGAACTTCAGGAATTGCATTTATTTATCCCTGGGACTCACACCAAACTGGAACCAGTAGGCCAGGTAAGCTCACTGGTGTTCTGGTTTCAGCAATACTGTGCTGCAGTTATTTGTCCAAATGGAAAGGAAAGTGTTTCTCCGAAACTAAACCGGGCATAAAAACAAACAAGACCCCTTCCCTAGTTCCCTCCCCAAACAGCTATAACAGGCTTTATAGGAAACATATGATTGCTTTCCAAATTAAACTCACAAGAGCACAACTGCTGAATTGTTGGGGGTTCCCCCCCCATATTTTGTGCAAAACAATTCTAGTATCAGATAGAAGTAAATTTTTTTCGCTATCCCAAAGAGCACAGTCCAGGTAACATGCGCTTGAAATGACCTTATTGTCCACATCAGGAAAGCATCTACAAAACTTTTCATGGAACTGCTAGAAATTAAGCATCAGAAAAAGGAATACAACATCAACTACTGGTTTGGATTAGACTCTTCTCACCTATATCCTATATTGGATTATACAGTTCCTTAGTGTTAAAGGTACATGTAATAAAATAGAATTCAGGTGACAGTTCTGGTTTACTTTTTGTCTGACCAGCTACAAGACAATACATGCAAGTGACTTTAGGAAAACTTCGCTTATAAATGAAAATAAATTATCCATGTGTTTTTCTGATGTCTTTGCATTCAAAACCCCAGTAGAGTTTATCCATTAACGGATGAGAAATTAGAAGAAAACCCTACATTTTAATGTGAAGCATGTGCTTGGAAATACTTGGGAACTCAGCACTTACAATTCACAGCAATAATGCACTGAGGAATATTTCTCCTTAAAACCAAGACCTCAGTTAAATGTTTTCAAGAACAACATCATTGTCTCTATGAAGATAACTGAGTCCTCATTATTTACAATCCCTGAAATATTCAAGATAGTTGGTATGCGGGCGAGCAGGAGGAGGTTGTTATTTGCTTGAGATTTTATTTTCAAGAAGGCAAAGCACTTTTTCTAAAAAGAGATTATAAAGGATACTTTCTAGTAGGTGGGGTTTTTTGCTTCCTTTTTTTTTTTTAAGCATTATATTTTTAAAAAGTGTCTTTGGAAACTAGCTACAAACTTTTCTAACTTCATAGCTTTGTCATTTCTTTATTTCCATGGAAAAATATTGTAGGGTTGCTCATATGGGCAAGTTTTTGCTTCGATTACCAGTAAGTTTCCAGGAATCCTGGACAAAAATAATCTTTTGCTTGAGCTAGGGAAGTAATTCCTGTTACTTACCACTGTAATAACCTCTGTTTTGGACCTGCAATTTGTTATGTCATAGGGGGAATTAAGGAACAAAACCGCTTTGGTGCAGGGTCATTTAAGCCAGTGAAAATAAAGGTGGTCACTTACCTTTTGTCCTTCAGTGGGAGATACACTGGCTGGAAGTAGGAGATGACAAGGGAAGATAGGACAGAGCTGCCTTTGCAATCAGAAGAGAAGGATGTTGGTGCAAGACGTAGAAGAGGCTCACCTGCTAACGCTGTCAGAAGGACCATAGAGAATGAAAACACAAGAGAGACCTGAGAGCACCGAATGAAGCAGGAGAATCTGGGCTAAGGGTCAACAAGAGGGAGGATCACCTGGTGGGGAGGGCCACACCTGCAGCAGTAAACTAATAGGCTCAGCAGAAAAAAAAACACCAGAAAAAAACCAAGGAAAAAAACCCCCAAACCAGATGTAGTAGCAATAAGAAAAAAAGGAACGTCTAAAATTCTACTTTTTCTTTTTCTGTCCTATTTTAACTCTGGTAAGAAATTGCTAAGTCCAAAATTCCTGCAGTGCTGCCAAACTTCACCATGTTACTGAGAGCCTGGCAAACTTTCATTTCCTAAAAGAGCTCCAGTTCTTTGACTTAAGTAACTTTGTAATGATTTAGGTTTCATTCTTTCTTTTTTCTTTTTTTTTCTTTCTTTTTTTTTTTTTTTAAAAGGAAGTGCAGGATGTTTCACAGTGTCCCTGTGCTTGAGAAAGGTTTAAAAATGCATGTGCTGAAGGGCTGGAACCCACAAACAAAAGCAAAGAATTGGAATGTTTTTTAGAAATAATAAACCTGTGAGCATTAATCAAGTCTCATGGGTTTTTAGACTGGGTTAACAACAAGTGTATGTAGCTTGGTGATACTATAGATCATCACAGAGTAGTCACATATGATGTTGAGGATTTGATAAACAAGAAAACTCTACTCCACTGTCCAGCTGGTGATCTTTACACTCCCCTTTTTTAATTCTTCTGTCCAGACTTTTTCCCCAGCATCTAGAAGCAATAATAACTATATTATCCCCATTTTCCCATTATCAGCCTATCCCAGCCCTCCATTACTTCAGATGATGGAAAGCAGAGTATACAATAGAGTCATTTCTTTCTCTACTGATAGAATAGCATTGGTATGAATGGTAGGAAAGCCAAGTCTGATATACCAACCTCCACCCTCCAAGGCAGGGCTGGAAGAGAACAACAGAGACAAATTAAGGAAGGTTTGGGGAAAAGTCTGATCTCGCAGGATCTGCTGGAAATGCTGAGAACTCAAAATGAGTCTTTTGCAGAGGTGTTTTGCCTAACTGCTAAGAATTGCAGATCTTGTCTGTTAACTGAGTAATTTTCTTCCAACCTGTATTACCCCCACACCATTTTACTCTAGGTCTCTTCCCTTGTTTCAGCATCCCTCTGCTGCTCTTCCCGGTCACCAGCCCTCCTTTAAAACCTGCTTCTGAGGGACGCTTGACCCTAAAACTGAAAACTTTTCCAGCTGATCTGGCCTTTGAGAAAAGCAACTAATATGAATGAAAAAAAAACCACACAGCCCTTCAGTTTTGACAACCTAACTTAAAGAACGTGTAGCCCTGCAAGACAAAAGGTATCAGAAAGTCTCTGCAGCCCACTGGCTCCCATTGGTAAATACCTATTATTTTACCAGCTAGAGGACAGCCCCCACGCCACATCTTCCCCTTTCCATCACTGTTGCATAATACAGCTTCATTTCATTTCTGAAAGAAGTTTGTTTACCAAGAGGAAAGGCAAAAAGAATATGTTTTGTCACCTCTATGCTAAACCTATTGTCTCCTTCCTAAAAGCAATCATCTTTAGATATTAAAATGGCATGATCTGGGTATTGCATAGCATTTCTTCTAATCTGCCTGCCTTGCCAATTCAGTTCACAGATTGCATTCATTCTCCTTTGAAAAGCTTACATTGTTGAGTCAGAACTTTCCTAAGAAATAGCATTTGCTCACATCAGCCTCGTGTTAGCAAGGCAAGGACAAAGTCAAGAACAGAGGAGGGACTGTGCTTTATAAGGAAGACAGGAGAGTCAGAGGCTGGAGCTGGTTATGACATCTTTTGGAACAATTCAGATTAAAAGGCAGAAATACACCAGTCACAAAACAATAACAGCAAGAAAGGCATAGAGCACAAGTCACTCTTAAACACAGTGATGGATAATGCACTCTTCACCATAAAATGAGAACAAATAAGTCAGATCCTTTCCCAGCCCGTGTCCCAATCTCTTTGGTCCTGGTCTGAATTCTGCTTTTCAGACCTACCTCTGAAACGGGCAAACTCCAAACTTCCAGCCTCAAATGCAAGAATTTTGGGGCATTCCAGGTTCTCATACAACCAAAACCTTGTGAGTCAGTACAAAATGTCAGCCCACTCTACAGGCAAGGAAAGCATCCCTTGAAATGGCTCATCCGCTCACCAATTCCTATGAACACTGAGAACACTACAGAAGCACGAGATGTACGTGTATATGTATATCTCTGTGTGTATGTATCTAGCCAGCCAGCTGAGCTTTTTACGCTGTACAGAATCAGCGAGCCCACTGACCAAATCTTATCTTTTTGTTGGGTTCTTTATTTTGGATGCACACAGTAAAAAAATGCAACGTTGTACACAACTTCTCTTTCCAAATCTCCCCTGAGGCAGGTGAACCCTTCCACCCGGCTTTATTTTTGTCTGCAGTTCGACAAACAAAACTTCCCATACGATAGAGGCAGACGCCTCAGTTCCAGGTCTGCATTAAAGCTTTGCTAGGGAAGCACAGAGCAAGGGCAATGGCACTGGAGTGCTTGAAGGAAGCAATTCAGAGACATCATTCTCTATCAACGCAGGCTACTAACACCAACGTAAAAGATGTCATGCTGCATGGATCACCCATCTAACCCTAGAGAAGGTGTTAATAAAGACACATTTTTAATTTTGCACACAGTAAGATCATACAGGGCTCACAAAGCAGCAGAAATGTACCTATAACTCTTATGTGTATTTTCAGACAAATGATGCAGCTTTCTTTATGACATCAATTTATTTTTCACTTTGCAATTACGTAAAAACAGCAATAACATGGGAAGAGAGATGATGTGACGGATCCTAGTGCTGAATTATTCATTGCCCTTCAGCTGCTGACTTCACATCAGACAGCTCCCAATGCATCTCGCATAAATCACAGTGGATCTTTTTTGCCACAGCCACTCTAAGATCCTATCGTGTGCTTTTTCACCTAAATACCATAGGATAACGGTCTTCTTTCAAGGAGGGGATGCGCATACATTGATTGGAAGGGAGGTCTGTGTCCTGCAGTCATTGATGTTTAGTGAGGAGAAAAAGTAATGTAATGCACTGAAAAAGATGCGTCGGATGCATAGGCTTTATATAGAAAAGAAGTTATTTTATATACATATATATATGTCTGGTGTTATAGTGAGGAATATATGCATATAGTTTGGTATACCTAATGTTCAATATCTGATAAGCTGTCTTACCTCACAGAGCTGAGTCTCATAAAGACAGCAATATTATAAGACTTCTGGGGAGAACAGAGAAATTAATTTCATCGTCTCTGTTTTGCATGTATTTATTTATTTGTTTGATATATTCACTTCCTAGCACTTGGGCTTGATCAGATGAACTTCAGTTCCACTTTGGGGCAAAGTGATCAGGGTTTGCCACATCGCAGAACACCCACAATGAAAATTACAAACTGCAAAGGAACATGCTAACCTTTATGAACATTCAAAAGAAATTTGGTGCATGCCATACACTACACTGGTTTCCAGACCAGTGAAGGGTTAAGCAGTGTGTTTCATTCCTACTTTCCAGGCCCTTGGGCTTGTTAATCATTGCTGACTGTGAACTCTTCAGGGATTTGGATTTTTACTACCCTGCCTGCACAGGGTCTATTGCAGTGGGACCCCTTCTCACTTGCTCCATAAGTGCTATCACCTACACTATGGTGAATAGTAAAAACATCATTCTTAAGACATTTCCTTCTTTCAGTAGGCAATCTCTTCACTAACATTTTTTTAAGGATGACTTGGCAGGCTGCTATTTTATTTTGCTGCAAACGAACAAATGGGTAAATCTCCTCCTTCTCCCCATTTTCCCTGAAGCTACTACTGAGACCTTCACAGATCACAAGGGTTTCAGGAATAAGCCCAAATTACTGTGGCAGAACAAATTGCGATACCTCAGCTGAGCTATGGCAACAGTCAATATATCAGCTCTTAGCCCTTACGGCAGTTACAGGGTGGTATGACTTCCCCAAGCCTGGCATGAAAAGTGTTGAGACAGAGTTGATACACAGGCAGTTACAGTAGCTCAGCTGACATGCAATAATATATTAAGTCACATTTAATGTCTCCAAGGCTTAGGATCCTCTTTTAATTCATGTACTACCTTATGTTGTAGCCTAGAGAACTGCCTACAGCAAAGATCGTCTTTCAACCACGTGGGCAATTTTGTTCTGTACATTCCACTATGGCATTTGTGTCCACCTGCTCCAGTGGTTCTCTTTTTTGAGATAACATTTGCTTCTCTGAAGCTTTGTATTGGAATTTATTTCTATTATTAGTATTTGTTTGTAATATGGCAGCTCCATTTTGTCAGCCCTAAAGAAGTACAGACTAAGAGGGTCCCTATACGCAAGAATTTAGCCATGCTCTTGTTTAATTTGTCTGCCTATGCCAGGAGCAGGAGGATGTAGAAACAACAGGATATCGAAGAACAAGAGGAAAAGCAGTGAATCCTCAACAGGAGCTTTTCTGTCACAGACTAACTTTAGTTTTCAGGAGAGTCTGGGACAAGCATAGCTAATAAGGCCTGTTTTACCATAATATTTGATATATTTTATGATTTCATAGCTCATATATGACCATAGCAAGTGATATCTCATAAATATATATGAAAAATATATACGAAAAATATATACGGAACATCAAGTCAACTGTCAATATTAGCACATCTTTTCTCTTTGTTTCTTTTTTTTAGTAAATAGTAGAAACTGAGATTCAGAGCAAATAAGGGACTTGGGGAAGCAGGAGGCTATTGCAAACCTAGAACTAGGTTCCAGGTCTCTCAAGTCCCAGCCCAAGGCATAAACTAAGTGGGAATATTCATGTGCATAAACATTTGCAGGATCAGGGCCTGCAACTGTAATCCAACTTGGATGTAATCCAGCGTGGATGAAATTTAATTTACTCATGAGATCTCAGTTAAAAAATGCTGGTTTCATGAAAATATAACATTACTATTGATTTTTTTTAAGCTGTAAATTGGGCAAATACAGACGTAAATGCAAACCACAAAATACTTGAACAGATGCACAAAGGACATCCAGTCACCAGACTAAAATCATTGGAAACTTGCTTCCCCCCCCCCCCTCTTTTCTGTATTTTGTTAACATTTAGAAAAGAAGAAAATATGTATTTCTGACCTCTTTGTTAAAAATATCAAAAGATTCATTAAAAGAAGTATTTGGAAACCTCAAAACTCTTCTCCATTTCCATGAATACCTGAAATCTAATGCCTCTGATTAAGCAGAAAAGGGATGAACTGTTATGTGAAGCTGACAACAATAATTGTGAGCTGAAGAATGGCATGTTCATTGCAAGTAGCTGGTAATGATTTCATGCAAAGGATTAGAGAGCTGGAGGGGGGAGCCGCGCTGAAGTTTGTTTACAGACAAAGAGAGCCTGTGGGGGGTGCTGGGAGCTCCCAGAAATTGCCGAGCTCCTGAAGACAATAGGAGAGATGGATTTTCTGCTCTTGTAAGGCAACTTCCTAAGGCAAATGCTTCAAACCTGGCTGTCTACAATCAAAGACCTAAATACTAATTTCCAAAGTGTAAGCTACTCCCAGGGATGGCATGGGGATTTTTGGCTACTCAGAAGAGCTAGCTGCAGGAAGGTCCCCTCCCTCTCATGACAAAATTGCAGCCAAAATGAAATAAAAAATGATTTTCATTAAAATGTTCCTGTGTAGAATTTATCTTTCTTGCTCAACCAAACTACAAAAACTCCAAAATGATGGTTTCAAAACCAGAAAGCTGTTCCATTTCTTCTAACAAAACAAAATTTTCTCCAAAAAGCATAACCATTGCTTCTGGGAAATTCTGATTAACTGAAGAGTTATTTTTCCATTAAAAAACAGTTTTAATGTAGAATTGTTTAACCATTCCTAAAATGTACGCTTCTACAAATGAAATATATTACATCTAGGAACCAAAATACTAATTTGGAAATCTAACCTACCTATTCAGGCTTAGAAAATAAGCTGGCTTTTTTTCTTAAAATAATTGAATTGACTTTTCATTTTAAAATATTAGAATATAGCATATTTTAGTGTTACGGCTAGTCAAATGATACAGCTACTATCAGCTTGAATGGATTATACTGAAAGAATGCCATCTGCTAAAACCAAAATGTTTCCTTGAATGATTGAAAGATATCGATCAATAAATACATGGATGTTATTGATGCTGTTCTCAGCACGTGCTGAAGGATCTTCTTTGAACCGAGCATGTTTTTATTCTGTAATCAACTTTTATTTTTCAAACTTTCATCTTTGTAAGAAAAAACCAGAAAGAGTCTAATGATACCCCCTAAAACAAAGCAAGGAGGGTGCTACAGACCACAGACCCAGGTTAAAACAGGCTGTTAAGCACTGTCGAGACATCTGCTTCTTTCTCCGGTGCTACACGAAGCGCGTTACACGGGGAACACGACCGCCTGTATAATTTACAAACCGCTCCTATTGCTTTAGCCTCTTAATATCACTAAATCTCTTTCTCCCTTCCCTTTTCACCCCCTCCCTCTCTTTCCCTGCACTATATTTATATCTTGGAGGCTGCGTTCAAGCATTTGGAGATGATGTTTCCTGTGGAAACCTTTGAATTATTTCAACAATTTCACAGCATGTTGCTTTTCTCTGCTGTTCCTTGCTGCCTTGTTCTGGTGATTGGTACTAACAGTAATAGGAAAAATGGTAAAGAAAACAATGCCAAGACCGGCGCTGCCAGAGGAATCCTAACGCAGCACAAAGATCTGATTTCAATTAGATCTGCTCAAGGGAAAGAAATACTGCAGCAGGGAATTGATCCTCCGCTGAAGTCAGCCTCATCGGGCTGGGGCTCCTGCCTGCGCAGGCAGAGGCTGGGCAGCGGGACATGCCCCGCAGACGCCCCGCTTCCCCCCGCTCCGAAACCCTGCTTTCCAATCTTCTAAATAGCAACAGATTGTTTGCTGGAGTCCACTTCGCATGAACGCTGCCAACAAACCATGCCGTGTCTAAACTCTTTTAATATATTTAATGTGGATTCCAGAAGACAAGCATGCTCACACATAGATTTAGTAAAATATCTGAAGAAATCCCACACTGCTATGTATAAAGATAATTAATTGTGAGCCCCGATCCTTACCCAAAGAAAAAGTTTTTGTGTTGGGGTTTTTTTTCTCCTCTGAATGGAGACTATGATTTCCTGGTTTCTTTTAAATTTTTAATATTGCACTTTTTAAAACTTTCAAACTATTGATTCTTTTGCTGTAAACTCAGAGTCTCCTATGAAAGGTAATGAAGTGAGAGGCAGAATTAAGAATGCCCAGATGTGTTGTAGCACATAAGAACAGTTTACAAGGAAAATGCAAAACTGCCAGCAGACTAGCGACGGGTTAGCTGTCTATATAAATATATTGTGCAGGAAACATATCACCAAGCCTGGCTTCTGGACTTTGGTCTGGGGCATGTAAGCTCAGCTGCTACTGCCTGTGCTGAGAAAATGAGAATATACTAATTTTATGATCGTTCAGAGCAGTTTACGCCGATCCTCAGCAAGGAAGCTGTGGTTGTTTCTCGAAGCAGGGGTATATATGAAGGGCTCTTAATTACATGGAGTGGCTGACCTGGACGTGGTGCAGGGAAGGAAAAAAGCATTTCTGCCCAGCCCGTTGTTAACCCTGCCTCTTCCTCCTGGTATTTGCAGCCCAGCACCTGCCCCCTCCCTCGGCCCCTCTCTTCGCCCTCCTTTCCTCCCTCCTTACTCCTGTTTTGGGTGAGTGGGCCCCCGGGCAGATGAATTTGGATTCCTGCAAAAATCTGCTACTAAATGTAATTCTTACTTTCTGAGCTTTCCTGCTAATTTCACAAAGCAACTTCTTGTATAAGTACAATCCTCCATAGGTTACGTTTGAAGGATCAGGCACTCATTCACACATGCTATTAGGTTGCAACAGAAATAGTTTGAAATATATGCAACAGAAATATACACATTCCCAGCTTTCCCTTAAATTAAATTTCCTATCCTATTCCTCATGTGGGTACGGTCATTTTTAATTTAAATTTGTTAGAAATAGACATTAATTTTAAGGAGATTTCATAAATCCCATGCCAATGTTATAAAGCAAGCATGTAAATATGTCAGTTTGCAGAAAGCCAGGCTTTAAAAGAAGTATGAAAGAGCATAACACTGCTGACATTCCCATCATATGCTGAAATTTCTGTCCAAAGCTGCTTTCTATCTCAGTGGCAAGGAACCATTTCTAAATAACAGAGATAAACAGATATGCAGAACCTCTGCGCTGTTATTTGGCAGTATGTGTGAGTCAGCCGTGAGCGGGCTGCTCTTTGCTCGGCAGCTGTCCTGTGAAGCCACGGGAGGGAGGTGCAGCCTCCGTGCCTCGCACGGGCTGGGCAGGGGACGAGGCTGGCGTTGCTCACAGGATAACCGACCCCAAACAATTTCTCCCTCCTTTCGGACCTTTACAGCTTCGCATCACTTGCAACCACAGCGAGGAAGATAGAGGAGGAACAAGGGGGGCCACCGTGTCCTTCTGCCTGCAAATGTGGGGCTGTTTGGTGGAGTGTCCTCTCCAGAGCTTTGCCCAGCCGTGGTTTAGATATTTAAGATAACAGGGATCTGTCCCTCTCCCGTGGGGGAACTTTCCACAGACTCCTAGACCTCAAAGCGCTCTCCTCCAAGAGGCTATGTAACATACTGATGGGCAACAGGGCTGTAACACACTTGGGCAGCTTTGTAACCCTCTGCTGCACGGAGTGAAGGGGTGGGAGCACTTTGCTATGGAAAAAACCCATGAAATTCAAGAGACATTGTTCTACCACTGCAGAAAAAAGTTCTCTGTAGGCTGGTCTGAGCACGTTTGATGCTCATATCCTCTCTGCACAGGCAGGTCAGGGGGTGGGGAGCCCAGGGGGTGTTGCAGCACAGTAGCCGCTATGGGGGTGTGAGTGCCTGAACCTGCTCCAGCCTTCCTGATACTCTGCTGTGATGCAGCTCCCGTCGGGCAGCGCTTGGAGACAGCAGGGAGAAGAGGTACCATAACATTTCTCCTTTAAAATTTCGGAAAAGTTGAGCTTGTCCAGAAAGATCCCTTCTGCTGTCCAACTTTGGTTCTCTTATTTACAGAGCAACATTTATTTCTATTGCCCTCCTGCCTGTTGCTATTTATAATATAGGGAAACATTTTTCATACAAAATGCCAGGGAAAAGTTTTCCTGGGCTGCTCAGCCCATTGCACAAGGGCTGCTTTGTGTCCCTTGCTAAGGGCTTGCCATTTGGGGAAGCTGTAGGTCTGTAAGAAACAAAAAAAAAATTTATAGGAGAATGTGCTTAACATTTTGTTGCAGTCTTTGAAAGTCTTTACGAGAAGCTGAGTATTTGGAGCAGATAACCCAGCCATGCATAGACTCGGCTGTGATTTCTTTCAACATATTACTCTAATTTTCTCCTTTCCTATTGATCTGCAGGGTACCACCTCTTCAAACCTCAGACAAATTGATCCTCTGAGTAACATCTCTGCACACTATTAATCTTTTTCACACATTTGATGTTCCACATTACTGGACACAGGACACACACTATGACTCAAGTGTTAATCAACTAATACCTGAAAATTAGGCTTGTGTCTACTGTATAAACATTGACAGACTATCCATCACCTGCCTGAGTGAATAA